>NC_138369.1:110082998-110091393 GCF_054177405.1 Leptonychotes weddellii | reverse complement strand
GGAACACTTCATCTAAAACTAATGATGTAATGTATGGGGATTAACATAAGAATAAAAAAATAAATAAATAAATAAATTAAAAAAAAAAAAGAAATAAAGCCATTTCATTTATGTGTTTAAGTAGAACAGTGATTCAGGTAACTGTTACTTCCCCATGAAGCCCACTTCCAAAAACATAATTGCTCTGACCTTGGCCGTAGAATATGCATTCTGCCATTTAGTGCACTTTCCTGCATATTCATTCACCAACTATTTATTACTCATTGCAAGGTGTGAGGCAGTGTGCTGGAAGCAATTTTGTCTTTTCTGCATGATGGGCATTATTGTGACTTGATTAGGACAGAGCTGGAGGGTTTATTTAGGAAGAGTATAATTAGATTTCATTTAAGCACTAGGTATTAGAAAGGCTCAACCTTTCTAAATTTGAATATGTTGGATTTGAACAGTCCCCAGGATCCCTCTGTGGGGGCCGCTCACACCCACTGTCCTGGTAAGTTTTGAGATTGTGTTGGGGAGGTTGGTGAATGGCCCTGGACACTGGCCAGAAGTAAATCATCCCCATTGCTCAAGGTTTGTGGATATTTCAGCTAGGCAAAATTGGATTTGGGAATTTTAGAGGCAAAAATAAAGGTCAAACTAGGTATACAGGGGAGAAAGGATGTACTGGGCAAAGGGCAGAGCACACCTGAAAAAGAGAAACTATTTTAGGGTTGGGCTTTGAGCAAATGAAATACTTTGAAGGGATTTGAAAACCCTTTGCTCTACAAATATTTTAAATGATTGTTAGATTATTCAGGTAACTTGAAAATCCAACAAAATACCACATCAAGTTAAAGAGAATCTAGGGAGATATTGTTATTAGCCCACAATGCTCCCAGCTGGGGACTGAGAGATCAAGGTATGTATCTGCTGTTCTCCATTATTTAGGCCATTGCACCTAATCAGTAGTTGAGAGAATGAGCAGTATACAATATTACTATTATGTCCAGAGAGTTCATGGTTCTTTGTTGGCTTCACCTGTCAACCTTTCTGACATTTCTGTGTTGTGTGGAACAAGTGGTCTTGTGTCATCCTATGTCATCATAGAACTAAACATGGAGGGAGAAATAAATGATTTGGTTGGAAAATGGCTACTTGACAGTAAGTAATAAACAAACAGGCCATGTCTGCTGATCCCCACTACTCTCCTCTCCAGTCCATACATTATTCCCTTCAAGATAAACACTCAATGATGAAGGATTCAATATTTAATTTCCTTCTAGTTTTTTCCCAAGATCATGTAATTGAACTCTCATTACAGGTGCAACCAATTCTTTTTCAATTTGTAGCTGAAAACTGCCATAGCACACAGATTCTGACCATATTTTAATGAAGCCTTTTATTAGCACAGTAGCTTCTATTGCCATGTGTGAAGGAGCTCTCCGATTTTCCATTAGAGGCCACGCTTTGGATGGGTTTATAACTTGGAAGTAAACCTTTTTGTCAGGTTGAAGTAGGGCAAAAAGGTTTTAGCCTTAAGAGTACTTTGTTATTTCATAATAATAAATCAATTTTCCTTCAAGATCAGAGTGCAATAACAATTTTCTTCCAATGCTATCTCCTTGTATTTCTCTGGGTTTATATAAATGACTACCTTTCACACATTTATATCTCCAAAAAGCATTCGTTGAGGGTCAGGAAAAAGGGTTCAAGAGTAAGGCAGATGAATATTTTGTGCATGATGCTAATGCAATATCCATAAAGGCCAGTTAGATTTTGCACTGAGAAGAATCTCTGTACCAAAGGCACACAGGCTGTGTCTCTGATCCAGGCAGGCTTTTCACAATGCATTCTGTTGATCACCCAGGAATTAGACAAATGTGTGTGGGTGGTTCTGAACAAACCTCTCACCATTATCTGAAAAACAACTGAGAGGGGAGGTCCTAGAAATAAAGGTTAGTATTATGGTCCAAACACATGAGAGAGAGTCCCCTATGTAAATGATAATACCATTGCTTTTATAAGGGAATTTCCTCTCCCAGTCCAGGTTAATACATGTATAATCTTAAATAGAATAGCTTTTGATTGCAGATTCCTCCACTCTACGGCAAAGTGGGGTAACTGAAAACGATGACTGGATCACCAGAAAATGCTACAGAGCCCAAATGAACTCATGTGATTTTACCTAATCAAACACACACACACACACACACACACACACACACACACACACGAACAGTAAGCTCTTTATTTCTGGCAAAAACTCTACTGATTTCCACAATTTGACACATTCTTTCCTATGTCTACGAGCTTAAAGAATTAAGTGTTTTTTTGTGAGTCATTTAGCATCGGAATTGGTGATGGTGCTCTTCAAAGTATAAATTCATACACCGTATCTCTTTTGAAGGATGTATATTTTATTGGATGCATCTGAATTAAACAGCTTTCTCAACCAGCACAACTAGTTCTTATTACTGCTGTTGGCAGCCAAACAACTATCATGGTTGTTGCCAGACCTTATGTTTGCTGTGTTCTTTTATTCCTTTTCATGTATCACTGTCTTTCAGTCTCAACTATCCTAGCTACCTTCTTTAATATAAATTGGACGGGATTTTAAAACATCATTTAACAACAACAAAAAACCTTTTTACTTCTTGACAACCCAGAGAAATGGATTCTTCTAAAAGGAAACAGATTGCTTTAAAAACGACATGTCACAACTAAATGGTCATGCCACCGAACTTTATAATAAAAGGTATTAACACTTGGGATTCCTACACTGACCTCTATTTTGTTCTCTTTGTCACAGTCTTGTGACAAGTCTTGTGCAAGGCAATGGCAGGTAGCTAGCTAGAGGCTATAGTTATGCAGAAAGAAAGGGCAGAGAAGCAAGATGGCTGCAAAGATGGGTAATCTACCTGTCAGCAATTCACAATCCTCCTCCCTCCAAAACCATCTTGTCATGCTGCCTACAAGCAAAGCTCCTTTTGCTTATATGCAGCTCTGAAAATTATGCTTATTATTGCCATGATCTCAAAAAGGCAAATTATTACTATTATTCATTCCCATGGCCTACTTTCACACTGAACAATTATGACTTCAGATGAGAAATAACAGTTTCATATCAAAATGCTCATACATTTATGGAAATACATAGCTGTCATCCTGCATAAAATTAGAAGCCTTCAATTTTAGTTTCAAAATCATTCTGCATGCAAATAGTGAATAACAAACAAAAAATTTCTATAGTTGGTTTGAAATGTAGTATTCTACCCTAACAACTTAAAGTTTCCAGCCAAAACAGTTAATTAACAACTAAATCATAATAAGCCTGTCTTTGTGCATGTCCTATAAATGGTGAGCTGTCAAGAGTCCATATGCAAATGACAAAAAGGGTAACAAAATGAGGACCTCTGAGCCTTGGTTTTAATTGGGACACTGCAGAGTTGAAATACTCCAAAAAAATCTTAATGCTCTCTTCAACACTTAAAAAAAAAATCATATGGGTATATAATCTAGGGAAAAAAAAACCACACACAGTTCACAATAAATGTTCTCCAATCTATTATTTTAGGTAGAAGTTCTGGGGAATCAAATATTCATATTAATAAACTGTCATAATATAATATACATTCATTATATATTCAAAAGATTCACATATATTGAAATGAATATAATGTAAAAATAGGTTCAGTACTATTTAGTTTATCTCTGATGTTCAGAAGCACTTCAGTATCTTATTTTGCTTTAGGCTATCTATTATTAAATCAATTATTATTGGACTGGAAGGTTTAGATGTGCTTATAATTGAGAGTCCTGGGTATAAAATAAAGAAGGCATTGTAATTCACAAAAATTTTATTTCTTGCCTTATGTATGTGGATCATATACATCAACATGTTCCACTGTCACTTGCGATAAGCATTTTCTATTATGCTAAATATTTGCATTATTTTAAGAAATGGGATGCAGTTAGAATATCAGTTAAAAGTCACTGAAAAAGTTGTGACTAAAGTTCATAAATTACTTCCTTGAAAATAACCCACATTTTGGTGATGGTGGTGATACTTTTTTTAATGTTGTGTTTGTTGTTTTGAATCTTCTGAATAAAATTTTTACAAATACAGATTGGTAATTTTAAAAACCAGTTATTAAAATAATGATAAAGCTTGAAATGATCGCTTTCAGAGCTGGCTATTTTTAGAAAGCAAAAACTATATTTCACTAGTATATTTAGAAAATGATTGTGTTTTAAAACTAACCATGGAACATTAGAATTAAAATTATCCTCAATAGCAATATTATGTATTTGATAGAGCATAGAACAGGAGTTGAGAGACGGGTTTTCTGTCAGAACTCTGCCTCTAATTAGCCATTGCCCTAAAGCGAGTCAAAGTTTTAAATTTTAGTGAGATGGAGAATGGGAATTGGAGGACAGTTTTCAAGACTTCTTTCAGCTTTATACAAAATATAAAATATTTATTTGATGCTTTAGATGAAATTTACCAAATATTCTTTATCATGATCACTATGTTAAAAATGTTAGTTCTTATTTCGACAAGATTTTATCTTTGCATCAAGTGTTTAGCTACAATGGTGCAGGAATTGAAAAAAGACAAAATTATCTGATAACAGATGTCTGAGATCTGAATTCTGAACTATTTAGGATTCCAGAGCCATTATGATTCAAGAAACAAAACTGGAGGTCCGCCCTCTACCTAATCAAAGTTTCTTAAATGTGATCAAGCTCTGAGAATAAGAGAGGTATATATCTCCATTCTTGAATGATATCTACAAGCTTTAAAAAACACATACACACACATTATTTAAAGATCATAAAGAAATGCACTTTGTCCCAGAAGACATGAAAAAGTTATGCCTTGAAAAAATTAATGGCAATGATGAATTTGATTTACATGCTGGAAGCTGAAAATCTCAAGACTAACTCTGATATCAAGGAAACTTAGAAATATTTTGCCTCTGACAAACTGTAAAATCTAATCAAAGAGCCATATTTTTTAAAATACATTTTTTTTCTTGAGCTCTCCTATATCTAGTCTATTTTATAGTATGATGGGAATCATATAATGTGGTGTGATTGCAAAGGCATGTGATGGGTTGATGGTTATTTTTATTGGTTTCAGTGGTCTATGGTCATGCACATATATTTCCCATGGAGTGAGGAGGCTACTTTTTTCACAGAAATTTCCTGAGTTGAAACATCAGGGTGGGTGCAGCTGGGTGGCTCAGTCAATTAAGCATCTGCCTTCAGCTCAGGTCATGATCCCAGGGTCCTGGGATCGAGCCCGCATCGGGCTCCCTGCTCCATGGGGAGTCTGCTTCACCCTTTGCCTGCTGCTTCCTCTGCTTGTGCTCTCTCTCTGTGTGTCAAATAAAGAAATAAATAAAATCTTAAAAAAAAAAAAAGAACCACCAGGGTGATATTTATATAACCAAAGTATTTCATCCATCATTTTGATTTTTGCACTAATCCATATTTTAGATTTTATTGGTAAAATGCATTATTAAACTTATTGTATTTTTATTTTACTTTTTAAATATTTTACCTTGAGTTTAAGGGCTCAGTTTATAATCTAAGAACTATAGAAATCCTGAGAACCAGAGAGATGCTTGCCTTTGCCCCCTGTTGAAAACTTTTTGTCTTTATAAGAAAAGAAAAATAGTGATTAGCAAAACTGATGAAACAATTAAAAATGTAGAATGCACAGTAGGGTATTTCTAGTATTAAAGATGCACATTTTTTCTTTCTTTCTTTTTATACCTTAACATTTATTTTTGCATTTAAAAAGTAATATTTATCATATAACAGCAACTTTGAGGAGTAGAGGAAGGAGAAAAAAAATTACTCATGGTCCTTTCATAATGCATATCATCTTACAACTTTGAAGTGTTTACTTTCATTTTCTTTTCATAAGTGTCCTTCTTTTATACAGCTATTATCAGACTATTTTTATAGTTTTGTATACTGATATTTCATTTAACAGTATACAATAAACATGTTGCCATGACCTTATAGGATTCAAGTGACCATTGTTTGTAATACCTGCATAAGAGTCTGTGTGGATGTACCATAATTTACCTAAGTATTTTCCTATTGATGAGCCTCTAGGTGGTGTGAAATGCTTCCGTCTCAAATAATATCGAAACAAACATCCCTATAGAGGTGTATTGTTTTCATATTTTGGATTCTTTCCTATTAATACATTCTTTGTCAAGGAAAGAATAACAAATAATGTTATCATGTATGTGGTTCCTGATACTAACTTCCAATTACTTTCTAAAAAATTTTTACCAGTCAAAATACAACTGATAATATAAAAGACTGTATTATTTAACGATGGCTAATTTGGGGATTGGAAATAGATCTTTAATGTCATTTCAATATACATTTCTTTAAATACAAGAAGGGTTAATTAGGTTTTTATAGATTAATTACATGTTTTGTAATGATCACTTCCTATCTTCGTCCATTTACCTGCTGAGTGCTAATATATTTTCAGTATTTATGGATCCTTTAGCTAACAGATATTTGTATTGTTTTTAATATTTGCTGAAAATCATGTCTCAGATAATTAAAATTTTTTCCTTCCTGCAGTTTATTTCTTCCTTGTCTTTTCTCTGTTTCCTTAGTTTTCATGTTCAGCAGTTTAGAAATATTCAAGTGTTTAACTGAATATTTAGTGAATTGATGATGGTGAAATTATAAATTGTATCTCCTATAGATATTTATCCTTTAACCATTTATTGAATGACCTTCCTTTTTATCAATGATTTATAATGTTATTTACTATATACTTCACATATAGTATATCAAATTCTTACATATAACAGGATCTATTTCTAGACTAATAACACTATGTTAAGTATTTTAGTTTTACAGTATGTCTTAAAGTGTTTCTCTTGCCTTTAATACAGTAGTGACAATAAATAACTTAGTCATTCTTTTCACTTCTCTATCATGTACTGTATTATCTAGCACCAGTACTTTGAGTTTCATTTACATGAAGTACTTCAAAAGAACTGGACACAATGTATTTATGTATTTGTGAAGAAAATAACAGAATACAGAGTATGAGAATTGTTCTAAATTACGTGTAGAGATGATTACAAAAATTACATTAAGTAATATGAGGGCAGGAAAAAATGTACAACATAATTTCACAGTGAAACATTAATACTTGCTAGAATCCTCAGGGAAGGTCCTTAGAATCTGCAAACATTGTGACAATTTACCTGAATCTTACTGTATTAGTAGATCTTTGGTTAATCTGATTTTAATTCATTCAAGATAAAAATATGTATAGAGATACAGATAGAATCCAGGGTCCTATGTATATGCATATGTAGGAGACTTCCTTTTTTATTTTCTATGGGTATGTATGGGTGTAAAAATTTCAACTCATTCTCAAGTATGTAGGTCCTTATTAAACAACCTAAATCAGTACTTCCCATTACTCTCTGCTAACAGTGTATTAACAGATAGTACAGAAAGTGTTATATTTATTCTTCTTACATGAAGATCACTATGAACAGATGTAGGGCACGCCGTAAATCTGAAACCATCTATATTCTACTGTGCCTCATTACAAATAATGCATAGGGATAAAACTTTTAAGACTAGGACAGGTGGTTTGAGCATGTCCAGAAATAGAAATTAGGCTCTAGGAAACAAAGTCATAAATAGCAGTTGATGTCTTCTGAGTTTTCTGCCTTATTTTCAATTTTTTAAAACTAAAAGTAGTTCTATCTCCTCCAGAGTATTCTGATCAATTACAGGATAGAGAGCTCCTAGCAAAGGCAATGTAAATTTATTATTTTTTTAATGTTGATTTAATTTACGAGAAAGAAAACCTCTTTGGATTATCAAACACATTAATAGGTTTAAAAATGAGCAAGAAAAAAAAGAGTGTATCTACTTATAGGACATAGCCACAAAGTAATGAAATTTAAACAAAGCCCACAGAATTTATATGTCCAGTAATGGTCTGCCTATAAAATAATACTCTGACACTCAAAGCATTTTAAAATACACTTGACAAATGCTGTCAAGAATTAGTTTACTTGGAATTACGTTTTTGGTCATGGCCAAACGGCTCTTGTTGATGTTCCAAAGATGACAACTATAAATTCTGGGAAATATGCAAAACTATCTGAATACACTGAGCAACAGCTGTGAAGAGGCAGATTCTAGAGGAAGATATGCACATCTTTGGAAGAATATAACAGAATCTAGAGTCTTTATACTGTATTATTCATGATGTCCGTGACATAATCCAAATCACATTAAAAGAAATAAGAAACATGATCCATATTCAATAAAGAGACAACTAATAAAGACTGGATCTAAAGTGATCCAGGTGTTGGAATGAGTATACTAGGATTTTAAATTTTTTTTT
>NC_138369.1:109940989-110082498 GCF_054177405.1 Leptonychotes weddellii | reverse complement strand
ACTATAAAAATATCGGCCATTACTAGGAATATATCTGGATTAGAGATCTAAAATTAAAATGCATTCTCATTTTTTTTTTAAGATTTTATTTATTTATTTGAGACAGAGAGAATGAGATACAGAGAGCATGAGAGGGAGGAGGGTCAGAGGGAGAAGCAGACTCCCTGCCGAGCAGGGAGCCCGGTGCGGGACTCGATCCCAGGACTCCAGGATCGTGACCTGAGCCGAAGGCAGTCGCTTAACCAACTGAGCCACCCAGGCGCCCCAAAATGCATTCTCATTTAAAAAATAGTGGTGCATTTTTTTGTTTAAAATTGTTATGAATAAACAAAAAATCTTGCTACATTAATTTTCATTTGCTAGTATAATGTTCGGTATGTTTATTTTTATTGTCATATTATTTCCTTGTATTTGCATTGCATTTCACAACTTACGATAAATGGCTTTTGCATGTATTATTACATCTGATGCTTCAAACAAATCTTTTTAGAGCGCAAAACAAGTATTTTTATTATGTGCATTTTATAAATGAAAAGTCTAAGGGTGAGAGAAATTCAGTGCACAGTTCAGAATCAGGACTTGAATATAGACCCTAAGCAATTCCTAGACATACAGATTCTGCCTAACAAGTGAGGTCTGGATGGAAGTAAGAGGGAGATGAAAGTCACTGTTGCATATACAACTAACAATTGCCATGGGCTCATGTATTTCTCTGCTGCCTGTCTTAGTCCCTTTGGGCTGCTATAACAAAACAGCGCAGACTGGGTGGCTTATAAAATGATAAATTTTTTTGTCACAGTTCCGGGGACTGGAAGTCCAAGCTCAGGATTGCTGCGTGGTTGAGAGAGAGCCCTCTTCCAGGCCGCAGACTTCTTGTTGTGTTCTTACACAGTGAAAGGGTGAAAGGGGTTAGGGAGTCATGAGGGATCTCTTATAAGAACACTAATCCCATTCATGAGAACTTCACCCTCATGATCTAACCACCTCCCAAACTCCCCATCTATTAATACCATCACCTTTGGGGATTAGGCTTCCAATGTGTGATTTTAGGCGGGGACACAAACATTCAGACCAGAATACTGCCCCACCGAAGCACACATTCCAGTTGTTGCCAAACACCTTCTGTGTTATTCTTTGCAATGGTCATGTCCTGGATGTCAAAGTCTGAGAGGGCATGAGGAAGCTTGTGAAAAAATTTCTTGCTTTATTCCAGGAGTAACCAAGGGGGGGGCATGGTGTATACCCTCAATACTACGGTGTCTTTGAAAACAAAAAGCCTAATGACCTGCTAAAGTTACTAGACAGGAGTAGTTATATTGTCTGTAGCGCACACACTCCCTAAACACCCCCGAAGCCACTGATTTAAAAAGGCAACTTTCTTAGGAATCAGGTTTTTTTTTCCCATCTGTAATCAGATTGCTCCTTCCTTTCCATCACTTTTCAAAAACATACCACTAGTCACAAAGGGGAATGACCAAGAGAGATGGGATAAATCCGCAAATTCATTACTCAAAAAGCACATCCTATTAGGTAGTCTCAAATCCTTAACCTTTGTAAGAGTGACATCAGCATCTTGACAGCTGAGTCATTCATTCCCCTTTGTCTCACCCTTTTAAGTTACAGCCCATAGGACATCCGTAGCCCTGCAAAGGATCCTCTGCACAGAACCCCAGGACTCTTACATCTATACATATGAAAGTGGGTGGATTGGACCTAATGGAGGTAGTGCAACCGGGGAAGTCCAGGAGCAGTGGACACACCCTGCAACCCTGTCAACCTCAGCCACAGCTGGGACTGTGACGCTTGAAGACCCTGGCAGTGCTGGTAGCCCCTGTGACACCCTACCTCCCTGCACAACGATGCCAGAGACCCCATGACCCTGGCAGTGCCCACCCCCCCAACCCTGGTGGTACAAGCAGCAAGAATAATACTAACCCCTCTGGCATGGGGGTGGAGGGTGAAAAGTGGCAGGCTCCCAAACAGCCACAAGGCAGCTCTGCTAGGAGAAACTAAAAACTTGTACTATAGTGCCACCTGCTGGAAAACACAAGAAAGTCCTCTAATTGCCAACCTGTTGAACTGTTAAAATCAAAGCAAGCAAAACTTTACCTACATAAGAAGGGTGTTTGCTACTTCAAATGCACGAGCAGAGGCACATCTCATCAAACGTCATGAAAAATCATGGCAATACAGTATCACAAAAAGAAAATGACAATTCTCCAGCAACTAAACTCAAAGTTATGGAAGATTGGAATCTAAGTGAGAAAATTCAAAATCGTTGTTTTGAGGAAATTTGATGAGCTACAAGAAAACTCAGAAAGGCAGTTCAATGAACTGAGGAATTAAACTAATGAAGAGGAGTACTTTACCAAAGATACTGAAATTCTAAAAAAGAACCAAACAAAAATTCTGAAACCGAAGAACTCAATAAATGAAATGAAGAATAAATTGGAAAGCACAGAAAAAAGGGCACATCAGAAGGAAGGAGGAATACAAGGTTTCTTAGATCGGAATCTGGAAATGATTCAGGTGGAAGAGGAGAGAAAATTAGGATTTTTTTTTAAATTGTAGAAACCCTAAGAGAGCTATCAGACTCCATTAGGAAAGCCAACATAAAAATAAAGGGTATACTGGAAGGCGGAGAAAAGAAGGAGAGGGGAAAGAAGGGTTATTTAAAGAAATAATAGCTGAGAACTTCTCAAACCTGGGGAAAGAACTAAAACATACAAGTCTCTGAAGCTAATAGATCATGTTGCTATTGCAATGTGAAAGGACTCTGTCCAAGACACATTATAATTAAGCTTTCAAAAGTCAATGATAAAGAAAGAATCTTAAAGGTAGCTGGGGGAGGGGAGGAAGCAGTAATCTACAAAGGAACACCCATTAGACTATCAGAAGAGTTCTCAGTAGAAACTCTATAGGCCAGGAGATTGGAATGATGTATTCAAAGTATTGAGAGATAAAACTCGCCAGTAAAAAATACTTTAGACAGCAAAGTTATCCTTCAGATATGAAGGTGAAATAGAGGCTTTACCAGACAAACAAAAGCTGAGGGAGTTTACCACCATGAGACATGACTTACAGGATGTGTTGAAAAGAGCTCTTCTACCTGAAACAAACAAAAACCAAAACTACCAAAACTTTCAAGGAAGGCATTAAATAGATTGAATCAGAAAACTGTAACTCTATTTTAGAATAGTGTGTTAAACTTTGTAACAAAGGTTAAAGAAAAAAAGTGTTAAAATAACTATAGCTAATGTGATTTGGTAACAAACTCACAGCATAAAAAGGGATAATTTGTGACAATAAAAATATAAAAGGGGTGGAGGAAAACAATGGAATCTGTATAGGCAAAGGAAGATAAGTTGCTATTGGCAGAAAAAGGACTGTTTTATCTATGAGACATTTTATGCAAATCTCATCATGGTAACCACAAAACAAAAATATAGAGCAAAGACAGGAAACATAAAGAAAAATAAGAAAATTAAGCAAATCCTCATACAAAAAGAACCACCCCACTTTGCAAAACTTATGATTCCATAGTCTGTAATCCAAGAGGCAGGATGTGTACCTGAGGGAAGAAAATACCATGTCTGAATCCAGGTGATAATATTTTACTTATTTTTTTTTTTTTAATTTCAGTATAGTTGACACACAATGTTACATTAGTTTCAGGTGCACAACACAGTGATTCAACTTCTCTGTACATTATGCTATGCTCACCACAAGTGTAGCTACCATCTGTCACCATACAAGACAAATACAATGTTATTGACTATATTCCTTATGCTGTGTCCTTCATTCCCATGACTTATTCATTCCACAACTGGAAGCCTGTATCTCCTACTCCTCTTACCCATTTTGCCCATCCTTCCACCCCCTTCCTTCCAGCAACCATCAGTTTATTCTCTGTATTAATAGGTCTGTTATATCTCTGTATTTATAAATACTGCTTTTTGTTTGCTTGTTTATTCATTTGTTTTGTTTTTTATATTCCACAATTGAGTGAAATAATATGGTATTTTCTTTCCCAGTCTGACTTATTTCAGTTAGCACAATATCTAGGTCTATCCATGTTGTTACAAATGGCAAGATCTCATCTTTTTTATGTCTGTGTAATATTCTGCTGTGTGTGTACGTGTGTGTGGGTGTGTGTGTGTGTATTTTTCCTTATCCATTCATCTATATAAGGACACTTAGGTTGCTGCCATGTCTTGCCTATTGCAAATCATGCTGCAATAAACATAGCAGTATATATATCTTTTTGAATAACTGTTTTGGTTTTCTTTGGGTAGCTACTCAGTAATGGAACTACTGGGTCATATGGTATTTCTATTTTTAACTTTTCAGAAATCTCCATACTATTTTCCATAGTGGTTGCACCAATTTACATTCCCACTAAGTGCATGCGAGTTCCTTTTCCTCTACATTCTTACCAATACTTGTTTTCTTGTCTTTTTTATTTTAGCCATTCTGACAGGTGTGAGGTGATATCTCATTGTGGTTTTGATTTGCATTTCCCTAATGATTAGTGATATTGAGCATGTTTTTGTTTTGCCCAGCCAGGGTACCCCTGCACTGAGCATCTTGGGATACTCTGGCTTCTACTCAGGTGATTATAATTTTAAAAGATCGAACTTTTATAGATGACCAGGCCATTGTAACTTGAATGAAAGACAACTTCAGAAACATTTGCAAAATTTATGAGTATCTTTTACTAAGAAAAAAAATCCACAATGAAACAAAATAAGAATTTTAAATTATTTCTTATTCTTGTTTCTTGTTCTTGTATAAATACAGAGCAAAAAAATCTAGAATTTAAAATATCTCCATAGTTTATAGGCAAAACTTTGAATAGTTAGAAGTTAATTTTCATTATATTGATAGAAAAAATTTTTAAAGCATTTTTTAGATTAAAAGTACAATATTTTTAAGATTCATAACACATGTATTCCTACATTTACCAAGTTGTTATTGAGTTCCTTCATGTACGAGGCATTGCTGACCTGGGGTTTGGGGACATTTCGTAGTAGTATGGCGTGGGTGACATCATGTCATCAGACTCTAGGAACTGGCTCACTTCTCCTTTCGCCTACTTTTCCTAGATCCTCTCTGTCTCTCTGTGTAATAAAGAATAAAAGACAAAGCTGCGGCAGGATGAAGGGAAGTTCCAGACGTTATTCAAATGAAAGCCCTTTGTGCAGAGATATAAACTACAGATACTTAGTGAGATTATAAGCTTTAAAACTCACTTCAAAACTTAACATTTGGAGAAGCCAAATAGAAACAGAACACTAAAACCCTTGAAGCAAGCTTCAGGGCCTCCGTGGGAAAGAAAAGCAATCATTCTGATAGCCCTGAAGCCACTTGGGCTCACCCCAAACACTGAAGATTCCTTGCAGTGTTTAGCCTCAGGGAACTAAGGAGCTTGAGGAGGGCATGATCGAGCGCACGTGTGCACACACACGCACACACACACACACACACACACACACCCAGGTGAAAGACTTCTACAGTAAAAGTAGCAGAAAAATAAATTCCATAAAAACCAAAAAAAACCCCAACAATAACAACTTTGTTTTGTCAAGACACCATTAGGCAAATCCAGGGGTATTTAGGCATCTTCCCAGAGACTCTGTCTGCCCGCAGAGATAAAGGGAAGATGGCCGAGGTAGTACAGAAGCCATTTCTAACTCCAACTCTTTTACTTCCTTTTCATTCAACTACACTGCTGTCTAAATCACAGTCGCTCAAATCACCAGCACAGGCCCACACTGGAGACACATTAGAGACCCTTCCATCACCCGCATGCTCAATTTAGAGCATTCTATTTAAATAGCTAGTCAGTCAGTCAGTCAAATCAAATTGTCCTTCTGCCTGTTTAGCGTGGATGAGGGGACTGCCTTGGCTACCCCACCCTCTCTCAGTGCCTGAGACGGAGGCAACGGCCAACGCCCTTGTGCAGGCAATCGCCCTCGCCTGTCTCATTACCCAGCTACCCTTGCTGCTGCTAGCCCCCCTCACCCCCTGGTGGCGCGTCGTCCAACCAGTCTTCATTTATTTCAATTACAGACCACAGGTGGCGTGCAGTAACTTGTTTCTCATGAATTCTAGTTAACTGCCACAAGTGTTTGAAAATGAAAGTCCCCATAAATAATAGATGTTTCATACGTTATTCAAATGTCACCAAAGTTTTAAAATTTTTGTATCCTAAACATGTCCTAAAAGTTCCTGGCTGAATCAAGACAATGATTGGGCATTTCACATATTACCTGAAGCAGAAAGGCAGGCATGCACCTATGGCCTCTAGACCATTCTTCTACCAGATGAAGAGTAACAAAAGCAGGAACATGCAGGCTTTACCCAGTCAGAAGCTTATCTGGATATGTTATCGAGACTGTGGTCCCGACACGGTCCTATGATATCACTTCTGGGTTTCAGGTGTCACATATATGTTTAGCTGCTAGGAAGGCCATACTGTCTTTTGGAGAAAACAGTGACCTATCTCCAACTTGCTTTTTAATTGAGATTGAGCTATGTCAATTCAAGCAACATTTACTGAGATCCTCTTATATGCCAGCTATTTTGCTAAATCCTAGGGAAACAGATCAAAAAGATCTTCCTACCTCTGGTAGCTCCTCGATGTAAAATCCTCACTGGGTAAACATATAATTTCACACTCTCCTTTTTCACTGTGGGCTAATATAAGAAGCATGAAGATTATTTCTGTCCCTTTTGAAAAATGATATATTTTCAACTATATTCCAGCTTGATACGTTCTTAAATTCAGAACCAGGTAAATCTTTTAACCTGGGTGCTCCATTTTTTAAACAGAGAGCAAAACCAAACCAGTTCCCATTTTGCTAGAACTATCAGAAACTCTGAGCTAAATTAAGTACTAAATTTTGTTATCTAAAACCAGCTTCTAAATCTTTGGTTTTTTAGTTCTCTTTAATTTCTCAAACTGCCTCAAACTAAGCAAGTATTCATTCCTTCAACAAATAGTTACCAACTAGGAAGAGATGTTTATGTAATTTCTTTAAAAGCTCAAATGTAAAATAAGATAAAATTAATGGGAAAGTATAAATATGCAACTTAGTAACAGGTCCGAAGAGATACATGGTAAGGTGTATAATAATTTCTACAGGTTATTTGATACAAAAATAAGGATCTCTATTAAAACCTAGGAGGACTTGCTCTGAACAGACTTTCTGATAACCTAGCATGCTCCACACACTGAAATGTATTTGTACTGGTCAGCACTTCCTCTCTTCCAGCCTCTGGATCTATTGCTGAACATCACAGCTAGCAATGAAGTCAGCCGTGTCTAGAATAAAAGACTTTCTTTCAAATGTGTGCTCAATTTATCTGAATCAGATGCCTCTGGCTGCTGGAATTCTCCATACAGACTGAAATTGTAATTTGTTCTCTGTTGAGCATCTGATGCAAACAGCAACAAAAACACCAGTCAAAAAGACAATGAATTAGAGCCTTGTTTGCAATATATATGTTATGAATTATAATATAAATTATATATAATATATGGCGCATATATTTAATTTAAAATAGAAAATAAGGTGTCCTCTTAAGTATAGTTCTGGGTATGGATTTAAAGCGAACCTTCATTTCTCCTTATAATAAAAGATTATAGGTTTCTAGTGTCCAGGGAATAAAACCAAACAACATTTTCCATAGGCCATTAGTTAGCATACATATGAAATCCTAAATATGATTATATCACAAACTTAAGGATTGTTTATCATTTTTATTAAATTTATGGATTTTCTTTAGTAGTATTTTTATATGCAGAACTAGTTTTAAAGGCATACATTCATTTCTATGTTAAGAAAATAGCTCATTTTCATCATATATGAGCAATTACTAATTGAAAGGAATTACTTTTATTTCTTCCCAAATCTGGTTGCAATTTCAATAGCAGTGCACAATGCTGCCATTTAAACTAGAATGTTCATATTCTATTCATATGCTATTCACCATTTATCTGCACTTAAAAAAACCAATAATGGTGTGGCCAAGTGATATCCTAGGCAGTTGGAATTAACTTTTCTGACCTATTGCTATGTTCCTTAAAAGTTTGAAATATCAGTCAGTAAAAATATGTTACAAATATGAAAAATGACATTTAAGTGTAGAAGACAGTATCTTGTGCTTTTTGAGAATAGAATAAGAACGTTTGCCTTTCAGTTCAACTGAGGGTGTTTCCAAGGTTTTTCTTTTTATTTCTCTCTTTGCGCACTCTCTGTCTCTCACTCTCTCTCCCACTTTTTCTCTCCCTCTTTCTCTTCATACTTTCCAAACACCTCACACAAATATTATGGGTTTAAGTCCAGCTAGGAACTAAATACCTCAAAATACGATCAGGGGAACACCTGCCTTAGCTCACCTGAGATGCTTGTTACAATGCAAGAGTTGTGTCCCACAGAACCACTGCATCGGTTTTTGGGAGGATAGGACCCCAGTAAGTCCACATGTTTACCAATGTTTGATATGCCTGCTGAAGTCTGACAGCCTCAGCTCTAGACTTTCTTTATGTAAAACTTCTAAGTAGTCAGACCTGGCCTGGTATCTGGTTGAATCTCTCCTTTCACCACAACTGGAATCATTTTACTCTCATTCAAATATATGGAAACCACAACTACAAAGAACACAAAGCCCAAGTGCATTGTTATTCACTAATAAGTGAATGGTAGTTGGTGTAACTTTACTCTGTGATTTACTGTATTCTAATGACTTGAAAACAACAATCTGAATAAACTCTATATGATGTCATATATACCAGAATCTCTGGGTAGCTAAAACAGCATTTTTTGGCCTCTGAATAATATTGATATAGAGTCGTTGATTGAACATATATACATAAACAATTAAAATATTCCTGACTTCAATATCTTCCCTTAACCTCCTGGTTACCCAGCTCCCATAATTCTCCAGTCACCTTCTCCATTGCCCAGACTCACCCACTTCATTTACTTCTCCCTACACTCAGTCATCAGACCAACAGAGTTCTGTAACTGATGAGAAGTTCAGGACTCTCCAGCTGTTGCATTTTTACTAACCATTTACCAATTATTGATGTGAAAGAAACCACAGATATGAATTGGATGGCATTTACAAATGTAATTGGGAAATATTAGAAAGTTACAGTTTCCCAATGCACATGAGAAAGCTATGATATGTATAAGATCTGGACTATTTTTTTAATGACTTATTTATTCACTCTAGAGAGAGATTCAGGGAGAGAGAGAGAAGGAGAGAGAGGGAAAGAGAGCGCGGTTGCCCGGGGAGGGGCAGAGGAAAAGAACCTCCAAGCAGACTCCCTGCTGAGCGCAGGGCCTGACACTGGGCTTGATCCCAGGACCCATGAGATCACAGCCTGAGCCAAAACCATGAGTTGGACGCTCAACCGACTGAGCCACCCAGATGCCCCAAGATCTGGACTACTGTCCATGTGAGGCTCAAGACTTTAGGACAGTAAGTAACTTTTTTTAATGGCAATAGCCACATAAGAACATTCTCTAGGGGTAGAGTTGGTACAGTTAAAGCAAGTGCAACTCTCAGTTCAAAACAAATGACTCAGTGGCCCACCTCACTTTGAAACACATACACACACATTTATGTATTCTTAGTAAGAGAATCTGAAACCTCTCAACCTGTCATATGTCCCCATCACTCTGCCTTTTCAGGTGATTTTTCTAGAGTCAAATGTGTCTAGATTATTAAAATTGAAAAAGTAATTTAAGTATCCTCCCAATCACCATCGCATAATAATGATAAACCACCTTTGTTCACAATGTTCATAAATAGTAGTTGTCTGATAATAGTAACTAATATTTTAATTTACTAACAAACCATGAGGTAAAAAAATATACCTACATGGCATGTTTCTTTACTAACTGATATATATATATATATTTAATTTCTGGGAAGTAGGTCCATGATATTTATATTTGAAAAAGAATTATTCATAAAGTAAATTACCATAAAAATCAATTACCTATAAAGATAAACAAAAGTCAGAACCATCCTAGAAGTGACACATATTGGCAGGGTCAGTAATCTTGTGCAAAGAATTTTAGATTAGCAAGTACAGAAAAATGCACTTATTTTCATCTAATACAGCCTGTTTACTAGATGTATCCACTCAAGCTATCAGCCATGAATGCTTCTACTTTCTGGTTAAATACAGGGAATAGATTTGTTGCTAGGTTGAAACTAAATTTAGGAGAGACACATGACTGCTTGCTATTTTGGAATCTGATAACATCTCCGTAGATTTTGGTATGGAGAGGGTTACATTTTAAATTTTATTTGACACTTCCTGTAAAACTCAGTTTTAAGAGCGCTTAACTGATCACAAAAAGACCTTAAAGTGCTGCTCAGATCTTCCTAATAGTGCAGACAGACTGTACCGTTGGAAGACGCTATTGTGCCTAAACTATCTATAAACATTCAAGGATTACAGTCTGAAACTTATAATTACAAATGGTGTAATCTTCTAAGTGTTAGCTCTTCTCCATTTTTACCTCTCTTTCCCCATAAAGTTTTAAAAATCTTACACATCTTTCTGGAATAAGCTAAGCCCTATGGTGTCTAAGCATAGGAGGATGGCTATCTCTAGATGGGTGCTACATAACTAACACCACCACTATATAAATCTCCACTGCCAACCTAGTGGATATTCTTAAATCAGAAAACATGGATTTACTGGAAAAGGGGTCTCTTCACTGGCTATGTGTTAACACAGGTACTCTACCCTCTATGAGATTCTTTTTCACCTAAAACCAACAAATCAGTTGGGTGTTGTGGAGGTTCCAAATTTGATGCTGACTAAAACTTAGTTAAGAATAGAAAATCAACTCTATGTAAAACAATTGCTGAAAACTCAATTTCTAATATAGTTTTACTTATAATAGATGATAGTAAACATATGACCAATTTCTCAACAAAACATTATGCTCCCTTCCCTCTCTCATCACTCATTTATTCATTCATATACTGAGCAACATACATTAGCTCATATCAGTTATATAATGTAGAAAAATAATCACTATTTATCTAGTTACTGTCATTACTGTTTTCAACTGCCTGCGCCACCATCAGAAATTGGGGCTCGTGGCTGGCTCAGTCAGTAGAGCATGTGACTTTTGATCTCAGGGTCATGAGTTCAAGCCCCACATTGGGCATGGAGTCTACTTAAAAAAGAAAAAGAAAGAAAGAAAAAGAGAAAAAGAAATTGTCAAAGTAATGAGTTGCCTTATTATTTACTTGCAGAGCATTCCACAAAGATATTCTTGCAATCATCCTCCCAAACTATAAAATTACCCTGATGAAGAAAAAGATGTCAGGTCCAAGGGAAAATAGCAGAAGTGGTCATAGGTGTCCAGTTCCTTTAGGGGGCTCTCTCACCTGTGCAGGCCTAATGCTGTTAGACCAGTCAGCTGAAGAGGAAGCCGGCCACACCTTACTTCTCAGACTCCAGGCCTGCAGGGCTAACAGCATAGAAGAGATCTTACACATTTTTCTAATCAAAATTGTGAAGTAAGGAATTTGCTTCTAAGATTTTAACATTTAATTCCTTGTCATATATCTTCCCCCCAGAAAAGCCATCTCTCTTCCAGTGTGAAATGTATGATCGTCAAAAGCTTCTTTCATGTCATTCACGGGGATGCATAAATAATGTCTAGGTACCACATTTGGGGTTATCCTTCCAAGAAGCATCTGTGTTTCAAAATACCAAAGCTCCATGTTTAAGATTCATGACAATGTTTCTAGAGTCAAACTACCTGGATTTAAACCCCAACTTTTCTACTTTTCCACTTCCCAGGTGGGCTACCTTGACCATGTTTCTTCACTTTTCTGTACCCCAGGTTTTTATCTGTAAGTATGCAAATATAACAGTACCTCTCTCATAGGGATGCATTCAGGAATAATAATAATAATAATAATAATAATAAATACATAAAGCACTTAGAATGGTTCTTGGCACATAATATGTCCAATAAATGTTGACTGTTATGATGTATGAATAAGAACTAAGCACAATGGTTGAGGCTGGAACAATTTGGAGGTGAGGAAGTGTCTCTCCTAAAGACCCTGAAACAATAACACATACCTGATCACATTATACACCTAGATTTTAGGACCTTGGGGAATTAAAGAGCGGAAGATAAGTTCAAAATTGAGAAGTTTTTTTAAAAACTGGACTATATTAAGTGACATCTTTATTTTAAATAAATGATAAAATAAATAAATGTAACCTCAATGTGTTAATTCTTCATTTTTATTCCTCATATTTATTATATTCCTCATATTTATTATATTCCTCATATTGATTATGAGGAATAAAAGTGAAGAATTAACACAATTGAGGTTATATTTATTTATTTTATTAAACTTAAAGGGGGCACCTGAGTGGCTCAGATGGTAAAATGTCTGCCTTTGGCTCAGGTCATGATCTCCAGGTCCTGGAATCAAGCCCCATGTCAGACTCCCAGCTCAGCAGGGAGTCTGCTTCTCCCTCTTCCCTCTGCCTCTCCCTCTGCTTGTGCTCTCTCTCTCAAATGAATAAATAAAATCTTTTAAAAAATAAAATAAAATAAACTTAAAGATGTCACTTAATGTGGAGTAGCACTTAGTTTTGACGAATACCACACTGAACTCACAATCCTACTCTGGAATTAGTACCAGCTAATTATACCATTAAATTGACAGTCCAACCAGAAATAATTTAAACAAAGTTTCATTAGTTAAATATCATCTGTATATGCTTTCTGTTATACTTGCAACAGAAGCTGATAGAAATATATCAAATCATATCCAGCCAAAACCATACAATCTTTTTTTCCCCAAAAGACAATGCAGACTGACTGACTCTCCTTTCTCCCCCTTTCTCTCCTCCTCACACTCCCAAGTTCCTTTACCAATAACTCATTACCAGTAGAACTGTTTACTTTAATAGCCCCTTTATGGGTTAAGAAGCTGTTATGTGCCACTGTTAAAAATATGGAGATAATTCCTGCCCTCAGAGCTGACTAGAAATTTTAATTATACCTGCATCTCAGTTTTAGTTGTTTACATAAACAAAGCCTAAGTCTACTCAAATTTTTCATGGCATGATTACAAAAATAATTATATATTTAAGATAACAGAAAAAATAATTTTATTTTTGCACACTTGCCTCTCCAAAACATTCATATTCCCTCATTCTCATTAAAAATAAAATATTTTTTTATTTTTTTTTCAAGATGCCAAGTAATCTGAAAATTCAAAAGTTAAATGATTCTTATAATGGTTTCCCCTTCATGTAACTGTTTTGGTAAAATTGCCTTATGATAAATAAAGATTTTGCTTAAGGGAAAGAAATTTGTCATCCATGATGTAAATAGATTAAAGACAATGGAAGATCACATTCTAATTAAAAAAGTGACAGTAAATGATAATCTACTAAGCAAATTGCCAATATTTGCATCTATTAGCTGTCACATCCATGAACTAGGACAAATTTATAATATTTTACTTATACCTCATTTCTAAAATGGAGACAAGAGGTTATTTTTCCTGTCATATTTAATGCTTGTGAAACTAAGGAGTGTAATACCACATTTCATGAACACGATACTAAATTCTTGCATTTAAAGAAGCCATTCAATGGTTTATTATTGGATTGACAACTTTATTTATACCAAAGCACATGGTTAGATTTTCCCTTTCTCATCATAATTTTTTCCATTTGAGACAGATCATTACTCTTCCAATTTTCCTCTCACCACCACCATCCAAATATCAGAAGCAGCTATGTCAGGTTGTACTCTGGGTTTGAAGGGAGAATTATCTATGTCTGTTGCAATAGACCGATCACTTTCCCTTCATTAATGTAAAATGAAAGCCCAGTGACAGCTGATGGCATTCTCTTCTGCCCGAAGACTTCTAGACCTCATCTTCCACGTTTTAGTAACATGGTCAGCACCATTCTGTGAAGTGCCAGTCCTTCCAGTAACGCAACTGATTTGCTTAAAGCTAAGTCAGAGCAGGGAGGTCTCTCTAGCATCTCGAATTTTACTTTTGCTTTCAGCTTGAGTCCAAACACTGAAGGGAAATGGAAACTCATCTGAAGCCATAGCCATCAAATTAGCCCATGTGCATATTTTCCCCTTTCCTCACTCTGGTCATGACTGAGGCTTATTGTCTATTAAAGATATTCAGAATGACTTCATTGACACAAGTTCTAGCACATTCACAATGAAATTAATTGAGGAAGTAAATGCCATTATAGACTCTTGTACTCAACAGGATTTCATTGTAGATAGGGCTTAGAAAAAAGAAGCATTACTCTGCTTATTAGAATTCTGAAACCTAAAAGTAAGCAAAGATTTGCTGCTGCTGCTGCTTTGCTGATATGAAAGATGATAATGAAGAAGCTTTAGGAAATATATTATCCATTTTGGAGAAATCTGGATTAAATATGAACCACAAAGAAAGACGGGTATATGCTATTGAGAAAAATATAAAGGTAAAAATGAGAATGTTCAGTTTTTAATCTTGAGCTGAAACAATCTGGCGTTAACTTTTTTTTATAGCTTTTTAATTTAAAAAAAGGAATGTGTGTACAAATAGGTAAGCTAAAATCTACAGATAAAAAAATAATAGAAAAAAATAATGTTTTTCATCAAGCTTCACTCACATTGCTATCTGAATGATTTTTAATTTTAATTACTAAAAGCTATTAATTCTTTCTGGCTCATATAGACTAACAAAATGAGCTTTCATCTATTGCATACCTACTATATGTCACATATCATATTAAGTTCTCTGTTTACATTTATTAATTCATGCCAGAAATATTGAAAGGGTTTATATTATGCGTTCAGGGACTAGCTTGGGCAGGGGTTAGAGCAGTGAGCAAGGCACAGAGAATTTCTGTACCCACAGACCTGAGAACCCGAACACTAGAGGCCCAGAGTAATTAGGTTAAGTTGGCTAACCTGCCAACAAAGTTATCTAAGAGCTCAATTATTTTTACTATTAAAATTTTATTATATAATCAATGCATTATAGTAGTGAACAATTTATATAAACAATACTATGGAATACAAAATAAAACACTAACACAAAGAGTCACTGTTATTAGTTCGATGTGTTCCTTTCTGGATATTTTCCATGCACTGGTTAATACAAACATATACATCTTTACCATTTTTAAAAGCTCAGAATATACATATAGTTATATGTATTATGTGTTTATTTTATTTATAAATATATTGTACTTCTCTTTCCTTATCAATACACACAGATGTAGCTAATTATTTATCTGGAAGTGTTTCCTTTATTGAATATAGGATATTAAATAAATTATTATAAGTCACGCCCATGATTAAATATTTTCAACCACATGGAAGGGTATAAAATTAAAAGTTCAGTAACACACACACACACATACACACACACACACACACACACTCCAGTCTCTCATCTCTACTACCCTAAAGTTTCTATTTTCAATTGCTCTGTTGGCAATCATTTTAATCTTTATTATTATTTTTTAAATATTATAGTTATTATAGTTGTATTGTTAAGTTACTATAGTTGTATAAATACCACTTACACATACATATACCCCAATTACTTGACTTACCAACTCCTAACAATATCAATTAACGTATCAGTATGAAAAATAAGGAATTTAGTAGGAGACTAAACACTATCTCTCCTCTCCTCTACATCTCTCAACTCTAGATCTGTTATTTCTTTTATCATTATAATTTTTTTAATCTGTAGGGGTTGCCATAAGGACTTTAAGATTTTTATACTTTTGCTAATTTTTCTTGATTTGCCCAAATAACATATCTATTGACTTTATATTATGAAAGACAAGAGGAAATACTTTTCTTTCAAACTCTCATTCTTTTTTTATCAGCCAATTTATGTTACTTTATAATTACTCTTATTTTATATTGTCAAGGTTTAAAATATGTGTTTTAAATTTTGAGATATACTGAAGTTTTCAGTTAGCCCTTACACTAGGCTAATTAAAACAAAACTAAAAACTGATCAATTGCATTAATGTATTAATCATATGCTATGATTGAACTATAGAGAAGGAAATATAAACCTATATTATCAAAACTCTGCCCACTCAAAGAAGATGTCTACTCTTTGGCTGTCCATTTATGTTCATTTTGACTAGTATAGGCAACTGACATGGATTTCTTTGACAGTCTTATGAGCTTCTATCCCATAAGCCTGTCCCTTGAATGTGCCCTCCGACTTAGGAATGTGTACATTTAGGTCATGTCAATGGTAAGCCCTCCTTAATAAGAAGATCCTTCTTTAAAAACAAGGTTATAATTAATCAAAATTATTTACATTTCATCTCCCTAGAGAGAAGCTCTCTTTATAAGAGAACAGAAGGTTGAGTGCAAATATCCCTGCCTTTTGGAATTTTTAATGAATCAACCTGATCACATTGCTTGCAAAGGCAGTTTCCTTGCCCTTTTAAATGCATTTTAACTAATGTACTAATGACACTCACTTTTCCTCCTGCTATTATATTTGTATCTATACCTTGATTTATTAATTTTAGGAAATATTTTTGATTTGAGAATGAAGTAATCTTTTTATAACTACAATGGACCACAAAAGGAAATTTGAATAAATGAAAAATAATTGATAGACTACAAACTGCAATTAGAAAAACTAATCAAATAGGAAATTTCAAAGTAGCCAAAAATTCTCAGAAACTTAGATACTCAAAAAACACATCTAAATGATGCATGGATCAAAGAAGATATCATAGTGGATATTTCTAAATATCTAGAACTGAATAATAAATATTACCTATAAAAATATTTGGGATACACCTAAAGGTTAATGTTAGATAATTAATAAAATATTTAGTAATGGTAAATACGTAATAAGAAAGAGAAACTAAAACTAATGAACTAAAGACTCTAATAGAAATTATAAAATGTAACAAAATAAACCCCAAACAATAAAAAGAAACAGAAAGTAAGCATAAAATATAACTAATGATAAGAAAAACAAAGAAACAAAATGGTGAGAATTACACCAAAAGCTGACTCTTCGAAAGATTTATAAAATAAGCAAATTTCTAGCAGAATTGATTAGGAAAATAAAGAAGCAGCACAAATTTTTAAAGATTAAAAATAAAAAGGAGTAAAAGTAACTACTGGTGCAATTGAGTTGGAAATATCATGAGAAAACCACGAACAACTTTATGCCAAAAATTTTAAAATTCTGAATGAAATGAAAGTGCATTTGTTCCATACGACATCTTGAGCAAAAATTTCAAATATGTAAATTAGGAGACCAGATCTATACATTATCTGGTTCAATTCCCTAAATATACAGATGAGAAAACTGAAGACTAGGGAAGAAAATTCAAGTTTTAAAAAAATTTACTTATTTTTTTGAGAGAAGGACTACAAGCAGGATGGGGAGGAGCAGAAGCAGAGGGAGAGGGACGAGCAGAGGGAGAGGGAGAAGCAGACTCTCCGCTGAGCAGGGAGCCAGATGTGGGGCTCCATCCCAGGACCCCAGGATCATGAGCTGAGCCAAAGGCAGCTGTTTAACCGACTGAGCCACCAGTCACCCCAAGAAATTTCAATTTTTCAATGGGTAAAAAGCTGTTTTAATTAACTGATTTTATTTACTATATCAGTGGAATAAAATACATTATCAAGTGTCTCTTTTATTGTTACCTCCCTAATTCACATCACATGACAGCATCGTTTCCTAAAGAGTAAAATAAGAGCCCTTTACAATGTTTTGCATGACTCCTACCCGGAAGGAGGTCTGTACCAATGGTTATTGGTACAAAGAAATTAACTAACAAACAAACCAAAACAACTTTGCTAGGTCACAGTTATGTACGCTTGGGAGACTAAAAAAATAAAGGAGGCCCAAAAGCAAACTTCTTAGAATACAAACAGGAAGACAGTGACTTTATTAGGGTAGGCCTAGACTGTAAGCTCCTTGAGAGTTTGACATAGTTTTCAGTGTTCGTTATTAGGAAGATGCTCAGAATACCTCATTATTTTAGACTCAAACTAGATAAAATACCAAATCCCTTGAATTGAGAAGATTTCCTTCCTTTTCTTTCTTTTTTCTCCTTTTTATTCTTTCCCTGAAGTATTTCAGACTTCATTGCTGTGCAAAGCAAAGCAACAGCAACAACAAAAGAAAATTAAACCACACTGAAATAGAATATCAAATATACATACTTTTAATAAGAAGAAAAACAGCCTTAATATATACTATGACGTTCTCCAATCCAAAACCGTAGAAGGCTTTACTGTAGAGGAAAGCAGTACAGACATTTTCAAACTAAGACACGATCCACGATTTCAATTAACCACTGACATTACTAGTGTGGTTTCTAGGTTGTGAAGACATGAATAAATGATTTGAAGATCATTTTTAGACATAGAATAAGTATTTTGCAGGGATGCTGTAGTAATGAAAAATCCAGAGCTACCTGTATGAACTATACATGCAATTTACTCCTAATGATGAATAAGGAGTCTCATATAAAAATTTCATCTGGGCTCAGTACTTAAAGGTTTGAAACTGGCATTCCAAATGAATGAAATCAAATAATGTGTGAGTTAGGAATCATTGTGGGAACCATCTACACTGACTCCTTTTGATACTAAAGTTGCGTGTTTACAGCGGGATAACTAGAATTAGAAATCATGACCAATTTTAATCAACCACTCTGATAAATAAGAGAGTTCAGAAATTGGAAACCTATTCAAATGGCAGTGCTCCCTGAAATAAATCAAATCTTAGCATTTTACCAAGGCCCTACATAGGTTTGATTACTAGATTGTAATTTTAAAACAGAAGGTAACTGTTTTTCCAGACCTTGAAGAAGGTATCTGAAATTAAACATTCCAGAACAGGAAATGACAAATCATTCTATCCTTCTGTTTTGTCTGGTGTATGGATATAGGGAAAATACATGACTCTGTCCAAAGCAGAGAAATCTGACAGAGCTCATTTTTCTTCACTCATGCATCTTTTAAAATCCAGCACAATATTATCATCTGGGAATTCAAAATGGAAGAGAAGAGGTTGAAAATCTCTTTCCAGGCTCACTGTGCATGTGGAGATGGTAACAAAGAGTATTGCAAAATGAGGTCATTGAAATGGCAAGATGTAAAAAAAAAAATTTTTTTTTCCACAGACATGTTGTTTTTGCATGCAAGAGAATACTGAGATTTAAACGGATTTTTTTCATATTCTTTCTATTATTAGCTCTTGGTCATTGTTGATTTAGTTTTTTAAAATGTGCTTGGGATAGGGAATAAAGGGACCTTGAAGTTCTTTGATAGTAAAATAAGAAAATAGTAACATCCTGAAGTTACCCAATATAAATCAATAAATAGAATCTATTTCAGAGGCCCAGTCTTTAAGAATTTTATCTCTTGGGGCGCCTGGGTGGCTCAGTTGGTTAAGCGACTGCCTTCGGCTCAGGTCGTGATCCTGGAGTCCCGGGATCGAGTCCCGCATCGGGCTCCCTGCTCGACAGGGAGTCTGCTTCTCCCTCTGACCCTCCTCCCTCTCATTCTCTCTGTCTCAAATAGATAAATAAAATCTTTAAAAAAAAAAAAAAAAAAAAGAATTTTATCTCTTTTCTCCTTTCAAGTTGGCAATACAATTTCCTATATTTTTTTTGTACTTGTGGGTCACTTTTCAAAGCTTGTTAAATATTGTTATCGCCAATTCCAAAAGTATTTCTTTTGTATCCACTCTATAGGATGGGAAAGTGGGGGAGCTGGAAAATCAGTCAGGTCAGTCAGGAAAATTGGAAGTTGACTTAGGTTTTGAAAAATAAATGATAAAATCTCAAAGACAGACATGGGAGGGAGTTTTAGGTTAAGAAGACTTTGTATAAATCATGAAGCTAGGGGATGTTCAGACATCAAGTCATCTCATCTTTTAGGATCTTGGTCACAAATAGTGTGGGAGTACCCAAATCCCAGGCATCGGCAGTCAGTGGGTTCAAATTTCACCAACGATAAAATTCGTGTCCAAATTATCATGGCTCTCCGTTTCCATCTGCTTGACTTCCTTAAGTCAGGCCTTAAGAAGGGCCTTCCTTAAGAAGGCCCACTTCAAAGCCCTTGCTAGTTATTCTTACATGTTTCTAGAATGTTTGCCAGTAATTCTAACATGAAATTCCTCTTGTGCTCAAGAGGGAGTCCTAAATAAGAACATAAGCTGTGTGACAAATCTCGTTTCTTCTTCTTCCTGTTCTTTTTTTTAACTAATGCCCTTGGAAAATGCCAAAAGAACCTTTTCTAGATTCCCAAGTCCCCTGTGTTCCAGGAGCCAAGGCCCTGTCAGGTTCTCTGTAGAAGAATGGTGACTCCACCCCCTGCAATTTGTACTTCCCTGTGAACATGGGTGTCGAAGTTCATCTTACACTGAGTCTCACAAAGCCTATCATGAAATTGTATTTGTCAAGTTCTGGCTTTTGGGTAATATTTGGATCTCGTGCCATTGCTTCAAACTCTAGTCTTCTATCACTCCCTTGACCTCCATGTACAAAACAACTCTCAGACTCTCCTTGGAACAGTCTCCATGCATATGGATTTATGCAAATAAACTCTAGGAAGGATCATCAACCTCTTAGTTTTTGCAGAGCTGATTCTGAATCCCAGCTTGAACCAAGCTGT
This sequence comes from Leptonychotes weddellii, assembly GCF_054177405.1. Classification (NCBI taxonomy): domain Eukaryota; kingdom Metazoa; phylum Chordata; class Mammalia; order Carnivora; family Phocidae; genus Leptonychotes; species Leptonychotes weddellii. The sequence continues at coordinate 110,061,778 of NC_138369.1, read as the reverse complement.
CATACCTGCATTATATAATATCACTTCTGCTTTTGCTGGACAATAGCTCCTGGCTACAAAGGGAATTCTTGCTGGCAAACACAGTTACTGAATATCGAGTTTGTGATCTGTATATAGTCAGATAGTTTTTACCTGAGAGAGATCTGCCTTATATTCCCATTTTGACTATATAACTTTAAAAACATAAAGTTTTTAAACCTTTTGAAAAGTATGATTATGCTGGGTTGCAAAATAGGAATAATTCCACCTCTGCCCCAGGTATTTTCAAGGATTAAATGAGATGGCCTGAGTAAAGTGCAGGATATAGTACATAATAGGTAGTAAAAGAGCTACAAAAGGCTACTACTTCCTTATTAGTAATGTTACTATAACTATTACTGCAATAGCCCGAACAGGTTGCAACAACACTCCCTAGAGGCAAAGTCTCTGTAACATTCAGAAAGCAGCTTTTGTTTTCGATCCATACTAAAGCAAGAGGCTAGACACTTGACAAAGTACCCCAAGAGAAAAGCCTCAAGATCCCCATACTGGACACAACTGAGTAACAGACAGAAATATAACATCTTGACTTTTCGCTCTTAGTGGATAAATAAGACCTGGTAATGAAGATTCAGTGGGAGGAAAGATTCTGAACAGTACCATGCTATTATTTTTAATAATATGATGGGGGAACCTAAAGTTAAGTGGTTTCTTAAATGATAGTGATGTGGCCGTGTATGGTCCCAATCTACAGCCTGGCCACTGTTAACCACACAGATTAGAAAAGATCTGGCATATTTATTTACAGAGCTGAATTAAGATGTTGCCTTGCTTCTACTGGAGACGACTGGCAATACTCAGAATTATTTAGAATTTCATGTTAAAAATAGTTATACTATTGCTTGACATTCAAATTATGCATGTTGAACAACAGAAGTGTATTAAAAGTGTTAGTGTTGGCAATTCTCTAAACAACCGTGGTCATCCTTTACTTTGCTTATGACATGTCTTTTGGTTTGTGACTTTTAGGAAAGATTCCAAAATGTGGCACGTCTTGGAAGACTACAAGAATACATTATGTTGCCATAGAGGCATCTAAAATTAATGTTTCAAATATGTAGGGCTTAGTGCATAAAACTCCTTTGCCAAGAACATATTCTCAATTTAAAAAAATCAAGAATATTTTGTTATTAGTTGGCTTCTACTTAATTTACCAAAATGAACATTTATAAGACAATAGAGTACAGTTATTTGTAAAAATTTAAAATATTTTCATGAGTACTTTAACATATTTTTATTTTATTTGGACCTACACACTTGAATGACAAATACGTAAACATCCTGAGAAAAATAACGAGCACAGAAAATGTTTTCACATTAATTGTATTGTAATTTCCCTTCAGAAGGGTCAGCTTTAGTCAGTAACTTGGCATCACATACAGATAGGACTAAATTTTAAAATGTAAGTTTCTAATATCACCGCTCTTACACACACCATCATCAACCATTAATAATAATGGTCCTAAAAAAATTCACCCACATTTTGGCAAATACTGTTTGTTAAACCATCTAAAGTGACAAACTTGTTATTCCTTCCTTCAAATAGTAAAAAAGGTGGTATATTGTGTTAATATATAACAGGCAAGTAGTGATATATTTTGCTCTACCAAAAATAATGCTTCATGATTTTGAACAAAATATTTAGTCTCTTTTGTTCTGATTTTCGATCCTGTAGTTAGGGTATATATATATTTAAAAAATAGCCTGGTGGGGATCTGAGGGTTGTTTTGTCTTCGTTGTTGTTCTTGTTGACTCTTACAGCCACTGGATATAACTAGGAAGGTAGCTTAATCTTGCTGAACCTCATCTTGGCAAAATGGTAATAATGTCTTTGCCCGTGTCTCCCTCTATTTTAAGGCTATCTATTTTTTGAGCCCCAGATCAGTTATCAATTTCTCCATATCTTTTCCCCAGTGAATATCACTTTCAATGGTAATCTACTCCTGAACTTCCACATTTTTTTTATAATCAGTCAATAATTTTGAATTTACTATGCAAATTCTTCTTTGGCTGTCACTGAGATAATAAAATAATGAATGTACACATTGATTTAAAAAAGAGTTAAGTGAGTTATTCATTATCTTGTAGATAAGAAAAGTTAGCTCTGGTTATGATATGAGTGAGTATTACATAGACAGGGAAAGTTAGAACAGATTCATACTCACACAACCCACCCTTCTTTCTTTACAATTTTCATTATTTTCATATATGCTTCATAGGAAATGATCTTCCTGGGAAAAGCCAAAAAATAAAGCTTACAGTTGGCATTCTTACACTGTTTTGCTTTTTATATATTGAAATGGAAGACTGGTCATACGACATTTGATTTAGGTAACACATATAATTTGATTACTTAAAATGAGTTCCTAAGTAGTTATCATTTTTAAAAGCTATTCTGATGTATTTTGCAAAAGAAAATGGATATTTGAATTATGAGTGGAGGTTTTTTTGTTTTTTTTTTACATATTAAAGATACACTTTACTTTAAAAAACCTAACAGCACATGATGTGATGAGCACTGGGTGTTCATGCGATGAGCACTGATGAATTATTGAACACTACATCTGAAACTAATGATGTACTATATGTTGGCTAATTGAATTTAAATAAAAAAATGAAAATAAAAAACCTAACATAAAATTCTAAAGTATAAAAGTGATAAAATGAGAATTTGGATATTTGAATGGTAAAGTTTACCTCCTTTTCTTATTGTTTTGCATTTCTTAAATATTTGATCAGAGTGTTTATAATTAACATTTACAAATAGTGTTTTACATATTGAGTAAAAATATTTGTGGTATAATGATATATTCCATTATGTAATATATTAATTATATTAATCATATATTATTATATATTAATTATGTAAAACAAGATACTTCACCATCAAAAGTACACACATTTTCAGGTGCCTGGGGGCTCAGTTGGTTAAGAATCAGACTCTTGATTTCGGCTCAGGTCATGATCTCAGAGTTTTGAGACTGAGCCCTGCATAGGGCTCCCTGCTGAGCAGGGAGTCTGCTTCTCTCCCTCTCCGACTCCCTCGCTCTCTCCCCCTCCCCCCATTCGTGTTCTCTCTCTCTGAAATAAATAAATAAATAAATAAATAAATAAATAAATCTTTATAAATACTTTTTAAAAATACACACATTTTGATAACTAACTTGTAAAATGATTATTTCATTAATTTTAACTAAAATTAAAACAAAAGATATCATTATTATTGCTGACCCTGAGTTCCTATCACACCACTGGATTGATTATTTTGATATTTAAAATCATGATATTTCTTTATTTTATTTTATTATGTTATGTTAATCACCATACATTAGATCATTAGTTTTTGATGTAGTGTTCCATGATTCATTGTTTGCGTATAAAATCACGATATTTCTAAAGGCACTAAAAATCTGCAGAAACCATGAAGCTTATATAGTCTACCTTTTTTGGTAATGCAAGTTTTTAAGATTATATTAGTTTGTCAAAAGACGTATTCAGTACACTGTTAAAGACAGTAAAAATGCACTTAGTAAAATACATATGAGAAGTGTGCCAGTCTAACTCCATCCATTTATGCAATTCAGCTACCATCATGCTGCTATGCAAAAACACGATTTCCCTCATCTTAGACTTTTTGGACACTCTACTGTGTATTTGTTATACTTATTTTCATATCGGATCTAATGTCAGATCTATTACTTTAAATACAAAAGTACATCCTCTGAAAAGGCAACTGGATTTGGAAGAGGAAGTTTTTAAGGCTATTATTTAAAAAATGTAGTTACCACTGCCCAAAAATCATGTCAGACTGTTTCCTGACTTTTCAGATGTGCTGAAACTATTTTATATGTTCATACTTAATTTTTCTCTTTCAGCTCCATCAGCATCAGCAATGGGAGCATTAAAAGTATATGAAAGAAAGAAATATTTCTCCACTCTACAGAATAATTTGCTACCTGCCAACCTTATAAAAGTATCATTTGTTGCTATCCTGGCTATGATGGGACCACCATGCCGACAATCCATTCCTAAATTCTGGGGAAAAGTCTAGGGCATTGACTAATAAGATGGGTTGCATGTGATTACAGTATTGTCTTAAAAATAGAATAGTGTGAAGAAGACACAGGTATAAATGTGTAGAGGACCTGGTGCATTTTTCCTAAATCTGTGATCAATGATCATATTGAAATAGCAATAATATAGACACAAATAAACTCACTTGAGACTACTGGAAACATCTTTATGCTTTATCTGCATCAGTGCGATGAGATTAAAAACATGACCTTTTTCAAAGTAAAATGATGTTGTTCTTATTTATGAAATCCCTTAATAGATCTAGTCAGGTTATTATTGATAACTTCAAGAATATGGAAGACTTTTATAGGTTTAAGCAAGAACATTGAGCTCCACTGGAATACAGAAAATACAGAGAAAGAAAAGGAAATTTCTTATTTGTTTTTACAAAATCAACATGTCACTGAATTAAAAACTTCACAACCTCACAAATGTATCCTATAAAGAAATGATGCTATAGAACAATTTTACACGAATAGTGATGCAAAATCCATAAATATGTTAATAATAACTAGAATTAAACAAGATATTTAATGAATAGTGTAGAGGCTGTTTCTACGCAACAAGCTTGAGGAGTGGAAGACTGTGTAAGGTGAAAGGGCCCACAGTGACCACCAGCCTTCAAAATATCCGTCAGCCCTAGCTGACAAATGGGCTACTGATAACAGAACACAGGTACCAGAAAGGGAAAATTCCATACACTCCCATACCTCCTTACCTTCTCTCCTTAACTACAGCCCCCACCCCTACCTCCCGGCAGTCTCTCCTTTGCTGTCTTGCCCACAGCTCCCCTGCAGTGTATTCAATAAACTTTGATCTCCTTTGTTCTGCCCTGGGTGAATTCTTTCACTGTGCATGCGGCCTGCCTCCACCTGATTGGGTCACCCCACAAAGAGTATGTCATGAGCAACAAGATTCGCCTCAGAAGTACAAGGTTAGTTAAGTATTAGAAATTTTCTATAATTCACCACAAGATGCAGACTCCTTAGGAACTTTTTTTTAAAAGATTTTATTTATTTATTTATTAGAGAGCGAGCGAGAGAGAGAAATAGCATGAGAGGGGGAAGGGTCAGAGGGAGAAGCAGGCTCCCCACTGAGCCAGGAGCCCGATGTGGGGCTCAATCCCAGGACCCCGGGATCATGACCTGAGCTGAAGGCAGACGCTTAACGACTGAGCCACCCAGGCGCCCAACTCCTTAGGAATTTGATGAAGCTCTAGAGTCAGTATCTTTTACTCCTGAGGGACCCTCCCACTGTAGCTGTTCTGTTCCTTTCTGAGTAACTAGTCACTTTCAGGGCCTATCAAAGTGTAGAAGTTTTAGGCCCTACATAAACTGGGAATACTCTAATTTACCATATTAACAGATAAAAAGGAAAAAAAAGTGCTAAATGATATCAAATTGCGTCTGACAAAATTTTAAGTTTATTTTTAATGACGGCGCACGTAAGAAATGGATGAGTGATTCTTTAACATTTCGACATGATTAAGTTATTATGCTGACCAAAAGTCTGAGTCTATCTTAATGGTAGAACTCTTGAAGCATTCCTGAAATTAGTCACAACATAAGGGTGATCCCTCTCTTGTTTAAATCCTAAGTAGTACCCCGAGATACAAATCTTCAGTACATTCACACATTTTCATTGAGCATCTTCCAGGTAACTGACATTGTTAGTGAAGTGCATAATATGGTTAGTAAACAGATCTAGATCTGGTCCTGATGCAGTTAACATAAGTAGAGTAAGAAAGGGGGTAACATTAGTAATACTTTCAAATTTGTTGTTGTTTACACGGAAATTTTAAGTTATTAGAAAAGTTATTAGAAATTATAAGATTATTCTTTAACATGGCTCGTTATAAATCCCTTTAGAAAAGTAACCATTTGTAACATATAATTTATTTATTTATTTATTTTTCATTATTAACATATAATGTATTATTTGTTTCAGAGGTACAGGTCTGTGATTCATCAGTCTTACACAATTCACAGCGCTCACCATAGCACATACTCTCCCCAATGTCCATCCATAACATATAATTTTAAAAAAGTCTCAAGTATGCCTGTAACCAAAAGCCTGAAAGTCAAGGAATAAATATAATCGCAAATTTATACAGCCTAGATTTACATGTCTATTGAAATAAACATCAAATGCTTGAAAATAGGAGAGACCTTATTCTTAGAGATGAATGACTTGACATTCTAAAAATTGTTTATCTTCATTAACTTAATGTTTGCATTCACTACAGAATTAATGATAATCCTATTCTGAATTTTAGGAGGTTGGATTTGATGAAATGTTCTAAAACCTGTCAGAAAAATAACATAGCTAGGAAAATGATGAATGAAAATAATGGATATGTGTAAAGTGGTCTTGACCCATCAGATATTAAAGCATATTATAAAGCTAAATAAAAATACCACAGTATTAAAATTTAAATTTAAAATTAAATTTAAAAGATAAATAGAACAGAAAAGAGAATCTAGAAAAAGACCCAATAAAATATAAAAGGGAATTTAGGGATCTTTATAATCTTCATTATATTTTTTCCTGCATTATTTGAGTTTTCTACAGCAAGTATTTCACTTACATGAATATGTAATATATGTATTTAAGGCAAATGCATTTATATAGAGAAAAGATTAAGCTCAGATAAATATATTTCACTCTATTACATTTGAACTCGAATACACTTGGTGGTATCAATGAATCACACTTCTGAAAGAACACATCTATTAAATGGAGATTTTTCGTCATCATAGGATCTGAGAACTCTATCCCAGTAGAGGAACATAGAAGTTATCTTGTTTAACTGTCATAATTTTATATATGAAGAAAGAACCTCAAGTAGTTGAAATGAGTTACCTAAATCCTTAGAGGCTAAAGCCAGAACAAAGGTAATTTCTACATCAGTGCCCTTTTCACTCTATCACAGTTTTGTCCCATGGTCCCACCCTGTTCCATGGTGCTTGACTAAGGACACGTAACTAGCAATGGCTTAAGCAGGATTTTAAGAGAGCATGGAACTCATACCTAAATTGTTGGGGTTAATGTAGAGCATGAAATCAGCCATAATACCTGGCTTGCTAAAATGTAACACAGAGGCCGCTGGGGGGTGTGGGAGGGAGGGTTTGGGAGAAGGGCGTGGGCCTTTGGAATGCAACACCTGCACCACCACTCTGCCTGTTGGAATGCCACAGGGAGTTGCCTTCCTGAAGCCTTCTGAGGCCAAACAGCCTAGTAGAACACACAGATTAGCATATCTTATCTTTCCCATAAATCCTCCCAGTTTCAGTAAAACCCCTTGTCACACATCACGTGCTTGAGAAACTGTGATAAGGATATCCTGAAGGACCAATAAAAGCGGGAGCAAAGAAGAGCAAAGGGTCTTTGTCTCTGAGCGTTGACCCCCTTGCCTTCTCCTCTCTTTCAGGGCCAAGTCTGGAGTCATCTTTCATCCGTCGGTACAGGGATTGCTGGCCATTCTTGGCACTAAATGACACTTTACTAATCCTAAAAAGAACTTCACATTTTGCATACCACAGAGTTGGTATTCATAAAATGGCATGAATTTTCAAACAAACTTCTAGTAACATGTGAGGCCTACCTATGTTTGTAGGTTGTTAAAACACATTCAGATGAAGAACCCACTGTCACTCTGCAATCTCTTGCTTTGCCTAATTCGTCTTATGATACTTCAGATGACTGAGTGTCACGCAGAGCCTTGAGTTTCTTGAGAAGGCAATCAGGGTTTCTCAAACATTTTATCCCTTAATGTCTATAAACTTCAGTAGAGTAGAGACTTAACAAAAGTGACTCACCAATATGAATTAAAATTAAGTGCATATCTAGCTGGTACCACATATAAAGTTATTCAAATAAAACGGTGTCTATCAAGTTGAAGGAAAAAAACTTTAACACTTCTCTGAATCCAAAAAAAGAAAAAAATCTCTTTTCACTCTATGGCAGTTACTGTAAAGCTTCTATAATAATTTTTTTTAAAAACACCCATAATTCAAGGAGAATTGATGATAAGCTGTATTTAAATCATTAGATATACCATCTCTGATGCATTTTAGGTTATGGACTCTTCAACTAGTTTCTCATCTCATATGCAACTCTCCACTTCCCCGCTGCCCTCTAGGCACCTTATGCCTAGAAAATGGCTTTTCAATTCTTTATGAGTTTTGTTTAAGAAGAAATCTATTACAGGTAATTATAATTAATTTAATATCAATAGACCCTTTTAAATTTTATAACAACTAGAAAATAAAATAGTCACATCTCATTAAAATCCAATAGGAGGCAAAACAATCCACATTAAGATATAATATCTATTAAATATAGAAGAAAAAATAGCCAAGAAAATCAACAAAGTATTTCAGATTGGAAGATGATTGTTTATACTTCAGTAAATACAGGCCAGTATTCTAAAAGGTTTATTGGTTATTTTAAATCTTCTCTCTCTTTCTTAGCAGTTCAGGGGAAAATGGCATTTTGTCGTGTTTTTTTTTTTTTAATGTTAAAAGCAATGGCAAAATAAGACATTTTAGCATTCACTAAGATGACCTTTGCAGTAGGAAAAAAAAACAATATAGTTTTATATTACTACTGCCTTGTGAGATAAATGACTGGAAGATTTCTAAATATTAAAATTCCTTTGAAAACCAGTGTAAAGACCAGTGGAATTGGGAGTCTGCTGAGCCTACATGAGGCTTTATGATGCTCCCCTCTCTAGGATATAACCTTCAGAGAGTGATTTGACCTCTCTAAAGTTCTCTGTCAGAGATTATGACGCTTACCTCATAGATGTGGATGAGGATTCAAGTTATTAATAGCTAATATTGATTTCATGCTTATTGTGTGCCAAGCACTCTTCTAGGATTGTTAGCCTCATCGGTTTATTAAATTATCATAACTACATTAGATATAACAATGATCACTATTTTACAGAAAAGGAAAGCAGGATTAAGTAACATGTTCAAGGTCTCCCAGCTAGTAACTGGAGAATCTATAATCTGAATCTGGGTGATAATGACTCGGGAAATTATGTTCTTCCATTAACAAGATAGATGGTAAGAGCAAATGTTCAGTACTGGAGAAACTAATATACATGTTTGCTACTAACTTCCTTCATTAAACTGTGAGCTCATGGTGAGCGGAACACTTTTGTTTATTGAATGACTGTCATTTATCTCTTTGACATTGTATTTGCCTAACCTGCTTCAAATACTCACTAAATGTTTGAATTATACAAGTAAATAGCACTGCATGTAAGTTTTTCTCCTGTTATTCTCCTTGGTTGAAGGAAAATAAATTATTTGTAAGGAAATAATTGGTATAATTACCTTTTTGTCATTTCTAAAAATGTGCCCATGCAACCAAGGATGAATTTTAGAAAAATGTAAGAAAAGGTGAAAGTGGGATGAATTTCATAATATAAGAAAGTTTTACCTTTTTCTCTACATACTCATAATACAGTTTTATAATGAATATACTTTTTGGGGATGCCTAAAATAAGATAATGATATAGCTCTTAAAAAACTTCTCATTGGAATAAACCACTCTCTTTAAAGACAACATTTGTAATATAGCTGGTAGCAGTCATTGTGGGAAATGTTTATTTGAAGAATTGAGGACCTGAGCATAATGTCTGTTTTCCCTTTGTGTTTAATTTGCATTTGGTAAGTAATATAAAAGCCCTACCATCTTTAAGATGTGAGAAAAATGCATTGCGAGATCTAAGTAATGTATGAACAGTCTTTCTGGCAAAAAAAAAAAAAAAAAAAGAGCAAAACAAAGCTATTCATCAGTTGTCATCTCAGAATGCAATCCCAAGATATCTTTAAACAACCTTCTCATTGCAGTATTTTTTTAAGCAAGAACATATTTAACTGTCTTTTGCAAGTTCATCTTTTCAAACAGTTGTTCTCTAAACATTTAATCAGATAAAAGAAGACATGTAAGAGAGGCACCTTTAATACATTTTTAAGGCAACTACTGTGGAATATTATTAAGCAGCATGGGCAATTTAACATTTTCCTTTCTTATGTATGTATAGAACAGTAGAAAAGAAAAAAAATAGTAACTGAAAGAAGGCTTTAAAAATTTTAAATTACTGACACTTCAGGGAGATATTTACTAGAGTGGTTTCTGATTCATTTAGACATAAGGACTGTGTTTATCCACTATACACATGCCTATTAAGAGAAAAGTTTCCATTTAATTTAGTAACACATAGAGGGGAGAGGAATATATTGGTGTGAGTTCAGTGATACTAACACCTGGAGAGTGGAGTGTCAGATTGGTATAGAACTGTGAGCACACTTAACTCATTTTACCCTTGAGCAAATGATTTAATCTTCCCATATCTCAATTTCCTCCTCAGTAAAGTAAAATATCATCAGTCTCTCCCCAGTAGGATGCTCTATGGTTCAGAACATTTGTAGAAATGGGAGAGGATGGTATACAGTGAAGTCAGATTCCCCATCTCCCCAGGTAAGAGTCCTGCATGTAGCATCAAGAGAATGAAGAAACTTGCAAGTTTGGTGGGACCTTAATGAATATTCCTGGGCTTGGGTCCACTGTATCCTCCTCCCATCTTCCTTGATCCCTGACACCCCAAGTAATCCCTATATCTGTTTTTAACTCCCACTCTAAATTACTTGTGAATGTGCCCCTCAGAAATGTCCCTGAAATACCAGGGCCAGTTTACCTTATCTGAGATCACTGAGCCCTGGGTCATCTGTTATCTGCCAAGAGTGTACCCCAGTAGGCCACAGAACTGGACATAGTGGGAACAAGGCTTTTCTGTTCAATGAGGCTTTACTTGGCAACACTGGATGGAGGTTTAAGTGGAGAATTTAAAAATTTGGAATTTAAAAAAGATGGCTTTTCTAAAAAAGAAACCACTTTTAAAATGAAACCAATCATTCCTTTTCATAGTATTTCAACCTCTGGCTGTCCCTTCACTTTTTTTTTTTTAAAGATTTTATTTATTTATTCGTGAGAGACAGAGAGAGAGAGAGAGAGGCAGAGGGAGAAGCAGGCTCCCAAGGAGCAGGGAGCCCGATGCGGGACTCGATCCCAGGACCCCGGGACCATGACCTGAGCCGAAGGCAGACGCTTAACCATCTGAGCCACCCAGGCGCCCTGTCCCTTCACTTTTGTGTTTCCTCCACTTATGCTGATCCATCCTCTTTGCTGTGACTCCTTCTATCGGTTTTCCAAAGTTTCTACTTTTGATAAACTTTGTTTCCAATCTTTCTCCTTCAGCAATTTCACTTGCACCCAAGACTTCAGCTATGCTCTCTATGGATGCTATCCACATGCATATCTTCAACCTACAGCTCTTTCCAGAACTACAGATCAGTGTTTACTATTGCTCATTGAACATCTCCACCTCACTATCTCATTATAAACTTAAATCAACAAACATGTTAATGACTGAACAAATCTCTCATTCCCCTAGAACAAGCCTTATCCTGTCCCACATAGTTGATAAATGCCAAGGCAATCCTAATTTCATCTATTTCAGGTGCTAAATTCAAAATTTCCAAAGATGACTTAATGGAAAAATATACTCCCATTCAAAAGGAATGAAAATAATGGTCCCCTTATAATATTACAACAAGCAGTTTTATGGACTACTCTGAAATTATCACAATTGATTGGTATTTGATTTGGGAGATATAGATATAACTAATTTGGTAGAGTTTTCAAATATTTCCCAGAATTTTAGAATTGTGTAGACACTCAAAAAAAAAAAAAGTGGGGAACAATAATTACAAACCTAGTAGCTTTTATGCTCACAGTATAAAATTGCATGGTTATAATTCTTAGAATGGGGTGACATCTATGAGAATAAGTGAAGTTGTACAATTGCTGGAAGAAATGAGGTTGTACAATTAAGTTGAAGTCAAGTTGTAAGAATATTAAAAATTGGGTGGGGTATATCAAAAAATAGTTTCATCTTTGGCTCCTCCTTTCTCCATCTATTCTTGAGGTGTCCTGTAATGTCTTTCACAAGTGACAAATCCCCCTCCTTTTCATGCTCATTTTCTTAGCGTAACCCTTCTACCTTTCTTTGCAGGAACCGTGTATTCTCTTCATCATCTCCCACCATTATGTACCTAGTTATTATCTACCATTATTTTCTTAATAACAGTCCAGGCATATATTTTTGCTTCAAAAACTGTCACTAGATTTCCAGTACTAATTTGTCTGTCAACTTAAGTATTAAGATACACCCTAACCAGGTTTTAATTTGTAAAACAACACAGTATTCAGGTTAGAATCTCTGCCTCAGGATGTCTCTGGGCTCAAATATCCACATCCACCACTTGCTCGCAGGATGAATATTTCAAGTTAATTTTATTTTTCTGTGCCTCAGTGGCTTTTCAGTTAAATGGGAGGAAAATAACAGCTATTAGCTACAGCCATAATAACACATTTCCTGAAGTGATGCACTGGTTTTATCAGCCCATTTAAATTTTCTCCTCCCTGATTGTCACTAATGTTTGGATGATTTAAACATTATCCACACAGCCTAAAATATTTGTTAAGAGGGTAGATACCATGTTAAATGTTCTTCCTGAAAAAAAAAGAAAAAAAGAGCACACTAGTTTTTAAAGCTTCTCAGAGGGTCTTCAGGGTCTCATCATGCTGATGACTTGACCCAGATCATCACTGGGTGAAAACTTATTGTTTAAGAATATGACAATTTTATATACATGTAAACATTCTAAATTAACTTGAAACTAGAAAAAAAAACAAGTAACAAAAGGACGGACAGGGCAATGACCATTGTTTTATATGATTTAAGCTTAATGAATTAAGAAAGGTTGATGGATATTTTTTTTTTTTCTATTTACATTAACCAAAGGTGAAATGACTTACTGGTTTATATCCTAATCTGTTAAAAAAAAAAAAAAAAAGATAGTCATCTGATTCAAGAGGTTAAAGAAAGAATAGTGTGTTTAATTTTCTCTTCAAAATTTGATTCTTGATAATATGAAATTAAGAAAAATGGTTTCCCAAACAAAAAATAACACATACACTCTAACATCTTGAACTGGATGAATATATGCAGAAGAAAAAATATAGTTCAATATAAGTAAGAATTTTCATGTGAAGCATCAGTCAAACTAGACTGCTTGCACATCATATTTTTATTCACACATTCTCAGGATTCCAAACATAGAGACAATTTCACTCTATGAGTATAGAATCCATTGCCTCAGCAATCATAAGCCCCAGTTTTTTTCTCTCTCTCTAAGCAATTCAGAAGTTCTTGGAAATATTCTGAAACTCTACCAACATCATTAGCCACTTTTAAAAAAAAACACAAGTTCCATAGAAAAGCAGCAGTGAATGATTCATTCATTCAACAAATATTTCTTGAAAGGTTCTTGTAAGACAGTCAGGAATTTAAGGCTGGGAATCCAGTACTGAATGAAGCAGACAAATACCCAGTTCATATTAAACATACATTCTAGCAGAATGACTTTAAGCCTAGGGTTGGCAAAAGTTATTTATTGTACAAACCAAGAACTTAAATGTTCAAAGGTACAAAATTACTAAGCAAATTTTTACTTGATTAATGTGATAACCTAAATCAGTAACTGAATAAACCATTACATACAGTGTAAAGGTTAACTTTCAAAATAAAGTATTTCATGAATTTGCAGTTGGTCAAACAAAATACGATAAATGTAAATTACACAAAATATGATAAATGTAAATTATCCAAAATTTGGGGGTCATACCTATTTTATAAGGTCATACACTTGGCTAAATCTGATGTTAAAACAGATAAAAATAAAATTTTATTCTTACAAAGTCTATGACTACAATATGTCTTTCAATTTTTTCCAGTTACACTAGCAAGTTAATCAGGTGGTATGTAATTTGAAATGTTCACACTAACCAAAATGCCCAGGTTAACCAGGCACTGTATAAAGGGACAAGCCTTGACTTGGGAATCAAAAAATCTGGGTCTAACTCAATTTTGCCATCACTCCCTATCATTTACCTGTATAGCACTATTTCCTATTTTGTCAAATCTAAGTCAAAGTAGTAAAATTTGTTTCAGCCAAAACCAACTTAGGGTCCATCAACAGATGAATGGGTAAAGAAAATGGGGCATATACAAATAATGAAATATTATCCATCCTTAAAAGAGAAGGAAATTCTTCTGTGACAACATGGACGAACCTGGAGGACATTATACCAAGTGAAATGTCAATCACAAAAGGACAAATACTGTGTGATTCCACCTATTTGAGGTACAAAAAACAGTCAGTCATAAAAGCTGAGACTAGAACGGTGTTACTAGGGATGGGGAGAGAGGAGAATGGAGAGTTGTTTTTCAATTGGTATACAGTTTCAGTTATGTAAGATGATTTAGTTCTAGATATTTGTGGTACAGTATAGTGCCTATTGCATTTAAAACTTGATTAAGGTGGTAGATCTCGTAATAAGGGTTCTTACCACAAACAACAACAACAATAAAAATGGGATGCAAAACAACTTTTGGAGGTAGTGGATATGATTGATTGATATCTTTACTGATACTTGATTGTGGTGATGATTTTGTGGTTACATGCATATGTCCAAACACATCAAACGATATAATAATATACCCAATTTCTAATATATCAATTATACCTCAATAAAGTTGCTTAAAGATGTAAGTTGATTTAATGACTTTTGAAAGTATATAAAAATTTCAGATCAGGAATACCTGTTGTCTTGAATTTCACATGCTTTCTCCATTCCTTTCCCATCTCCCTCTTCTGCATGGAAACTCACCATAGCCACACACACACATTTTGGCTAGTTATTCTTTCATATTTTTCTGATTTGCCACAGTTAAAAAGAAAAAATGACTTAAATGTATAGTAATGTATGCTGGGAAAATGCTCTGCAGTGGAAAGAAGTAATTAGCACTTCAATATATGGATACAAATGTAGAACCTCTTATACAGTGCAATTTGAATTTGAATGTTCAGCATGTCACTGAGTTTGTTTTTCTGTGCTGAGCTCAGATAACCAGAGTCTACCTCAGGGGACAGCTATTCCTTTTGCTCAACATATTGTACATTAATGAATATCATTATGGAACAAAGGCTTTTCAGAGTCTTCAGATACTTTTATAATAGACATTCTTTTGTAATTTAGATTGCCTCAGAAAGAATGGAGACTTGTTTACTGTCCTGAAGCAGATTTTCCTTTGTTCTATAATTTCTATGATGAGTACATTTAAATATAGGAAACTTTTAAAAATTAGTAGAAATGTTACTCTAAAGTATATGTATGGTTTTACTTAATTTTATACACATTAAGAACTTGAAAAACCTCCTTTTGTCTTCAAAAAATAAACTGGTTATAGTATGAGCCAGCAAGAAGGTGAGTTAAAAATGAAATGGAATACTCTTAATTTCCTATTTCTTACCACTTTCATTTATAGTTTGGGGGAAAAGAAGAAAATTGTTTCCTCAACACACAACTTTTAAATTATTTGTTCCACTGTGTAAATATGTAAAAAGGAGTCAAAATTTCCAAAGAAGATGTTAACATGTATTACGTAAATATATTTTAGATGATTTTCATAATACACATTATGGTGTTTTTCAGATATAAATATCATGTTACCCAGTAGATCCATATAGGGCCTTTAGATCAATCTAGCAAGTAATTACATATTCAGGATCCCCTCCCCCATGTGAGCATTATAATTTTGTTGACAGCCTTAGAAAAAATCCAAATGAGAAATGCTCATTTTAACTTGAAGTTATATGAAATGCTATACTGTTCTAACTTTTGATGCCACAGTCTAAATGTGGAAAAATTATGATACAGGGATAGTGATAGGGATTGGAAAACTTTTCTTTCTCAGTAATGGAGGAGATGGAAGTCAAATTTCAAAAGTTTAGAAAGATCTTTCATAAATCATAACACTACATTAAGGTATAAAATTAACAAGGTCAACTGAATTTAAATTTCCTGGAAGAAGTTGCTACAGAAAATTCCATAAAACCATAATTTCTTTCCCCAAGTTTATATTTTTCCATTGGTGAGAATGTATTGTCAGGACATTACACATTTTTCTTTAAAAAGTAAACTTATAGGGATGCCTGGGTGGCTCGGTCGGTTAAGTATCTGCCTTCAGCTCCGATCATGATCCCAGGGTCCAGAGATCAAGCCCCATGTCGGGCTCTCTGCTCAGTGGGGAGTCTGCTTCTCCCTCTGCCTGACACTCCCCCTGCTTGTGTGTTCTCTCTCTCTCTCTGACATATAAATAAATAAAATCTTTTAAAAAAGTAAACTTATAAAATCTTCCACCTTGCATGTAGAGTAAGGTCTATAAATCAATAGACCATTATTATCACTGTTACCATTGGAATAATAATTGTTACTACTATAGTATTAGTTGTAGCAATAATACAAATAGCAGTTATAGTAATATGGTACTGATCCCAAAGGATAATTAACTTCATAATATGAGTAACATTTTAAGGTTCTAACATGTCTTACAATGTTATAAGACTTAAGTCATTAACGAATTGTCACAATGGTTGAGACTTGATCTAAAGTTGTAATAAAGTTAGGGCTATACTTCAAAACATTCTAGTGTCCTTAATATCCCCTATAATCATGATGGTATAAATCTGTGTTATGGGTTTATTGTAATCTTATAAGATTAATTTATTTTATTGTGAAGTTACATTTTTATCCTGAGTGAGGATACCTGGTTTCAAGTTCCAGCTTGAACTTGAACCACAATAACTATTAGTGGAGATATCCTTGCTAACGTCACTGAGTCTCAGACACCTCACATACAAAATAGAATTAATACTTACCTTGCCAACTTTAATGAAATGTTGTAGGATCAAATGAGATAAGAACTGTGAAAATAATTCATAATGCCAAAGTTATAAGTAAATATGTTGTTCTTATAACTTCCTTTAGCCTATTGAGTTCTATTTTTTCTCCTGTTCTAAGTTTCTCATATTCAAGATTCAACAAGAGACAACTTCTTTCACTCCCAGAAAAAAAATCTTGTTATTCATGGTTTTAATTCAATATTTAAAAACTTCAAGTTTTGGGGCACCTGGGTGGCTCAGTAGGTTAAGCGTCCAACTCTTGATTTCAGTTCAGGTCATGATCTCACAGTTGTGTGGTTGAGCACTGTGTTGGGCTCTGCCACTCAGTATGGAGTCTGCTTGAGATTCTCTCTCTCCCTCTCCCTTAGCCCCTCCCCCTGCACACATACACACACCCTCTCTCTCAAAATAAAGAAATAAATAAAATCTTTAAAAGAAAATAAAATGAAAACTTCAAGTTTTATGTATCTATTGCATCCAAATGTTACTTTACATATTCTTGGAGATAGATGAGGGCATAAATGAAAGAATGTGTGTGTGTGTGTGTAAAATACTGAATATATTATTTTCTATTTGTCATATATTACATATAATAACACAGGTATTATTCAATATATGCTATATTTTTACAAAAATGAATCCATTGACTTAGATCACTGACAATGAAATGTGTTCCTAAAGAAAAGATTTGGGACTTAAATTCTGTTGCAAAATTAAATTACCACTCCAGGAAAATTTTAGCAAGGAAAACTATTAACTACAAATTAAACAGATCTTTTATTAAGGAGCTATTCTTTTTGTCTACATACTATCAATTTGTATGTTTTCTTGTATGATACAATAATGAAACAATAACCATATATGAAAGTGCAGAAAACATTTATAACAATTTTTTTTTCTGGTAGAATATTTATAATGCTCAGAATCAACTGAAAAATCACTACCAACTTCAAGAGAAATTATAGTAGTACAAAGAGACAAATGTAGTAGGGGAAAACTCTTCTTATTAGTAAGAAATATTTCCTCCTGTGGTATACTAAGGGAGATTATTAGTGATCAGAAAATTCAGGTAGGCTTCCACTGGCAGAATACGGCAGCCTACATACATTAATTGTCTACAGAGCAATGAATGATCTTTATTCTGATTTACTTCTGATATTATGGAGAACATAGTGATGCACTTTTTCTCAAGAGAAATCCACAAGATTTCTTCTTTGTTACATCCTCTGATCAGTTTGCAGATACATTTTGCCTTTTTTTTCCCCTTGATAAGTGAGAGGGATTAAATAGAGACAGAGTTTAGTGTAGTAAGGGAGACCATGAGCTTTGAATTCATGTATACCTGGCTTTGATAATCAGCACTGCTTCCTACTTAACTGTGAACATATATAAGTTACTTCTCTGATGTTCAATTTCCTCACTTAAGTAAATACACGGTGCAAGAATTAAATGAGATAAAATGTATAAATCTTGTAGCATGGTGTTTGGAAAAGACAAGTTCCCTGAGGAATAATCGTTGTTACAGAATGTAGAAGTTTAGGTCATTTGGAAATATGAAAAGTCACTAAACAAATAAGCTCTACTTGAATAAATGGAAAACTACATCTGTTTTCTGTAGAATAACTCAACATCACGAAAGGTGTTCTTTCTTAAGTAAATATTTAATGCAATCCCAATAAAAATAGAAAATTTTAAAACTAGATGAGCTGATTCAAAAATTCACATAGAAAAATATTATATGGAAAAGGTCAGAATTTTTCTAAAAAAAAAAATAGAGTAATAATGGACAGGGGGGACTAGCTCTGCCTAACATCAAAATATATAATAGAACTACAATAAATAACTTTGTTATGGCATATAGATACACAGTTAATCTAAAAGATAGAACACAAAGTCCAGAATATGAATGTATGTGTGAATATAATACAAGTTTGGAATATGAAAAGTTCACATTTTAAATTAGAGGGAAATAGATAAAGTAATCAAAAATGACATTGGGTCCACCATTTGAGGAAAACATGATTTTGAGGGGAAAAGCTTGATCTTTATTTTCCATATTCTAAAGCAAATCTTATTTCCTATATACCAAAATAAATCCTAGAACAGTTATGTTGATTGGAAAATAAACCACAAAAAAATTTTTTTTTAAAGATTTTATTTATTTATTTGACAGAGACACAGCAAGAGAAGGAACACAAGCACGGGGAGTGAGAGAGGGAGAAGCAGGCTTCCCGCTGAGCAGGGAGCCCGATGCAGGGCTCAATCCCAGGATTCTGGGATCATGACCTGAGCTGAAGGCAGACGCTTAACGACTGAGCCACCCAGGTGCCCCAACCATAAAATTTTTTTTTTTTTAAGATTTTATTTATTTATTCGACAGAGAGAGAGATAGTGAGAGCAGGAACACAGCAGGGAGAGTGGGAGAGCGAGAAGCAGGCTTCCTGCTGAGCAGGGAGCCCGATGTAGGACTCGATCCCAGGACCCTGGGATCATGACCTGAGCCGAAGGCAGACGCTTAACGACTGAGCCACCCAGGCGCCCATAAAAATTTTTTAAAAATTACTTATAAAAATATTATTTAAAAGATAATTTTAGACTGATTTATAAAGACCAAATAGGGGTGCCTGGGTGGCTCAGTTGGTTGAGCATTGGACTCTTGGTTTTGGCACAGGTTATGATCTTGGGGTCGTGAGATCAAGCCCCATGTTGGGCTTCACACTCAGCAGGGAATCATCTTGAGATTCTCTCCCTCTGCCCTCCCCTAGTTGCACATGCACGCACTCTCTCTGTCTCAAATAAATAAATAAATCTTTAAAAAAAAGACCAAATACTCTTGGCTTTTGAAGTAAGACATAGAACATTGAAACCATGAAGGAAAAAAATGTAAATTTGACTATATAAAAAAATTTTAAAGTCAAAGACTATGAGTCTGGGGTAAAAGGAAATACTTATGTTCCGTACTCTTTTCTAATCTTTATTTATTTACTTTTACTATAAACATGTATTACTTTAAAAATAAAAAGTAGTTATAATAATATATTTTTAATGTGGCTTAGAAGTTAACTCTTCATACTTTCCTAATTAACAAAATTTAATAGCTCAAAAAATATTAGTTTTGATGACTAACAGTGTATTTTATATCTTGAATAATCTTTCTGTTCTTTAAAAGGAGGTAAGTATTTCATACATGTCTTTTAGTTTTTAATGTTTATATAAACTTTTCTAGCAAACGTTAATCTCAAACTGAGGGATTTCTTTTTGCAGGGGTAAAAATAGAAGAATTGGCATAACTAAAGAGTAGCATATAATAGAAGATAATAATCCTATATTATGTGGTAAAGAACTGAGGAGGAATGATGTAGTGAAATATGGGGAAGAAAACAATAAATTGAACAGGCAATGTAAGGGAAGTTTTCCAATTTTAATAGAATGTTGTACATGTAGTTGGAAGAAACATGAGAATTTTAGTGATCAATGGTCAGGAGAAATCACTTTCTTTTAAGAATAAAGTAGAACATACAGCAAGTTGTATGAAGACTACTGATAATTAATGATGAGTTGGCCATTCTAAAGTAAATAAGAAAAACAACAAAGAGAAAGGGGAATCTAAGTATTTCTGTTCAGATTGTGTATGTATTACTGTTGAATTACAATAAATGATGTATGGCTGTGACATGCAGCAAGCAGCTATAGTAAGTCCCCCCAAATTCTAGATCAAGTGTTGTCATTAAAGATTTGACAAATTTATAAGTGTATTTTTAACTGATATAAAGTGGGCTAGACAACCATGCACTGTATGGAACTATCATGCAAAATGAAAAATGCCCTATTTTCCACATGACAAAGAAAACAACAGTTACGACACTTTGTACAGAGTACAAATATACTTTGTTTTATTTGAAACTTTATCAAGACTTTTATTCTATTTTGGAAAACGGCATCACCCAAAGGTAATGCCACTCATGATGTCTGAGACACCAGTACAACACACCAGTATCTGTCAGCCTGCCTTTCTGGTTGTGTGTTCCTAGTGGCTGTATGTTCCAGGGGTTGTACAAAGAGGGGAAGACATATGAATACTTCACTCTGTCTTGTAGCATGGTCCTCATGCAAACTTGCACTTTAAAACACATATTTCTTTAAAAGTTACTTTCCTTTTATCTCCTTTATTTTACATATAGAAAATTTGGTTGATATATATATATTTAAAAAGGTATATATAAGTAGGTAATACAATACTAAACATGATTTTTTTTTTTTCTAGGACAGTTAAGGATGATTGCAAGCTTTGGCTTTTAAAGAGGATATTGGAATGGACCAAGTTGAGAACTATAACTCTAGATCAAATCTGAAATGATCTGTCTATTCCTACTAAAGAAGGCTCATGGTCAAGTATATTCTATATTGATGTTACTCTGCATCAGCCTCCTTGAAAGTTCTAAATTTCAATCCTCATGTAGATACAAAAGTAAATAAGGATCTCAGGAATACAAGGTAAACATGGACTAGTTATTCACATGGTCCTCCTAGAGTATTTGCTATGTTTACCAACATTTGTAGCCAATACATACATATGACAGTTAATTCATCATTAGCATTATTTCTGTATATAATGCAAGTAATATACAAATAACACTAGCATAGATTGCTTTGTGTTCTAGAAAATTACATCTTTTCCTAAATTGTAAAAAGCTAAATATCACAACAGAGATTTTTTTTAAAAAGTTGTGTTCCATTTGTTACATGGATTAGATTTCTTCAATATTTTATAGCTATACGATGTCATCATATTTAAAAAAATAATAAAGCAACCATGTGTTCTAAATAGATGGATAATGCCAATCTATTTTGTTGGAAAGGACACAGAAATGAGATTCATATTATAAGAGCTATATATTTTCAAGAGGCTCATTTCATAAATAACTTGCCTGTTGTGCATTGCAATTGATACTGTAGGCATATCAAGCACTAACCTATTGTTCATTATAGACCCATTTTGTCATTTTGATGGTACAGATTCAAGTATGGCAATCTTCCTTCCTCTCTCTGCTTCACTAGCTACATGACTTCCCTTGGCTAAAACCATACCAAAACATACACTTGAATGTCGTAAGTTATGACAGCCTGGGAGCTGAATGGGAATCCTATTAACTAACCTATGAAATTAGAGAATTATAAATCTTGATGAGTACAGGTTGGGCTGTATGCATAGCTTACCATATTAAAAAGGTATCTTTTTAACATGTTCAGATAAGTCCAAGTGAACATAATTTAAACACATGGAAACATACTGATAAATTGATTGAAACTAAAGACTTGATATCAACTCCAATAATTCTATAACCTGCTAAAACTCATCTGGAAAATATTATGACCACTCAGCCGGGCATCTTGGGAAGAATTAACTATTTTCTACATGTAAGAAGAAAACATCACAGTAGTTTTTAAAAACCAATTGATATATGATTTATGTTCAAGGACAAATTTTAAATAAAAAGGGCTGAATATTAACTGTTAGAATATAAGGGGGCAGAAGAATAAATGGAAATCTAAATGAAAAGGATTTGAGAAAACGAACAGTTAAGCTTTACCAAGAAATTCAAACCCTGAAAGTCACAATTATTTAGATTATGGAAACCTAATACTTTTCCTAATTTTTCCCCCTCTAGTCCAAACCTCTCCTCTCAACTCCAGACTTGTATGCCTAACCAAGTAGAAACCTCCACTTTGATACCTAATAGGCATTTTAAACTTGATACCCAAAACTGAGCTCCTGCCTTGCCACCACAAAATTGTTCTTCACGCCATTTTCTCCTTCTCAGAATATGAAAAGTTCCTCTCGCAGAGGCTAAAAAAATCTTGGAGCCATCATGACTCTTCTAATCCATCCCTCAACTCTTGTCAGCTCTGCTTTAAAAACATGCAGAATCTCGCCATTTCTCACAGCCTCTACACTTACCACTCTGGTCCAAGCCACTACCATATTTTGCCTGGATTATTGCAGTAGCCTCCCACCTGTTCTCCTTGTTTACACTCTTGTTCCCCTCCAATCTATTCTCCACACAGAAGCCAAAAGATAACAGTTGAAAAGTAATTCAGGTCATGACATTACTGTGCAAAACTCTTCAATGCCATCCCATATTACTCAGAAAAAAAAAAAAAAGCCAAATCCTTCTGAAGATAGCTCTACCTCATCTGCCCTCACCTACTCTCCAGGGCCTATCCACTCATCTGCAGTTTGAGTTGCTATTTCTTGAACACTTGAGTCCCTCTCAGCTCTTCTACCCTGCTTTTGCTTTTTCCTCTTCCTAAAACATTCTTCTCCCAGGTGTCTACTGGTGTAGTCTCTCCATCAGATCTTTATTGAAAGCCTTCTCTGGCTACCCTATTAAAATTTGCTATTTTTTTTCCAAGTTTCCCATCTACTTTCTATGATGTATTTTTCTCCTTAGCACCTATCAGTATCTAACATACTCTATATTTTATTTATATTTTATTTTGTTTATTTTATTTTTCTTTTCTCACTAGGATAGGAGGCACAACAGGGAAGAGAATTTTGCCTCTGATTTGCTTGTGTCCCCTGGATCTAACAGTATCTATCATGGAAGACTATCCTGTGAGCTGGGTGAATGTTGAAGAGCTTTTACTACTTGGGAATCACCTGCCTTTGTTACATAGAAGGGAGGACCTCTGTTTCTGGTCATATACTCTCATCAATCCCCCTTTTTTAAAAATCTCATAACCTTTTAAAGGGCCTACAAAACTGTTTAAGTCCTGAAAAATGTGACAAGATTCACACTGCAGAAAGAAAGCTGCAATGTCAAAATTAATAAATGTTTAAATAAGTGACTACATGATATGACAGCAACTCAAATTATGCCACTGTATATACATATAATGAAGCTCCAATCATAGAAATGAAATAAATAATTTTAGCAAACTCAAGATTATGAAAATTATAAAACATCCTTTAATTTTCTTTCCCTTAGGCAAGTGAAACATTAATGTGGGAAATGGTACAATTTTGCTTGCTTTATGTTTTTGTGGGGCACAGAAAGATAAGATGGGGGTCTTAAGGTGCTGTCTTTTTGCTGTCCATGCCTTCAAATTCTCAGCACAGTCAGATATATCTTTACTATTCCATTCCTCTCATTTTCAGTTCTAATAATAATGTTTGTTATATTGTTCCTTGCACGTATTGACCCTCAACTCTTCTGGGCCAGCTGACTCATATTCCATTCTTTAAAATCTTGCTCAGGCATCCTCTTTCCCAAACAGTTTTTCTAATTGATGCCCTGCCCAGCTCTAAGAAAATAGGACCAATTTGCTTATTTTTATCTCACTAGAATCCTTACCTCAGCTTACAGTCCCTACAAACTCGGGATTTTGCCTCCATCTCCAAATTCATTCCCTACCACTTTATTCCTGATATATTATGCTCAATGTCTCTGGTCAGCCTTCTGCAGACTAACTAATGATAATTTAAGAAACTTGGTCCTTCATGGTCTTCCCCCTAGAATGCTGTGTTGCTGGATATTGGAATGGCTGGTTCCTCAGGTCTCAGCATGAATGGCCCCATTTTAGGGCATTTTTTTCTGATTACTTAATCTAAAGTAGTTTTTCTAGCTTCATCTCTGAGAAGCATAGTGTTTTATTTTCCTTACAGTACTTATTACTCTCGGATGTAAATTTTTTGGTGTGTTTATTCCCTATATACCTCTTCCTATCCCAGTATAGAATATAGTCACTATAAAAAAATATATATATATAGTCACTATAAACCAGAAACTTTGTCCTGATCCCTATTTTAAGACCCAACACCTAATAGGTGATAAATAAATACTTGTTGAATAAATGCGAGAATGTATTTACCAGTATAATTTATAAGTGTACATATCCTTTTCACAAATAAGTAAGCTTCTTGAATGCAGAAAGGCTATGGCTTACTCCTCTTTATCCCCAGTGTCTACCTAGGATAAATTAACCATTTAGTAATTGTTTTTCAAATGAATGAATCATTATTAATACCTTTGCCAGAGCCCTTATTTTCAAAACCCTGAAAACTAGATTTTACAAAATATTCATATGAAACCTCAAAATAAATCTCTGAGAAATCAGACACATGAAGTTCAAATGTTACCTTAAATGACTAAGGCACTGGGCAGAAACAGTAATGACCCATAACATATTTTATTGCTCCTCTATATTTACCAGTCCTCTTGTAGTTAGATGGAACCATATCACTTGCTCTGGTCAATGCCATCATTTACTTTGAGCTAAGGCAATGAAAATGCTGTGTGCAATTCTGTGATCGTCCTTTTTGGGAAATGAGTAGGCCATGTATTGGGACGGCCAACACACAAGATCAAGATTGAGGCAGTCTGAATTACAGAAATGTCACACGGAGGACAGCTGATCAATAGAGTTGTCTGTATCTCCAGAAGAATTGTAGTGAGCAAGAAGAAATTTTGTCATATTAAACCACTAATATTTTGAATTTATTATTCCTGCAGCAGAATATAACTTATTCTAAGAGACAAACATCCTTCTATTCATAACACACACATAATATGGTGCTTTTTGTTGAAAAAAAAAATACTACATTTATACTCTAACTTAAATTGCATGAATTTATCAGTTCTGTGCATTAATATGTCTCATGGGTTCAAGTATATAGGAAAACTAGGAGATGAGCATCCATCTTAAGTGAGGTGGGGTAATCCTGCCTATTTCCATCACAGCTGTAACTCAAATGCACTGTATTTTGCTTTACCACAGACCTATTTAAAAAGCCAAAATCACTGATTAAGATCAGGCTCTCTTAGCTACCTAGAGAGAATGTATTATAGTAGAAGATTACTAATCTTTCACCTGGGACACCTCAAGCCTTTTAGGATCTGATATAAAAGATCAAAATGAGGAGTATGTTGATTTCAATTTTACCATTCTTTAGATCAATCCTCTCAGATCTATTTCTCATTAGCGGAAGACAGCATATCAAGTACCATGTAAATAAAAATCACATTGAATAGAGATCACCATCCAACTAATTTGGCTGGAAATTTCCTGAACTTTGGAGAACAGGGTGTAAGCATCAATTACTTTTGACTAATAAAAGGCTTTATTTTGGGGAAAAATAGAATAAAAGAGAAAATTTTAAGTACAGAATACATTTTACTGATATTAGACACTACAAAAATAGCAAGGCTGAACAAATGATATAAAACCCACAATCAAGTTGAAATAGAAAAAATGGCATATCTTTACGTTTTTTCCTATTACAAAATATGAAAAAAAAATCTTTCCTATCACTCATTATATCATGGCATTTAAACATAAGTGTCAGACTTTGAATTTAGTTTAAAAAAATAAAATTAATCATAATATCAACATTTTAAAGCATTCCTTAAAACTGTTTTTTTTTTTTTTTTGCTAAAAAGCTTTCTCAGTCCCTTTCAGCAGAGTATCATAGTCTGAAATGTAATAAAGCATAATTTGAATTCTTATGAAGTGAATGAAAATGAGGAATATTTTTAAAATAGAGATCTTAATTCCTCCACTCTTACATTTGTTCTTTAGTTGGCACAGTTTTTTGTGCTCTTCTCTTGGGCACAGTTTGAGGAGGTCTAAGTGGCTATTTGGGCCTACTTTAAGACTGCCAGATTGTTGGATGGAGTTTTTATATATTCACAAAGCTGAAAGGAACCCATATAAAGTTTTGAATCTGCTTTAAGAATATCATGGTGTTTGAGGAGGTTCCAAGATTGAGGCATAGAAGATCCTGAACTCACCTCCTCCCACAGACACACCAAATCTACAGATACATATGAATCATTTCCCTCTGAAAAAGATCTGAAAACTAGATGAACTACTCTCCACGACAAAGGATTAAAGGACCACACTGAGAAGGGTATGAGAGGCAGAGACACAATCTCAGCAAAAAACCCTATTGCTGGCACTGGGGCCCACAGTAGGGAGAAGTCTCACCAGTGGAGCTTCTCCTGTAGGAGCAAGGGGTTGATGCCCCATATTAGGCATCCTAACCCTTGGAATCTCTACTGGAGAGATGAGCTTCCAAAAATGTCTGACTTAGAAAACCAATGGGTTGATATCCTATGGACTTGAAGTGCTATAGGAAATTGATTCCCCTTTTAAAGACCTCACATATGGCCTGACTCAGCTGGGGATCCAGAACAAAAGCACCACTTTGAAAAGCCCCTAGACTGTATTTGAAGGAGATTCGTTTGTTGATTTGGGGGCATCTGCTGGATGAGCCGGAGACAACGGGGGCTCTCTCCAGAGATGGAGGCACTGGTGGATGCCAATTGTGTGCTCTTCACCTTCCCTGCTAGTACAGGCAGGTGTACTTAGACAAAGTACTTCCTACTGCCTTGCTAGGAAGGGTGGAGGCAAGCAGTCATTGTCCTGTCCTGCTGCCTTGCTGAAGCAGGAGAACATGGGCAGTTGCAGTCATCCCCTGCTCCTGGGCTGGGGTGGTTGAGCACAAAAGGTCATGGCATTCTCCTACCCCAAAACTGGGGTGAGCACATGCATACAGAAAGAGCACTTGCAGCAACACTGTTGAAGCTTGTGAGCATGTGCAGCCAAGGCATTTTCCTGTTGCCCTCTGGCGATGATGAGCATGCCCTGCTCCCAGATGCCCTGCTAAACTCTACAGATATGCACAAACCACACACGGGATGCTCCGTGTTCACCTGGCCCTGATGACAAAGAGGGCTGACATTCCTGAGCTCCAAGGGACTATAACATTTTGAAAAAAGTCTTGGCAGGACAACACACCCAGGCTACTACACAGATAGCAGACTGAAATATGCCCCCAGTCTTCCTGTGAGAAAGGCCTGGTTACTTATCCTGAAGCTTCAGCCTGACAGACAGGCTTCAGGTTTCCCACACATCAAGATGGAAAGAGGTAGCTGTTTCACCTAATACATAGAAACAAACACAGTTAGAGTCAAGCAGAATGAAGAAACAGAAATATGTTCTGAATGAAAGCATAAGACCAAACCTCAGAAAAAGATCTTAATGATAAAGATAAGTAATCAACCTGATAAAGAATTCAAATGTCATAAACATGCTCACCAAACTTGGGAGAAGAATGGATGAACACAGTGAGAATTTCAGCAAAGAGAACATGTATTTTTTTTTAAAGTACCAAACAAAAAGTCACAGAAATAAAGAACATAATAATTACAATAAAAAATACACTAGAAGGGTTCAACAGCAGACAGGATCAAACAGAAGAATGAATCAGTGAACTGGAAAACAAAACACTGGACTTCACCCAAAGCAGTAAAAAGAAAAAAAAGAATTAAAAAAAAACCAAAAACAAAAACTGAA
Source organism: Leptonychotes weddellii (assembly GCF_054177405.1). NCBI lineage: Eukaryota > Metazoa > Chordata > Mammalia > Carnivora > Phocidae > Leptonychotes > Leptonychotes weddellii. The sequence continues at coordinate 110,033,423 of NC_138369.1, read as the reverse complement.
GATGACTTAACACACCAATAGAAAAACATCAAGCAGAATAACATTCTCATTATAAGGATCCCAGAAGGAGAAGAGAGAGAAAAGGGCAGAAAAATTATTTAGAGAAATAATGGCTGAAAACTTCCCTAATACAGGGAAGGAAACGGACATTCAAGCCCAGAGCATTCCAAATAAAATGTACCCAAAGAGATTTACACCAAGACACATTATAATTAAAATGTCAAAACTTAAAAAAAAAGAGAGAATCTTAAAAACAAGAGAAAAACAAATTGTTGCATACAAGGGAAGTCCCTAAGGCTATTGCCAAATTTTTCAGCAGAAACTTTGCAGACCAGAAGCGAGCGGCATGCCACATTCAAGCTTCTAAAAGGAAACATTTCCACCCAAAAATACTCTACTCTGCAAATTATTCAAATTGAAGAGGAGATAAAGAATTTTTCAGATAAGCCAAAGCTAAAGGAGTTCATCAACACTCAACTGGTTGTGTAAAAAATGTTTAAATGGACTTCTTTAAGCTAAAAATAAATAGTATGAATTAACAACAAGAAAACACACAAAAATAAAAAGTTCAGTGGAGAAGGTGAATATACAGTAAAAATGGTGGAGAGGTCACTCATAAAGCTAGTATGAAGGTTAAAAGACAAAATAAGCAAAATTAAAACTGTAATAATTAATTAAAGGATATATAAAATAAAAAGAGGCAAAATATGACACCAAAAATATAAAATGTGGGTGGGGAGAGGGAGGAGTAAAAATGTAGAGTTTTGAAATGTGTTCAAATTTAAGCTGCTATCCACTTAAAACAGATTGCTATATACATGGGATGTTATATGTGAACCTCACAGTAACCGCAAAGCAAACATTTACAGTAAATACACAAAAGAAAGTAAGAAAGTAATCTAAACATACCACTAAAGAAGGACATCATACCACAAAGGAAGAGAAAAAGAGAAGAAAGAAACAGAGAGTAGCTGTAAACTGATAGTAGTACAATAATACTAGGGGACTTTAATATCCCACTTACATCAATGGGTATAGATCATCAAGACAGAAAATCAGTAAGAAAACATTGACCTTAAATGACAAATTAGATTAGATGGACTTAATAGATACATACAGAACATTCCATTCAAAAGCAGCAAAATACAAATTCTTCTCAAGTGTACATGGAACATTCTCCAGGATAGATTACATGTTAGGCCACAAAACAAGTCTCAATAAATTCAAGAAGACTGATGTCATATCAAGCATCTTTTCTGAACACAAAGGTATGAAATTAGAAATCAAATGAAAGGAAAAAACTGGAAAACTCACAAATATGTAGAAATTAAGTAACATGCTACCCAACAACTACTGGGTCACTGAAAAAATCAAAGGGTGAATTTAAAATAAGTAAAGACAAATGAAAACAAAAAAGATGTACCAAAATCTATGGGATGCAGCCAAAAGCAGTTCTAAGAGGGAAGTACCTAGCAATATAGGCCTAACTCAAAGAGCAAGAAAATCACAAACAATCTAACTTTACACCTAAAGGAACTAAAAAAAGCAGAACAAATGAAGCCCAAAATTACTAGAAGGAAATAATAAGATCAGAGTAGAAAGAAATTAAATGAGACTAAAAGGACAATAGAAAAGATCAATGAAACTAAGAACTGGCTCTTTGAAAAAATAAACAAATTGACAAACCTTTAGTTTGACTCACTAAGAAAAAAAGAGAGAGCTCAAATATATAAAATCAGAAATAAAAGGGAAGAAGTTACAACTGATACCAAGAAATACAAAGGATTATAAAAGACTGCTATGAGCAAATATACACCAACAAACCGGACAACCTAGAAGAAATGGATAAATTTATAGAAATATACAGTGTTCCAAGACTGAATCAGGAAGAAGTAAAAATCTGAATAGACCAATTACTAATAAGGAAATTGAATCAGGAATCAAAAACTTTCCAACAAACAAAAGTCCAGGACCAGAGAGCTTCACTGGTAAATTCTACTAAACATTCAAAGAAGATTTAATACTTGTCCTTCTCAAATTCTTCCCAAAAAATTGCAGAAAAGGGAATGCTCCCAAACTTATTTTATGAGGCCAGCATTACCCTGATACCAAAACCAGATGAGTGCACAACACAGAAAAGAAAATTACAGGCCAATATTCCTGATGATCAAAGAAGCAAAAATCCTCAGCAAAATTTTAGCAAACCAAATTCAACAATACATGAAAAGGAACATTCCAGGGATGCAAGATTAGTCCAGGGATGCATGAAAGGTTTTAGCATTTGTAAATCAATTAACACACACACCACATTAACAAAATTAAAGATAAAATCATATGATCATTTCAATAGATGTAGAAAAAGCATTTAATAAAATTAAACATCCATTTATGATAAAACTCTCAACAAAGTGGATAGAGAATGTACTTCAATATGATAAAAGTCATATATAACAAATCCACAGCTAATATCATATTCAAAAGTAAAAAGCTAAAAGCTTTTCTTCTAAGATCAGAAACAAGACAGGAATGCCCCATATTCAATATTATTGGAAGTCCTAGTCACAGCGCTTAGGCAAGAAAAAGAAACAAAAGTCATACAAATTGGAAAAGAAGAAGTAAAACTGTCACTATTTGCAGATTGCATGATATTATACATAGAAAACCCTAAAGACTCCACCAAAAAACTATTAAAACTAATAAATGAATTCAGTAAAGTTGCAGGATACAAAATCAATTAATTAATATAAAAAACTATTGTATTTCTATACACTAACAATGAAATATCAGAAAGAGAAATCCAAAAAACAATTCCATTTACAATTGCATCAAAAAGAATAAAATACCTAGGAATAAATTTAACCAAGTAGGTTAAAAGCATGTACACTGAAAAATATAAAGATATTGATGAAAGAAATGAAAGAAAACACAAATAAATGAAAAGATATTTCATGCTTATGGATTAGAAGAATTAATATTGTTAAAAGACCTATTCTACCCAAAACAATCTACAGATTCCTTGCAATCTCTATCAAAATTCCAATGGCATCTTTCACAAAAGTAGAACAAATAATTCTAAAACTTGTATGGAACCACAAAACATTGAACAATGAACAGGGAACATTGAAAGCAATCTTAAGAAAGAACAAAATAAGAGGTACCGTGTTCCTGGATTTAAAACTATACTACAAAGTTATAGTAATCAAAATAGTATATTCGAGCATAAAAAGAGACACATAGATCAATGGAACATAATAGAGAACCCAAAAATAAACCCATGCATATATGGTCAAGGAATTTGTGAAAATGGAACCAAAAATATACAATGGGAAAAGGACAATCTCTTAAATAAATGATGTTAGTTATGTATTGGTGGTGTAGTAGTAAACATAGCTGTCTTCCAATAAATGGTTTTGGGAAAACTGAACAGCTACCTGCAAAAGAATGAAAATGAACCACTATCTTATACCTTACATAAAAATCTCAAAATGGATTAAAGACCTAAATTTAAGACCTGAAACCATAAAACTCCTAGAAGAAAACACAGGCAGTAAGCTCCTTGACATTGGTCTTAGAGATGTTTTTTGGATCTGACTCCAAAGTTAAGGGCAACAAATGCAAAAATAAACAAATGGAACTACATCAAACTAAAAAGCTTCTGGATGGCCAAGGAAACCATCAACAAAATGAAAAGGCAACCTATTGAATGGGAGAAGATATTTGCAAATCATATATCCAATAAGGGGTTAATATCTAAAATATATAAAGAACTCCTACAACTCAATAACAAAAAACCCCAAAGAATCTGATTACAAAATGGGCAGAGGGTCTAAACAGACATTTTTCCAAAGAAGGCATACAAATATCCAACAGACACATGAAAAGCTGCACAACATCACTAATCTCCAGGGAAATGAAAATCAAAACCGTAATGGGGTATCACCTTACACCAATGGATGGTCATTGTCAAAAAGAAAAATGTTAACTGCTGTTGAGAACATGTAGAAAAGGGAGCCCTCATTCACTGTTGGTGGGAATGTAAACTGATGCAGCTACTATGGAAAACAGTATGGAGTTTCCTCAAAAAATTAAAAATAGAATTAACATATGATCCAGCAATACTCCTGGATATTTATCCAAAGAAAATAAAAACACTAATTCAAAAAGATATATGCACACTTGTGTTTACTGCAAATACACCTGTATTTTCAAAGCCAAGGTATGGAAGCAACCGAAGTATCCATTGATAGGTGAATGAGTAAAGAATTCTTACATATATGTAATGGAATACTACTCAGCCATAAAAAGGAATGAAATCTCGCCATTTTCCACAACATGGATTAATCTTAGGGGTATTATGCTAAGTGATATAAGTCAGACAGAGGAAGACAAATAATGCATAATTTCACTTATATGTGGAATCTAAAAACAAAACAAGCCAACAAAACAAAATAAAACCCACATTCATAGATACAGAGAGCAAATTGATGATTACCATTGGGGAGAAAGACTGGGGAAAATGAAATGGGTGAAGGAGATCAAGAAATACAAACTTCCATTTATCAAATAAATAAGTCATGGGGATGTAATGTACAGCCTGGGGAATACAGTCAATAATATGATGACAAATAATAACTAGACTTATTGAGGTGTTAATTTCATTGTTGTAAGGCATGTTGCAGATTACATGAGCCAGCTTAGGTGGATGTATCATTTATGTTATCTAATTTTAATAACACTAACAGTCACAGGGAGCCAGTGGCTTCAAAAGATTCCTGCAAATAAATCACAGATTGAAGATGTTACAGGTACCAATAAGTCACAAAAAGGACAAAGCTGAAACTTTTTGTGTGTGTGTGTTAAGAATGAGCTCAGAGCCAACTAAATTCCAATGTGGAAACCATGACAATTTAATCCTATCTGACAAGAATTCAGTCTTCAGAACTGTCAAGAAGACTATTATATGGTTTAAAATATGTTATGATAACATTGAACTTCTCCTTAAATGTGTACTTTGGTATCTTTGTAAATCATCTTTTTTTAGCTCTAACAGTCATTAAAATTAAATATTAAATGATCTTAGAAACAGTCTTCCAAATCTCTGGATAACAAAATGTAAAACTAATATCTTAAAAATAATAAGGCCTGTTTAAGCATATAGCTTTAAATTTAAAAGATGTGTTTAAAAAGATGAATAAGCACCCAAAACTAATGTAACATTATGTGTCAACTATACTTCAACAACAAAAAAAAATTAAAAAGATGAATAAGATAACCATTACTTTAAAGTGCTGTTTCATCTTCAAAATTTCCATCTTCTGTGTATTTTTATAATATATAATCCATTAATACCATGGTATATGGAATATAATTTAGAGATATATTCATGAATTGAGGGTTCTTGCTTCAAAAATTCACCGAATAGATGAATAGAATCAAAAAAGTAAAGTAACTATAGTCTGGAGCTGCACTGTCCAGTAAGTAGCCACTCTCCACATTAGACTATTGAGTACTTGAAATGTGACCTGTGTTAAGGAAGAACTGTACTTTTTATTTTATTTAATTTTAGTTGATTTAAAGTTTTAAAAGTGAAGCAGTGTCAAGCATTGTTTTCTGACGCAACTGTATTATTTTTGCAGGACCTCTTTATTCTGTTGGAAATGTAGCATCTGAATTGAGATGTTCTATAAGTATAAAAGTATTCTAATGAGTGAAAAATGCATAATGTTGCATTAATAATTTATGTTGATTCCATCTAAAATTGATGATATTTTTGTTGAATGGAATATTAGGCTAAATAAAATATTTTTTTAAATTAATTTTGTCTTTCTTTTTACTTTTCTTTAATGAGGCCACTATAAAATTTAAAATTACATGTATGACTGCATTATATTTCTATTGGACATCTGGTCCAGAAGCAAAGTAGTGAATAGGGGTTTCTAAAGGGAATAAAGATTAGGTTTATAAGTTTTGTAAGATTCAAGACTAGAATAATAGATCAATTTTTTAACCTATAAAAGGTATACATATACACACAAATTTAACATTAGGTGAAGATATTTTTTATTGGGATTTAGTGAACTTACTGCAACTAGTGACGTATAGAGTCGACTCCATGATACTACATTGCAATTACCCAATTTTAATTCTATTTCAGAAAAACAGATTTTTTGCTTCTATGTAAAAACTGGACCAAAAGCAAAGGACAGGAATGAGAAAAGAAGAAGAATATAGCAAGTTGATCTTCTTAAGAGAATAACAGAAAACAACAAATTTGGGTTCTTGATCATATGATTCCATTTTCAAAAAGAAAACTAGTAACTTATCCTCTCCTCTTAAAAATAGCAGATGATCTGGGCCAGCCACAGAAAAGCTCTTCTTTAAGAAAACCCACTGATTCAGTCTTCGCCTACTAATGGGTTAACAAAGTAAAATAATTGGTAGTTTTCTCATACAAAACAAATATCTAGTTAGAAAATTTACCAGTAGAATGCCTACATAGCATGAAAATCCATCTTTCCACATGATCTTTCTACATCCATCTTACTTTCAATCTCCCCTGCCCCCAGCTGCTCTGTATCTGAAAGACCCCTCTTACTGGACTCCAGCAACAAACAGAGAAGAGGTAACCCATAAGGTAGGTGATTGCAGGTAAATAGAGCACACCTTAGTATGGATGCATAACTAAGCTTAAACAACAGGATTTTGGCTGCTTACTTTTAAGCATTTCATCATAGAATTCTATTTTTATAATTATCCCCTAACATGAAATCCCACATGAGAAATTTCTTTTGAAAAAATTAGTGCTTAGAGTAACTTTGATTTCTCTGAAGAATTGTCATGTTTTACATCCCTTCTGATAATAAGAAATAAATAACTAACTCTTGGTAGAGTTTCCAAATCAGAGCACAAATCATCAACTCTAGAAATGTTTTGAGATTAGGTTTTTTGTCTTTTCCAGGTCTTCTCTTTTCTCTAGACTTGATTCATTGTTTATATCTGACTGTAATTTTATTGTATATACTCTCATAACTTGTCACAAATACTTTCTAGAAAATGGAAGGGTAAAAACATGTAAGTTTATTAAATATGTAATTACCTTTCTAAATAGCACAATTATATAAATTATGATAAAATGTTATTAAGAAAACATGTGGATAGTACTCATTCGAATACAGAATAGCCTGGGACTAGGGAAAAGTTACACATGCCTGATGTGGTCCCTTTAAACATCTTCTAGAAAATAAACCCAAATATGAACTGTAGACTATAAACTGTCTACTTTGGTAAATATTACAGATTGGCTTTAAAACAGAAGGGTCAAAAATATACTCTGAAAAACATATTTCTTATTGACTTTAAAGGGAAAACACTATCTAGTTAAGCAATCATTTTATTTATGTTAAAAGGGAATAATGCGTATTTCTTAAAGCTTTTTTTCATTAGAAGTCAAAAAACTTAACTCTAGCCATAATTAAATGACAAAAAATCATTACATAATCTTTTCTGCCAGAAAAAAATGCTGCAAATTATAATGATATTAACACAAATCTTTTTTAATAACTTACTTCTGTTTGAGTATGTTACATAGTCTCTTAAGAGAACTGAGTCTTCTAGAAAAGGTACTGCTTTGCAAAGCTCAAATGCAAGAAGCTAGCAAATACCAGGACAGAAATTAATATTTCCCTTGGATATGTCTCTTCTCAGGAATATGCCTCAGCTCTTCAGAGAAGTTTCTAGGGGCGCCTGGGTGGCTCAGTCGTTAAGCGTCTGCCTTCAGCTCAGGTCATGATCCCAGGGTCCTGGGATGGAGCCCCACATCGGGCTCCCTGCTCAGCGGGAAGCCTGCTTCTCCCTCTCCCACTCCCCCTGCTTGTGTTCCTGCTCTCACTATTTCTCTCTCTGTCAAATAAATAAATAAAATCTTTAAAAAAAAAAAGTTTCTAAATGGTGACTTTATCGATACATAAATCAGTTGAGAAATACAACTTGTCTTGTATTTGGAAAATTTTTCTAAGAAAAAAATTAAATCTATAGTCCTAATTGTTCTGTTAGATAAAATGGGTGGGTATGTGAGTAATCAATAGCCAGTATAAGATTTCTCACCCTAATCTCTGTTTGTGGCAATAATTGAACACCTGTAATTAAATTCAAAACAGGTGAAGTATCAAAAGGCAAAATTAAAGAAACTACAAAATTGCTTTTCCCTTGACTTTACAAAAGAACAAACTTCAACTGAGTTTAAAAACAGATTTCACAGCCCACTCCATACATAAAATCAATAGTAATCCTTTCTTTAATATTGTATATATTTTAATTCAAAGAGTTGTCTTTCATCACTATTTTCATGTTTATCTAATGCTTATGAGCACCAACCTTTTCACTCATCATATGCTACACAGGAAACAGAATAATGCAAATCATTAAGGTATGATAAATTCAGAAATCGCTACTCAGTTTAAAATAAATTACTGTTGTCATGCATTATGGTTCCAGTACCCAAGGCATTTCTCCAGAGGATGGAGGGCTTTTTGTGCTACTACAATTGGGGGCAAAGTATTGCTACCATCAACAAGACCTTACCTCATTTATGTGGAACTAGACATGAGGCCTGGCATGCACATGGTTAGTACCCTTTACTACCCACATTCTCCACTATTGGTCACTCTTTCTACCTATTCTCTGTCCTAGCACATGCATATGCTAAGAATAGGACAAAGTGAATTAATTTGCATGCTTATTAATGACTTTTGAATCAGGTATGCAGAGCACTCTGCCAGTCTTGAGGAAACTGGAAAACCAGAATTTGTATTTATTTTCTAGTTTGGGTGTCAAGGCATCTACAATATTAAGCAGTTAATACACACAAAGTAACAAGTGGAGTTGGTTTTATGCATGCCAAAGTGAAGGGTAGGCTGCCTAAGCTATGGAGGTAGACGGAAGAGATGGATCAATCCGGCTTGCGGTAATTTTGTAGAAGGTAGGGTGATAGCTGGGCTATGTAGATTGGGCAAGATGGGTATATTTGGCAAATAAGCAGTTGGAAATGATCCTGGTAGGCAGTGAGGAAGCTAGCCTAGCTCGATTGTAAGGGACTTTCCAGAAACTAATAGAAGATAGAGTTTGCTAAGAAGAGAAGCAACATACTTCAGCAGACCTAAAATGGCAGGAAAATCTGGAATGGGTCCCAGAGTTGGTGAGAAATATTTAGAGATACAGAGCAGAGAAAAACTAAAGAAAGCTGGTGTTCTGTTATGTTTTAAAGATATTTTTAAGGTAATCTGTGTAAGTTTGGGTCTGGAGGCTCAGGGGTCAGCCTGAAAACCTGGTAACCAAGGTGAATAGTTAGTAGCAACAGGAATAGGTAAAAGGAGACAAATATAAGGTATTTTTTTAAAAAATGGAACTGTGACAATTAAAAATAGAAAGACAAGGAAAAAGAACAATATCCAAATGTTTATGGGAGTAAATTATTTAAGGAAGAACTTTAGAAAGAGAAAGACGTTACAAGGTGTCATGGTAGATGAAATTGCAGTATATTTTTTAAGGCAAAGTAGTGAAAGTGGATGGAATGTCAAGGATCATGACACTAGGTCAAGGGAAGGTGGGGGGTGGGGTATGGCTTAGGTTTCTTAGTGAGGAATCACCAGAGGGAGGAAAGGATCATTTGAAAGCAAACTAAACTAAAAAGCAAAACGCAAACCCTCGCTTGGTTTGGAGCACACTGGAAAAAAACCTGACACTGGGTGAAGAAGATACTTGTATCTCCATCAAAAAAAATCAGTTATGCTCCTAACTTATTACATTGCATGGCTCTTCTACGCAACAAAGGGCAGGTGAGGGCAAAAACCTTCAGTTGTCTCTGGAAAGTCCTATAGTTATATTCTCATGCGATAGATCCAATAGTGAAGGGCTAGTCACTCCTCTGGGATCCTTTCCCTGTGCATGTGTATTTTACAAACCAGTTTTGCTAATTAAATTCAAGTAGAGAATTGTGCCTGGTTGTTTGTGGGTGGTCTGTTTGTTTGTTTGGATTTTTCCATTTTTACCACAGCTGCTTGTTTAAATGGCTTATTTGGCTTCTAATCTTGCATTTTTAAAAATTATTTCAAATATTTTATCTGTTTTTTAATATTTAACTTTGTAAATGCATGGGGAAAGAAACAAAAAACAAAAATCACAACTATGCTAGCTTGAGAGGTACAAAGAAACGTTTCCTGAAGGACTCATTCTACATTTCACCTCCACAAATAGTTCTCTTAACACCCTGATATTTTTGGAAACACAACTTATCAAAATTTGTTGATTTGTTTAATGTCAATATTCCTTATGTACTGTGGAATCCAGAGAGGAAGGATTGAGTCTGATTTTTGTTTTGTTTTGTTTTTTACACTGTTAACACAGACCAGCTCCCCTCCCCAAACTACTGGGAACCTATAGTGGGCACTTTTCAAATGCCTGTGAATTAATGAATGAATAAATGAAAGACTGAGTTAAGATGATGACTTTTGCTCTGAAAAGAGAACTAAATATCTTTTTGTTTATGCTTTGTTAGTTGCTGAATTTTGAGTGCTGGAAAATAGTTGTCCAATTCTGGATCCAGAAGAACACCTTGGCTAGGAATGAAGGAAATTTTTATTCTATGTTCCTGAGGTCTTATTCCAAATGACTGATCTTAATGCTTCAGGAAAATCATAAGCCACATACTCCCAACTTCCTCCCAGAACTTATAAAAAACAAAACAAAACTCCATTATAGGACAACTAAGAGCTTAAATAAGGCCATATTAATAACATGGAAAGACAAATAAGGAGACATAATACAGTAATTTATTGGGGTCTCTTATATTGGCCAGTCTCTGGAATAATACAGATCATATTGATTCATGCTCCTTCAAAACAGGAGTTCGAAAGAGCTCTCCATAATACCAGTTTGATTCATTCCATTATTAAAAGATGTCAGATAATTAGAAGCAAAATAAGTCATTTAAATAAGCAGCTGTGGTAAAAATGCAAAACGCTGGTTTGATTCATTCTATTATCATTGATTCCATTATTGGCAAAATCTCTATGTTGCTTTTTGTATAAAAGACAGATTCCCCTGGGGCGCCTGGGTGGCTCAGTTGTTAAGCGTCTGCCTTCGGCTCAGGTCATGACCCCAGGGTCCTGGGATGGAGCCCCCGCATCCGGCTTCCTGCTCAGCGGGAAGCCTGCTTCTCCCTCTTCCACTCCCCCTGCTTGTGTTTCGTCTCTCACTGTCTCTCTCTGTCAAATAAATAAATAAAACCTTAAAAAAAAAAAAAAGACAGATTCCCATACTCACCTTAGTCAGCCAAGGCTCAGCTGGTCCCTCAATCTTCTGTGAGCAAAATATCTGCCTTATTCACTGACTTTACCAAGCATCTCACTTTAATGAGGCACAAGCCATGTTTTTTTGTATCCATAGCAGATTGTCAACTTTGATCAAGGTCTAGGCGTGCTCAACACACTTTTTGAAATGCAGATCTAATCATATCACTTATCTGCTCAATGTCCTATCATGGTTTCTCATTGTTCTTAGAAGTCCTACATCTTTAACGAGATTCTGCATGGCCTGCGGCCAGTTTTCAACCTGAACTGACATCGCCTACCCCTTAGTCCAAGCATTCCAACTGGGCTTGCTCAGCCCCTTTAACACACCAAATTTCTCTTTTCCTCTGGCTTTTACCCAGATTCTCTTCTCTGCTTGAAACTCAGCCTCACCCTCCACTCAATGACCACATTGGATTAATACCTATTGACTCTTCGGATTCACATTAAATTCATTCAACAAATATTTTCTGAGAAAATCCAGTGTCAGGGACTATTTTAGGCCTTGGAGAGCCAGATAATAATAAATCAAACAATCCAAATATAAATAGGAAATAATCAGGTATGATCAATGTAATACAAAGAATTTTAAAAAGTACAGGACTTGTGACATGGTGGCTCTTGTTGGATTGGTTGAACATGGATGGTCGCCCTGAGAAAAGACGTTCAAACCAAGATCAGAAGAGCAGGAACTAGTCCCATACAGCTCTGGGACAGGCAGAGGGAACAGCAAATATAAAATATCTAAAATGAGGATGAGTTTGGTGTGTATAAAGAACAAAAGATGGCTGGAACTGAGCGGAAGAGCATTTTGAGATGGACTAAGATACAGGTACAAGAGGAACATACACGAAGAGATATAGATACACAATACAGATTTATGCAAGGTTTTGTTAGACAGGTCAGGGAAGGAGTCTGAATTTTTTTCTAAGTGAATCGTGGAAAGCCACTGGAGGGTGGTGAGCAGAAAAGTGAGCTGGTATAATTTATATTTCAAAAAGATAATCTGATTTTGCTGTATGAAGAATGGATTACAGGTATGGAGCAAAAATGGAAGAGGAAGACAACAGAAGAGGTTCAAGGAGGCTCAGCTAAACGGTAAAGGGGGAAATGGAAAGAAGGAGGCAGGTCCGGGATATATGTTGGAACAATTCAGTAAGAGAAGCTGACCTGGTTGTTGAGCGTAGGGGAGAGAGAAATCAGGGAAAATCTACAGGGTTTTTACTTGATCATCCGGACGGATGGCAGGGCTGTGCTGTTAGTACAGCGTTGTGCTGAGAAGAAGACCGCCTGGTTAGAAGCCTGGCTCCACCATCTCATGCCATTTGACTGTACGACTGCAAATCAGATACCTAACCTCTCTACTCATGTGTTTCTGCACTTACGAAACTGGGAAAATAACAACCCTACCTCATAGGGTTATTGCAGAAATTTAATAATGCAATTAATATAAACTGCTTAAAACAGCTTTTGGAATATAACAAACCCTCAATGAGTGTGGCTACTATTATTATTGCTATTGTTGCAGTTATTATAATAACCTAGATGTGAAAGGTAATGAAATACACACTTGTGAAAATCAACATGTTTTAGCCATTAAAGTTGAAATAGTCATTAGATATCCCCATGGAGATGTTGATAGGCAGAAGTATACAAATCTGGGGGCACATGGGTGGCTCAGCAGGTTAAGTGTCTGCCTTTGGCTCAGGTCATGATCTCAGGGTCCTGGGATCGAGCCTCACATCAGGCTCCCTGCTCAGCAGGGGGTCGCTTTTCCCTCTGTCCGCCTCCTCCAGCTCACGTGTGCACACACTCTCTCTCTCTCAAATAAATAATAAAATCTTTTTTTAAAAAAAGAAGTATATAAGTCTTAAGTTTTGAGGAATAGTCACTCCTGAAGATAAGTTTTGGAAGTCACTTACAAAGAGATGGTATTTAGAGATTTAGAGCCACGCATAAAGTCCCCTAGGGAGACACTGAAGAGAGGAAAAGGCAGGGAGCCAAAAATTCTGCTTAGTGGCATTTCAACATTTAGAGATCAGGGTAAGAGAGGAGGAGCCAGGGAAGGAGGCTGAGAAGGAGCTGACAGTGAGATAGGAAGTAATCCCGGGATGAAGCCAAGAAACAAGCATGCTAAGACGGGACTAGTTAACTGTCTCCTATGCTAAGGAGAGATCAAGTAAGATAAGAACAGAGAAGCGGACAGTGGAATTAACAAACTGGAGGTCCTTGGGAATCTTGCCAAGGGCTTTCTCAGTAGAATATAAGAAATTGAAACTTGAATATCACTTCCTTTGAGAAACCTTTTCTGAGTGTCTAGAATAGATTAGCACTTGTCATTTCTCTAGTACTTATCATCCAGGTAATTGTAAAGAAAGTTGACTTTGCATTAAATCATTATCCATGTAAAAGATATCATTTGTATAATTATTAGTTTAATTTCTATCTTCCCTAATGGCTAGTAATCTACTGGATGGCAGGGATCATGCCTATCATGCTTTTCACATTATCCTTAATAACTAGTAGAATGCCTGATACATAATATTGCTCAGTTTATATTGAATGAATGAATAAATTAATGAATGACTTCACGTGACTGTACCAAAAACACATTTTTTAAAAAATGAACTTCTTTTAATTAACACCTACATTAATTGACATGCTTACTTTCAGGTTATTTCTAAGTTGTTGGCATAACTAAATAATTGCTTTTATTGCAAACCACCTGAAACCATTTTGGAGGAAGCAGGTAGAATAAAAATAGTGAACAAATAGTCTACTTTGCCCTGGGACATTATCTGTTTTAAGTTTCTTTATTCCAAAGGATAAACAATATCTCAACTCCAGTAGCTCATTTTAGCACTCAATCTAAAATTGATTACCATCCAGCCGTTATTAAAACCCAGTTGATATAAGATATTTGAGAAAATAAATCTATGGACCAAGTTAACTGTCCATTGCTCTCAATTGGTTTTTAGCTCTATCCTATTATAAGTGAAATCACCAAATATCTTCCTTGAATTGCACTTGGTTAGGTCTTTTGAAATGACACTATAGAAACTGTGGGCATTTATTATTATGTCCTTGGCTTTTACAGAGGGTTAATGTAAGTAATCATATACTGAGAATATATCTGCATCTTCTAATGACATCAAAACTATCACATGGTCTCAATATTGTTCATTGCTCCAAATAAAAACAAGCCATATGATAAATTTTGCTAGAGTATACTGAGAAAGAGCTGTGTATTTTTTTACTGATTAATATGTAACAATTATGAAATTCAATTCAATATCCTTTTTACCTTTCTCCTAGGAAATTGAAATATATATATTTACATTCAATTCCAATACATGCTCATGGCCTAAGTTTCTGTAACTTTTCTCTATAGTATATGTATTCCTTTATGCAATTTATTTATATGTGTGCTTTTGTCACAAATTATCTACACTTTTTTGAAGTAGAAATAAAGAGAAACTGAAAGAAAGTGCTTCTCTCTTCCCTTCGGTTAATCCCAGAGATAAACTATTTTTCATGATCTTGCTCAAATAAAACCAATTCCATGAAGACATTTTTGACACTTCAAGGACAGCCTGACTCCATCTTCTACCTCCCAAGAAAATATTTGGATCATCATATAAAATTTAATATCTTATTATATACTACTCCCAACTATATGGTCACATTTAAAGATTTTTATTTGTCTGTTTTAGGATTTAGAGCCAAGCAGAAATTAAAACAAGGCAAAAAAAAAAAAAAAAAAAGACATGGTAAATACCAAGAGTGATGACTAAACATTGTGCCACTTCAGAAATTAATATGTTTTCGTTTTAAATTATAAGCATTACCTAGACTTTACCAAATCTCCTTGCTGCTGAACTGCTCAGATTCAAATATGAAAAAAAAATCTTGTTTTAAATGATTTAGCCCACATGGCATTATAAAGTAAGCTAAGTGTAATTCTTCAAATACAAGTAGATGCACTTCAATTTTTTTTTTTTTCCCAGAGAGGGGTGGTATAGCCATTAGATTACTAAGTATAACATTAGACTCCTAAAATTTGCCAAATCACATGGGCTAGAATTATGAACACATAATTGCCTCTAAAATATCCATATCAAGATAAAAGTAACATTAAATTTCCATCTGATAAAAGTCGTGTTTGCCTAAATTAGTTCCTAACAGTGGTATAAAACTTTTTCATTTTCTCTAAAAATAACTATTAAATTTATTCTAAATTTAAAGAGGCAGTTGAGCTATATTTTTAACACAAAATTAGTTCATGTATTTTTTTCATTTTTGAGATCTGAAAACATATCGTTTGGATCGTTTCTTTTTTCAAAAGTGTTAATTGCACAATATCCCATCCTAATAGTGAACAATTTATTTCTTATTTCCTTCCAGTTCTTGTCCATAAGCACATATATTTATCCCACTTACAACCATAATACTCAACATTATTTCCCTCCTTTAAGGACATCTAATCAAAACATTTCTCCTTAAATTTCCATTATGATAGTTTTATTAACTATGTACTATAATATTAAAAATAATTCTGTTAACAAATATTTTTTAATGTATTTTAAAGAACTACACAACAATGTGCCAAATAACAGAGGATGAAGAGTTAAAACACTGAGGAAAAAGAATGTATACAACCAGAAGTGAAAGAAAGTCTAAATGTTCGCTGGATGGGTGAGACTGAATGAGATGCGGTTACAGAGACCTCTCAGACAAAACAGGGGAAATGAGATTAGCAGGCAGAGCCCTGTATCCCCTTCCCTTTTTTCAACCTTATTAGCAGCTTTCCTTATGATCACTAATAGCATTTCCAATACTATAATAGTGATAGTCTATGTTACCATGCCAGAGGAAACCACAAAATGTCTCAGTTGACTAACTTCCACCTGTTCCTAGGTCCATCAGAGCAATGTTATAATAGGAGATAGCTCTATGTCACTTCTACTTTGCAGTGAACAAAATCTTTTTTTCAATGTGAAATGCTTTAAACTAGAATCTTGCCTCTAGATAGCTGTATGAATTTTATTACTAAAACATTATCACATTTTTACTTATTGCTAAAACAAACAAACAAATAAAACCTGTAATATTTCTCCTCTGGGATGGCAAATTCAAATCAACACTAATTACATTACCTGTTTCAGACATCTTGATTTTTTTTCTGCCAATCTTCAGAGAGCAATAGTCTTGTAATTAGCCAATTGTACATTGAACCCCCAAATTCATATCCTTTACACCAAAGCATCCAAATCAAAACACAGCTCAGGATTTCCTCCAATGTGGAATCAAATCTTATTTTCTACCAATTTCCAACACTCTCCCAAATGAAAACTAAACAGCAATACTTTTGGATCCCATACCCAAGAAACCTTGGCTTACCTTGTTACCATTAGACAAATTATTAACAGCAACGAAAACCCTATAGTCTTTATTGTTGTAGATCTTTATTGTTGTCAGATGAGCTGTTGTTCTAGTTGTGGTATACTACACATGCAAAGTGTGCTGAAACAAATGTTTCAATAATTTATTTCTCATGAATTAATTCATTTAAGTATATTTTCACAAGGCACAATACACATTTCAGGAACAAAGTGACCAGGATACATACACCTGTTCCAGAAGCAGTGTTCCAAGATGCACCTAAAAATGTTTACTAACAGAGTTTTGTACTTTATCATATTGAGAGGTCTAGAAAGGACACCTGGTTCTTAATGCTGATTATCAGTATATGATGTGTTTAAGAACAACAATGGAGCCAACTGAAAGTTAAATCCTAAACTGCAGTAGAGCAGAACGAATATTTAGCTATCATTGAGAAAATCATCCATCATCTACACCAACTCTGCTTGCCATTATACAGACCAAGCAATTGACTGATTTCTTCATTTTTTAGCTATTTAGTCTGCTGTCCTGCAATTCAGTCATTCAGAGCGTGGTATTTAGAGAAAGGATATGAACATAAATATAGGATTCAAATTGGATCAAAGTCAGGTCCTTGTCAGTTATACATAAAAAAATGGACAAAGCTTTATTACTATAACAATTCATTTTATGGAATCTTACTTTATGTGAGTACAACTAAGAATGAGGCAACATAAGGTATGACTAAAAGATTTTTTTTAATAAAATAAATACATATGATTAAGTGGATGGTCAAGTCCTTGAAAACATTGCTGTATAGAATGTGGCATTTAATTTTAAATTTTCAATTGGCAAACTGGTCATTGCTTCAGGATTTTTTAACTTGAGAAAGTCAGAAAAATATGAGAATAATAATAAAAACAACTGAACTATAAATAATACTATAAAGTTAAATGTATTAAAATATTGAAAATTCTATTAAAGTCTTGCATAAAACCAAATGACAACATTTATATTTAAAATTAAGATGATTATGAACACCTCTTTATACATCTTTCCAATACACAGTTTTCATTGGTGGGAAAACATTCATTCCTGCCCACTGAAATTATAAGAACATCTGAAGCAATCAGTGCCTGATTAGATACTATGTGGAACTAGTGTGTACTTGAAAAATGTTACAGAAATATTTTACACCTATATTTGCTATGGTATATCTATTGTCCACCATACTCCAAAATCAAAATAACAAAGTAGAAAAATATCAAGATTTCACTTTGCATTGCTAAAATATCTCCTTCCCCAAGACATACAAACTTGATTGACAAAAACTATTCTTTTTTTTTGTATTTTGAGATTGACATGAACATAGGCTTATAATTACATAGAAGTAACTAACACTGAAGAGGAAAAAAAACTGATTCTCAATGACCAAAATATATGATATGAACAATTATTATAAAGGAAAACATAACTTAAATTCCTTTTTCAAAATCTTTTAGATAATGAAAGTGTGAGGTGCCTTTTATGCAAGTAACAGCATAAATTATATGCCTCTAAAAAGCGTATAGTATGTGATAAGATTTTGAGAATAATTAAGATTAAAAAGATGAAATCTTTTGTGATAAATTGTACTCTTTTAGCAAATACTCTTAACTAAAATACCATAATAGAAGTGTCTTATTAAATGATAAAGTAATTTTACTCCCAAAATTGTGCCAATACTATAAAAATAAACTTTTACATGTAGAATATCAAGTTTCTCTTTTAATAATGGGTTATTACATAAAACAATATGTGTATTTCAGAGTACTTGATAAGTTATTTTACAAATAATATTTCCCTATAATTTTCTTCAAAACCAAGGATCTCCAATTTGATTTTGTTTTACATGTGTGTACATTATTGACTTGAACTCTTTATCACCTTATAAAATCAACACATTTTCCAAATCAAATAATTCAACGTAAATATACTTAGACAAATATTTCTAATTATCTGACAAATTTTTAAAAAACCCAAATCTGTACCACAATGACAGACAATGCTTCCCCAAACCCAGTCCATATGCATATTCTCAGAGACTTATAAACTTGTTTCTAAACTCATGTCAAATTTCAGGCAATTTTATGGCATTGTAAAAAAAGGTGGAAGGAAAAATTTGTCCAGGGACTAATTCTTCTTGAAAGGCCCTGACATTGTTGCCTTTCACAGTGCTATAAAGTGAAACCAGGAAAAACATCACTCAACAATGTGAATAATTTCACTACCTTTTACCTTCAAATTTTAAAATTAACCCTAGCTGTCTTCCATCAAGTAATTTATGAACACACTTATAGAATTTATTGAAAATATCAAAAATTTTGGTTCAAAGAAAGTGAACAAGCATAGAACAATGAATGAAACAAAGCAAAGCAAAACAAAACAAATCAAAACAAAACTATCACATACTTCATGGATTAATGGTGAAAAGAAAAGAAGAGACTTCTTACCAAGTACCCCAAGTCGATAGTTGACTGTGATGACGATCACGTTGCCATAACTTGCCAAGACACTCCCATCATATAAATTTCCAGTACCTTCCATATATGAGCCACCATGGATATACACCATCACTGGTTTGGGACCCCCACTGTCCCGAATATCTGAAAAACAAACGGTTGGCAATTGTCCTTATCCTCAAAAAACACACACAATGAAGCAGAGAATACATTTTTCCATTTTAGGGACAAAAGAGCATGATTTTAATATAGTTCTTTAAATTGCTGTTTTGTTAAAGTGTTTCTTCAGCAACTCGTTTTATGAGCTATTGTGAAAAGAGCAATAGATATTCACTGTTTTCTAGCTAAAATTTTGTTTAAAATTATAAACTGAATTACAAAACTTGGACAAATTCAAAATGGGTGTGAATTTTAGCGCTTTTTGATTGATTTCTAAAGTGACTGTAGAATAAAAAGAAAGAATGATAATGGGTCTTAGAACTATTTTTTTTTAAATGTCATAGACCTCAAAAAAAAAAAAGTCATAGACCTCATATGGAATTTATGAGCCATATGCTAAGGACAATGTTATCACTGCTATTGTGAGTAAAACACTCTGTTTCTCCATTTCTTATTTACTATAAAGATTTTATTGAATGCATCATGATTATATTGAATAATTTATGCTCTAATTTGCGAACATAATTACAACACTGTGTTTTAGGTTGCAAGAAGTTTCATTTCACTACTCAAGTACCAACTGGCAGATGAATGTTTAGGCAGTAAAGTCTATATTTTTGTTGTTGTACGAAGGGTACTGTCACTTAAATGATATTTTTTCGTTAAGTCTGGGTTATCTGCTCACTCCACTAACCCTACCCTCTGGAAGAAGAAAAACTAAATTATATTTTTCACCTCTTTGTGTAACTATTGTACTCTTCTTCGTCCCATTTTGACTCTATGATTTTGTCATGTAGACATAAAATAGAATACAGCTAAGTCTAGGTGTAAAGTACCCATTTTTAGAATGATGTTAAAGTGATTTTTACAGCTCTGACTTTTAATCAACTGTGTTTGCTTTACTAAGATACTTTCCCCAAATTTTGTAGTTTTCAATAAGGATCTAGAAATAATATATAAGGGAACCATAACATAATTTTAACTGGCATTAAAATTCTCTAATTTCTAAAGAAATAGGTGCTTAATTTTATATTGGCAAACATGGTTTTAACTATTGAATATTGAAATATTATATATGTATGTAAATGATTATGAATACATACACATACATACATCAAACATTACTATTCTATAATAGCCCATTATGTCTTCTACCCACAATTGAAACTAAATTAGATCAAGTGTATTTTCTTCTTGTTAATGCCAACATTAAAAAACATCATTTAAAAGTATAGTTTTGTTCCTTTGCTTTTGACATTTTTTATCAAACTTAAATCTCCTACAGTCTTTGCAATTGAGGTTTCAGCTTTCAGAATAGACTAATATAGTACAAATTCGTTGAAAAATCTGGTGATTATTTAGATGCTGCTTTATGTTTCTTGTGAAAAGGGTGACTAATACAAATGCCTCAATTTTTCTACTGTAATAATAAAGTAATTTCCTTAAATTAAAAATCCTTTTAGGATCAGGAATTGCAGCTCAACTTGTTTGTCCAGATTTTCAAGTTAGGGAAACAGCTCATTGAAGAATTTAGAGACTTTTTAAAAAGACTATTTTAAATTGACTTAATACCAGTATATAAATTTACCATAATCCCCTCCCCCATCTCCAAGGGTATACTTGAGTGTCTTATTTTTAAGTGGTGAGAGGAGGATACTTTGACATCAAAACTATCCATTAGACACAACTACATTTAGAAGGAAAACCTAAATTTATTTTCTCCTTAAATCCTTAGGAGGGAAAATGGTATTCACTCATTTGTAAAGATCTGGGGGCTTGCAGAGATGTTAGGCTTACACAGAGAAAACAATCCTTTTGAAATTTTTAACTCTCTTCCATTTTTAAATGCCTGTTTGCTAGATACAGCTTTAGCTTATTTTTCTAATATGGCTGGCACTGAAAAAGCAATAATAAATTATTAAACTGAAATCATTAACGGACTGTTCACAGCAGACACTGTACTCTGCTAATTGTATGCTTGTAGGTAGCACAGAGGGAGGCTGTTTCAGAATTCTTCTTTAATTAAAATCACATAGAATTACAAAGCACCAACTGTGAACAGTAATGAAATCTTGGTAGAACCATTCTGTTCACCTGGAAAACAATACAGGCACACATTGAGAAGACTTGCCACATTTTATACCTAATAACAGAATGAAGTGGACATTGTCAGGAAACACTGAAAATATGACAATACATCCTAGGAGCTACTTTGAGTGGTATCTTTTTATTTTTCTTTGAAAATTAGACTTGAAAGAATTACTGATAGTTTGGGCTGATTCTAATTTCTAATTTGTCTTTTCAAATTTCTCAAAGATTTCAGCCTTGTCTAAGAACTTAATATACCAAGCAGTTCTTTTCTAGAAAGTTATATGTAATTCTAATCCTGTGTTCTGAACAATATTTCTTTTTGCATGAAGTAATCCGGAAGCTAATAGTATATGGGGTACTTACTATCAAAATAAGTAAAATTCTTACATATAACAACCCTTAAAATTGCTAATAAAGTTTGGAAAGATGCCATATTTCTATTACAGGACAACTGGAGTTCTATGATAGTGTTTTATCACAGAGGTCTATTCTAGACTTTATTTTCTTCATAGTATACAGGTCTTTTTGATGTAAATATAAATAGTAAATAGTTTAAATATAATAATATAATAATAAATATAGTTTAAATTATACCTATCTTTACTTTGATTTTTTTTAAAAAAACAAAATCTTTATAAACTAATATATCAGATAGTCTACTACTGAATACCATCTGTTAATGCCATCATTTTAATAAAATTTTAAGGAACCATTATGTCTTTGGTGCAAATGTATTAGATGTACTTTAGTAATTTGTGATGAATTTATTAGAGCCAAGTCATCCCTCTAAATCTTGTCTCATATTTTTCTCTATAAAGAAGGGGGATTTCACCTAACATTTCTGACTTTGCCTAAGCAGCTGCTACTGACTTTACTAAAATCAAAACCACTCTCAGAGACTAAAACACTAGTTCAGCTACAGTAAAAATATAAATGTTCATAAAACATGTTTATATTTTCTGTTATGTGCATTTTTTTAGGCTTTGCCATACATCTAAGTCTCTGAAGAGTGGATGGTAAGGGGGAAGTACTTATTATGATTGTTGTATGATGATTATTTTCCTTTTAAATTTTTTAGGGTAGGAAAGTATTTAAGTTTTTCAAGTTAAAAAAGTAATAAACTTGGAATCTTAGTAGATATCTCTATTTTAAATTTTTTTTTTGCTAAAATAGATAGCAATCTTATCATTTTCTTTTAAATAGTTCATGTAAAAGGTTAATAAATTGTATTTTTTTATTATGTTATGTTAATCACCATACATTACATCACTAGTTTTTGATGTAGTGTTCCATGATTCATTGTTTGCGTATAACACCCAGTCCTCCATTCAGTATGTGCTCTCTTTAACACCCACCACCAGGCTAACCCATCCCCCCCCTCCCCTCCAGAACCCTCAGTTTGTTTCTCAGAGTCCATAGTCTCTCATGGTTCATCTCTATTTTAAATTTTAGTAACTATTTTATCTTTCCGATAAACCAAAATTTTAAGCCAATGTAGCAAGTGTCAATAGATCTAGAGCAATTAATGGGGATTTATTTGTGGCTGACAACCAGGGTTTGGAAATCACAATTCCCTTTAATCATCCTAATGAATAATTATTAGTCACATAACTCCTTAAATATGCTTACTGGTTTCCTTCTCTTAAAAAAACTCATTAAGTTCTTAATTGCCCATAATTTAGAGGTGTTGGCATTTAAGTTTTTAAATTGTAGGGTATTTGCCTCAATTTTTCTCTGATAAATATTTCAGGATATTTCAAGATATTTTTGTGTCCTCCTTTACTAATTCTACCAACCTCAGATACCAACTTCATTCCAAACAAGCAAAAGAATCTAGAAGTGTTGGCTAAATACAATTTTTAGTTAAATAAATAAATAAATAAAATAAAAATCTATAAGAACAGTTTTAAAAGGCTCTATTTAGAATATAAAATTGCATCTGAATATTGAAGTATTAATATTAAGATATTCTTAGCACAATTAAAAGCATTTAAATATCTCTTAAATCCCCAAAATAAATTGGTAGAAATCTAGGGTGTTGCTTTGACCCATTTTTATCACTTCAGATTAGTCTTTTTGCAACTATGGAAATAGCCTCAGAAATATGTAGTTTTTTTGGTTATTATAAAACACAACTGAAAAGTGATACAATTGTGTCTGGCCTAAAGCTGGCAAAAGAATAACTAACAGTAAAGACACAAAGTAGAATTAGAAGTAATGAATAGTGCTCCACTAAGAAGCCTTGGGTTAGTTTAAGTGAATGAGGGGCACACCCCAGTCAATGGGTCTGGTAGCCTCTGAATGCAGTAGCTGAGATAGGGACCTGGAAATCAAGTAAAGGATTTGGGTTATCAGTGAATAATGGAGATTAAGTAACTTGACTTTTGACTAAAGTAAAAGGAGTAATTTATCAAGTAGTTTATATTTGTTTTATGTCTAGTGATGTTGATTCATAATTTAGAACAAATTAAATATGAAAATTGGCCTTGGTTTTTATTCACATTCATGTCTACAAAATAATTGTAAAAGGAATTGCATAGAAGATGTTCAGACTTCTCTACAAAGGTTTTTTTATCCTGAGGAATATTTGAATTTATCTTTCTTGTCTTTGCTGTCTAAACAATTATCCAAAATGACAGCACAGAGGAATGGACTCAACTTGAATTGATTGCTCTTAAATTCTACACTCTGAGCATTTAAAAATATTTATTGATTTGATAAGTCTTGTGACTGACTGGCTTAGTACTTAACCTGAATACTACCTGCCAATTTAAACAGGGGTTTAGAACATTTTTAATGGCTATTTAAAAAGTGTTAAATGTGTTTTGAAAGAGGTCTGTAAAATAGATTCACATTTACAGGGCTTAGCTCATTATGGTGGCTCAGAGGTATTTTTGTAAACATGTAAATGTCTTACTGGATGCTATTTATCAAAGGAAAAGAAGAAGTATATTAAATCAGCAAAGTATTTTTTAAATAGGAAAATTATGTATACTAATCTTGTGAGTACTTTCAGAAAATTTAGAGTTTACAAAGCTACACACTAAGAAGTCCTTTATACTTAAGTATTATTTAGATAATAAATGTCTAGGAGTTAAGGATTTTCAGAGGGCTCAGCAAATCCCAAAGCCCCTAGTGGAAGCAGTCTTCTTACAGCTGTGAGAACAAAGTCAATAAATGTCTTGAATGTTTGAAAACTTCTGATTTCCAACAATGTTTTTTAAAAACACCATTTGCATTTTGATATTATAAGTTTATTTTTAGCTATTTAGCATTCAAAATGATAACTGTTGGACAGCTATAATGATTTATTTCAAATACTAATGACTGCTTTGTGTTTAATTTTTAATTCACTGTTGGGGTTCATGGTAAACATATTTTTAATCAGAGATCATAAATTTCACTTAATCAAAATAATTCTTAAGTGTTATAAAATATTAAAACACAATATAATTTTTAAGCTTTCAATACTTCACCTCTATAATTTAATTTTCTACTGTGAAGTAATTTATTAAATAAATATCTCAATGAAAATAATTCAAGTTGTTTAGTAAGGATATATTCATTCACAGTTGTAACTCATGCAACTAGCATTTCTGCTGACCTGCTTGTAGGTTATTTTATTTTGGAAAACCATTCATACTGTATTATTAATATCTTTATGAGATTTAATTTCTAGGGCTCTGGGAGTTACTTTTAAACCTGGGATAACATTAGTCACTTCTTGAAGAATCATAACAAGGGTAGTATTAAAAAAAAAAAAGTCCTAATTGGAACCAAGGTGAACTGAAAATATCAACGGGCCCCTCTGGATACTCCACCTTACACCAGGTAAAAGTACACAATGGAATGAGAAAAGTCAAATCAGTCTAGCAAGTACTTACATGTCCAGAGTGTATCAGAATTGTATTTCATAAGAAAGTTAGAAAGAGAAAACAATTTTGGTATTAGCGAAGTAGGAAATATTTTATTGCTTATAGTTCGCAATACTTTGAAAATCAGAACACTTCCATTCGCCAGGCTAGAAATTATGTGCCTTTGAAATGAAAGGATACCCATCAAATCTGCCTGGACTATTGAAGTGATTGCACAGTTTACTACAGTTATCCAAATAGGCGGAATGCCTTTCTTATCTATACCATTGAATTTATTTATGCAGTATTTAGGCAAATCAATAGAAAACAGTATTTTTGTCATATAAATTATATTGCTCAAGAAACACTTTATATCAGCTTTTAGCTGTCCTTCATTTTATTGGGTATGGGGTTCTTTTTAAACAAATATCAAAGGTAAAAATAAAACACATTTTGATATTGGGTAAAATACATAGATTAGAAAACATGCAAAATGGGTACAGAGAGACTACAGGGGGAGAGATTGTTAGTTCAAAGAATGTGGACAAATTTCAGTCAAAACATGGGATGAAACATATCAAAAGTCAGTTCAAGAAAACAAAAAAAAATGCCCCTCTTTCTAAAACATTTTAATGGTTGGCATCAAAATGTAAAACTTAACATTCATTTTTTTTAAAAAAATTAAAAATGTATATTTATGTGTAACAACAAGCAAGAAGACAAAACACATCAAAAACGGGAATTTAAAAACAACTCTTCAAAAAAAGACAAGAAGTAAAAAAATAGAAAGGGGTGGAAAAAGTGATTGAGGCCTTTGTCATGCAAATAGATTTGGTGGAAAAAAAATACCTTCATCTTCAGCACCGTCATTATCACCTAAATCATCTGTCTGTTTCTTTGTAAGGGGACCTAGGATTGAGAACGGAGAAATGGAGGGAAAAAAAAAAAAAGACAATTCAAGAATAAACAAGACTGAGGGGACAAAAATAAATGTAAATACTAAAATTCTCAAGAGTATTTCCAAAAAGAGCGGGGAAGTGGTTAAGTCAAAGTTGATTATCTATTTTGTTTAAGAAAAAAAGAATCCCTCTCCCCAAAATATCTTATAGAGGATTTGGTTTGTGAATATATCCAACATAAAAAATACATTATGGTTTGAAACTCAAGTCATAAGCAAAGGAAATGATTTTTTTTTTTTTAAATATCCACTGCATACAAAAAAGTAAACAGTTTTAGCTGAAAGAACTTAATTTATTCAGTGTCTTTTCTAATGTGAATTGGTGACAACAATAAAGAAAGTAGGCCAAACTCATCTTTAATTTGGGACAATAAAATAACATTGGGGAAAACAGAGATATGAACATTTTCAGGGTGTTTTTTTTTTTCTCCTAATTTTTTGTAAGAGCATTAACACTTGGATTTTATACATTTTTATATCATACATTTTCCAAAACTGTGACTTTTTAAAATTACTTGTCATTAAACAAATATTTCCCCATGTGTTTTAATTAAATATTAGCTGCGGATTTAAGACATTTGCAACCTGCACAAAAGTATGAACAGATAATCTCATCACTATGTAGATCAAAGGTACCATCAATCGAAGTCAGTGTTTGGTTATTAAGTTAGTTACAGAGTCAGGGCTTACATTTCATAAGCAATTTAGTAATATAACAGAATTATGCCCTCTTGCAATTTCATGTCCAGTATAGTTATTAATAAGGGAATCATGTTTTAGGATAATAATTGTATTAAAACACTGTGAATGTTTAATAAATGTTTTATTATACTTAACAATACTAATTTGCTAGAATAAAGAAGCACACCAAAGGGGAAGTCAAAGGCCATTTGAAAGTAATTTTAAGTGTCACATAATTGACATATTCAGCACACAAAAAAGCAAGTGAAGCCCCACATTTCTTTTCCTTTCCACAACCATTTAATTTGTATGACATTTCATAATCCTCATGCAAAAAGCAATCATTACAAACACAGGACACTCAAGTTAAAAGACAGCCAAACACAGCAGTAAGCAAGAGAATTTTGTCATGCATAAAATAACAGTCATAGAAAAAGGAAGGGAAAAAAAAGACTGAAAGTCATGTATTGATTTCAATAATATAAATAGAAAAGAAGCAGGCATTAACTGCAAGCACACTTCATAAGGAAGGATTGTTAAACATTTCAAGAAAGACTTCTGAGTCTTTTCAGTGATTACTGTGCATTATGTGCGTAATTCAAACTATACCTATTATCAGAACCTTCAAAGAATGAAAAACACCATCCCAGAAAATGGAAGGGAAAAAAAAGAGATATAATCCAGTTATGTTTCATCAGCTCAGAGAAACAGCCTTGAAAAATAGTAGTAACTGGCACGAAACAAAAGATTGGAAATGGAGAAATTAATGATGAAACTGAAGGGATCCCTTGACTACTCAGTTGTAAAGTCAAGGTTTCAAGGTCACTCCAAATATAGACAGAGGAGCTGTACACAATAAATTTAGTGATATACTTTTATAGTCAGTCTTGTAAGCAATCATTCCTTTAAGAGAAAACCTAGATGAAAACAAGTGTATGTTAATTGACACTCAGTTACAAGTTCACAGAATTCTACATTTCTTTAATATGACCCTGCTAGTGCAAAAAATACCCTCAATGTTTTTCATGTCCATGCAACAATGTTGCTACATTTCTGAAAAATAGAGATAGTTTATATTTAAATTCAAAAATTGCTGTATCAAAAACTATATTTGAAATATTTCCAGTTTTAAAACATCATGCAAAATATTACGCTTGGAAAATTATGTTTTCAAGCTTTGTATTTTTCTTTAACTACCTTAAGCAGTAAATGAACAGACTTCAACCGATATGATTTCTTGCATTTCTATTTTCAAGGATGCTATATAGAAATTATAATTTGATTTACTAATAGGCAACACAGATTAAGTGCAGTGGTTGTTATTTATTGCCACCCAAACCATTATCTACTTTCCAATTTTAGTTAAATTACTTAATTTGCTTAATTCTTGGTTCTATTAAGAAACCACTAGCATGAGTTCAAGAATTTTTTTTTTGCTGAATCATCAGTTCACTAACATTTGGAGACACATGTAAAACACAAATTAAGTCACTCTCCTTACTTTGTTCAGCCCTCTTTTCAACAATTCAGATGAAGTGTTTTTCTTTCCTGCCTTAGGATACCAGAGGCAATTTACAGGACTTCTTCAGGAAATCATTCAGGTTCTACAGTCACCTAGCCAATAGTTTTACATACTTTGTACACACACAGAATTGCTGGTTCTTGGGGCTCCTGAATGGGGCTGTTGGTTAAGTGACCGACTCTGGATTTGGTCTCATCCCCGCCATGGGCTCTGCACTCAGCCTGGAGTCTGCTTAAAACTTTCTCTCTCTCTCCCGCCTGCCCCTCCCCCCTCAAATAAATAAATAGATCTTAAAAAAAAAAAAAAGAATTGCTGGTTCTTGGGTCTGCATAAGATGTGATAGTAAGAGAATTTTTATGAAAACATGATCTGTCACTTGTTTGCATGTGGGACATAGTTCTCAGTTGCTATTTGATTCTGGGTCTGCATAAGTAGGGAAGCCATGGAAATGATACTGCATATACCATGAGATGACTTTTCCATGGATAATATGGTTGAACAACCTTTTTTGCTGCAGTTTTATCACCTTCCCTACTCAGGAAGCTGTATGCCTCTTAACTGATGTGGGATCATGATTACATACATGCACTAGATGGAACATTTTTTACTGTAGTAAATCTGAACAGTTAAAAACAGATAGAGATATTCAGCATCATAAATAGATGGGGACATCATTATCTTAGAAAAAGATTAAGTCAAATTCTCCCAACTAAAGAAGTTCATTTACTGAATAGTAAATAAAAACTATTATTGTATGATATTAAATTGTTCCCACAGTATGGGTGCCAGCAATATTTTCATAATTCCAGCATAACTGAGTTTTCTTAACATCAAAAATTGTTTACATGTCTGATTTTTTGAAGTTTCCCCGGGAAGAAGAGGGGTGATTGAACAGTTTTTGGCAAAAATGGTTATAAAAAGAAAACAAAAACCCAGATTTCCTTTATCTCATATGCCTAAAGGCACAGGAAACAAATATCTGAGAGGATCCGGCATTGCAAATTGAAAAACTCAACATTGGTTTCTCTCAGGAAGCCTCAAATAGAGTAAACATATGCTTGTGGATTACAGAAACAGATCCCTACATGATCTCAAGATTCCTTATTCCCAGACTGGAAGGAAAATAGCCTATTGCCCTGAGCTTCCTTCTTTCTAGAATATCAGCAACTATGGCTCATTTTTAGTTTATTCTAAACTGACATAATTTGATATAATAACTGATCTTAAAGTTTTTTTAATTGAAAGAAAATATAGTTAGAGGTGATTGTCATTAATTTTCTTATGAAAATCAGGCAACCACATTTTAGAGACCATGTATTTCCTGTAAATTGATCAACATTATTTCCCCAAAGGGTAAAATATTTATTCTTCAACAAAAATACACAGCAATCATTAACAACATTCCAACCATAGCTTATGCTTCTTTTAAACTACAAACAGTTCATTTTCAATACCAGCAATTTAAATGGGTATCTTAAACACCAAAATATAAAGCGAATGAGTCCTCTAAAACCTGGAGAAGTGATTTATTTTACCTTGAAACTATAGGATCTGTCCTCCTTGACGAATTCACACATAACTCTCATTAGAGTTAATAGGAAAGTGGACCTCATGTCATTTTGAAAGGGAGTGAGAGGAATTACTATATTTTATATCTCCTATAGGCAATAAATAGATTCAGTGTTGAAACAACAGGACTAGGAAGGTAAAGGGAACTCCTAACCATGAAGGTAAAGGGAACTCGTAACCATGAACTTTGAACTCATTTAAATCTCAAATAGTTTCTATGCCGTTAATATAAGCATAATTCAAAGTGTTGGCCTTTATAAAGGACTTATGCAGTCTTATATTTTAGGATCTGACCACAGTGCCTTTTATTTTTTAAAAAAGGAATAAAAATATCAGCATTTCTCTGTAGTTAACTGGAGAATAATTACGAGGCCCTGAAATAATCACTATCCACCCATATTAATGCTGCTTTTTATCATTCTCTTTGATGAAGGGCTAATATACTTTAGGTCTCAAATACATTAGAACTGATTATAAATTCCTTCATTACGGGTTCAATTCAGCAGAAATTATCAGTACTTTGTGTCACACATATCTGCAAAAGGCAAGCAGGTTGAGGGTATTATTAGCTCCTGACTTAGAAAGCTGGCCATGAGAAATGTGTCCTTCTTAAGAGAGCAAGTCTTTGAAAATTTTAGGATTATATAGAGCTCCAGGCTCCTGTGAGTTCCATTGTGATACATTCCTGGCTAATGACCTTGCT
Source organism: Leptonychotes weddellii (assembly GCF_054177405.1). Taxonomy (NCBI): domain Eukaryota; kingdom Metazoa; phylum Chordata; class Mammalia; order Carnivora; family Phocidae; genus Leptonychotes; species Leptonychotes weddellii. The sequence goes on along the minus strand of NC_138369.1, from coordinate 110,002,658 downwards.
CTATTCTTTCCCCACCTGACGTTAGAGGTAAACTGACTCCATGGAATTCCTAAGGCTATTTTCACACTTTCTGTGGAAATATAAGGATGTTGCCACTTGTTCTGGGGCAATTGGAAGTTGTTTAAATCTTTTCAGGAATGTTTTTAGTCTTTATAAAACTAGAACCAAGGATGTAAAAATCTAATTATGTCTGTTCTATACGGAAGACAATGCTGGAATTCAGTACATTACAAATATAAATAGCAGTATGTTACTGTATTTGATTTTTTCCAAACTGATAAACAGCAACATACAATGACTTAAAGAAATCAGATATCACGACCGTTGGTGTCATTGCAAAGGTAGTAAATTTTACCTATTGAAATTTAGTGAATTTTATATAACTACGATACACAACTCTTGAGAATACAGAAATGAGTGAAAGCAATTGATTTGGAATAATGCTCATTAATTTGATATTACTCTATTAACTAAAGGTTATCACACTCTTAAACCATCGATTTTATTAATATGTAAAGAAATCATAGCTGAAAATAATTTTCTTAATAATTTTTCAATTAAAAGAGCATTCTTGTGCAATGTCATAAATATGCATTATGAGAAAATAAAAATACAATGCAAACTGCTGTGATGAGATATTGGAAGCAAACTTTGGGAGAATTCATAGTTTTCAAAGACTCCATATCTGTGCAAATTTTGGTGACACTACTATGCCATGCATGATGTTTCAGTATCTGTTAGGAGGGCTGCCTGTTTAGGCTTGCGGTTCCAATGTACATATGCTATAGAAAGGACTAGGTTCCAAGGGTATAAAAGCAGCAGACATGCTCTGTGTTTATTTTTGTGTTAGCAGAAAACACCTATGTGAACAAAAAACACACTCCCTCAGTTCTTCAGAGGCAGAGCATAGCTTAAAACATGAATTTTGGAGAAAAGAAAATTTGATGTTAAGGTCAGAAAAAAGGAAAGAGAAACCTTGGATCCCGTACATTGAGAAGAGCTCATTCATATTTATAAGAAAAACAAGTTGTTTTTTCATAAAATTACCTTTATTACAACACTTTGAAGTCAAAAGCAATCCTGTCTAGAACAAAAGTGGTAGGATCTGGGGAATTTTTTTTTTAAGTAGATAAAAAGTAAGTAAAATAGGCTAACTCTTAATCTGAACATCACCAAATTTTCACAAGCTCATTATTTTTTTAACACTACATTTGTTTGATTTTTTAAAAAATGCACATGCAGTATTTTATATCATGAAGAATGTCAGAATAATGCTCCCTTCTCATCTGGAGCAATGTGACTCTATGTTGCATAAATCCTGCAGTACTCTGTGAAGACATACTCTCCACTGACCTGGCTTTCCACACATTATCCAGAGGTGTACCTGGGTGTGATGAGGACACAAGTGCCACCAGATCCCAGAGCTCTCTCAGCAAGGCTTGAGATTAGGATGGCATCAATAGTCCAAACTTCTTGATATGGCTGCCAGTATTTAGTCATCCAGCTTTTCCAAATATGTTATGCTAGGTCACCAGGATACATGGTGAGCAACACAGGCAAGACCCTAGCCCTCATGAAAATTAATTTTGTCAGAGAAAGAGACATTAAGCAAATAATCACACACATAAACATATACTTACAGACTGTGTTAAGAAAAAAAAAGTCTTGGTGTTATGAGAGGTTATACAAGGCAACCTAGCTGAGTCTAAGGACATCTTCGTTGAAAAAGTGCAATGTGGCCTGGGGACTGAAGGACAGCTCAGTACTAAGCAAGCAAAGAGGCTGGGGATGGGAACATAGGGTGGAAAGAAGATTCCAGCCAGAAAGGCCCTAAAATTAGACAGAGCCTGGAGGTCGGTGAGGCTGGCAAAGGAGAACAGAGAGTAGTGGGAGATGAGGATGAGTATGCAGCTCCTCTAGCCTGGGAATTTGTGTCTTAACCCTAAAATCAATAGAAAGTCATTTAAAGGGTTTAAGCACACACTGATAAATAGGGCCCTAACTGAATCTTAAGGAGAAAATCACAAAGAGGTCAAGTCACTCCAAATCATAGGCCAGAGAATACTTTATACAGAGGTCTGCATTATGTTCTTATCAGATGAAAATAGTTTCATCAGAAGAAATTAGATGATGGAAAAGGAGTCTATAGCTCTTCTCTATTTTCTGTTTGCAAATAAAATGAATATCATCAAAAAGAAAAATCTAAATACATCTAAAATTTTATGAATATTTTAAAGTTTTCTATTAAACATGTATTTAAAGTTAAATTTATTTTGCCTAAGAATTAACATGATGAGAATTAACATATCCTAACTACTCTTATATTCATACAAAGATAGATATTCTGTAAGTGATTTCTACTTGGATATCTCACCTCCTTCTCAGCATAATAGGGATGCCCACCAGGTCCACCTCAAGGCCAATTTTACTTCCCATAAAGGTTTTGTGTTCAGAGTTATAACTTCCCGCTACTTCTCCAATTTTACTCCTGTCATGCTCTCCCAGAACTCTATTATTATTGGCCTTGTCTGTGGCCATCACTATCACATGGCTGAATTATTGCAGTAACCTCATAGTTGCTCCCACTGTCATCTAGACTCTAGACTGTCTCCCAAGCCATTTTGTATGTCATAGGTTTTTAAAGTTGTAGATAATAATAGTGGCAAACCCAAAAAGAAAAAAGATTTAATCACCATCAGCTAAAATGTACACACATTCAACTCCTTCTAAGACTATAATTGCAAGCATTCCAAGGGAACAGGAACTCAAGAGCGTATACAAAAAACTTGTACTGTGAATTTTAAAATAGCTATAACAAGACAGATGAAAACTAAATATAGTTTAACACTCATTTTGATGTTTTAGAAATTCATGAGCAAAAAAAAGATTTTTTATTCAAAATGGAAACAAGTCATTTCAAATATTTTTTTAAAAAAATGCAGTTCAGAGTACTGTTCATTAAACACCACTTTCATTGTTTCACTACTTAAATAAAATTTTTTACTGTCTGCTTCTATCTTATCATTTTAGACTAAATGCCCCAGAGTGAACCATAAGACCCTCCTTATTCTTTCCAGATTTTATCTCTTCATTGCATTGCTTTCCAAAATACATCTCTTCTGAATTCTGCCAAACACTTAAAGAAAAACTAATACCAATCTCTCTTAAAGTCTTCTCCAAAATTGAAGAGGATGTAATGCTTCCAAACTCATTTTATGAGGCAGCATTACCTGATAGCAAAGCCTGATGATCACACTACAAGAAAAGAAAATCACAGGCCAATATCCCCAATGAGCATAGATGCAAAAATACTCAACAAAATATTAGCAGACCAGATTCATCAATACATTAAAAGGGTCATATATCATGATGAAGTGGGATACAAAGATGGTTCCACATTAGCAAATTAATTAATGTGACATACCACATTAACAAAATGAAGGCTGAAAATCATATGATCATCTCGATAGATGTAGAAAAAGCATTTGACAAAACACTACATTTTTCATGACAAAAGCTCTCAACAAACTGTGTATAGAGGAAATGTATCTTGACATAATAAAGACCATATACAATAAGTCCACAGTTAACATCATATCCAATGGTGAAATGCTGAAAGCTTTTCCTCCAAGATCAGGAACAAGACAAGGATGCCCATCCTCACCACTTTTATTCAACATAGCACTAGAAGTCCTAGTCAAAGCAATTAGGCAAGAAAAAGAAATAAAATGTGTCCAAATTGGAAAGGAAGAAGTAAAATGGCCTCTATTTCCAGGTGATATGATATTATATATAGAAAGTCCTAAGGACTCCACCTAAATACTGTCAGAACTAATAAACAATTTCAGTAAAGTAGCAGGAGAAAAAGATCAATATACAAAAATCAGTTTTGTTTTTATAAAAATGAAATATCAAAAAGAAAAAATTAAGAAAACAATCCCATTTATAATAACATCAAAAAGGTCAAAATACTTAGTAATAAATTTAACTAAGAAGCAAAAGATCTGTACACTAAAAGCTATAAGACACTGATGAAAGGAACTAAAGAGGACATAAATAGATGGAAAGATAGATATGGACATTTCAATGTCCATAAATTGAAAGAATTAATATTATTAAAATGTCGATACTATTCAAAGTGATCTATAGATGCAATGCAATCCCTCTCAAAATTCCAGTGGTGTTTTCCACAGAAACAGAACCTACAATCCTAAAATTTGTATGAAACCACAAAAGACCCTCAATAGCCCAAGCAATCCTGAGAAAGAACAACAAAGCTGGAGGCATCACACCTCTTGATTTTAAACTATATTACAGAGCTATAGTAATCAAATCAGTATGATATTGGTATAAAAAGCAGACACATAGATCAATAGGACAGAATAGAGACCCTAGAAATAAACCTAAGCATATGTGGTCAATTACTTTTCAACAAAAGAGCTAAGAATATATAATAGGGAAAGGATAGTCTCTTCAATAAATGGTGCTGAGAAAACTGGACAACAGCAAGCAAAAGAATGAAACTAGACCCCTATCTTACATCACACACAAAAATAATCTCAAAATGTATTAAAGACTTGAATGTAAGACATGAAGTCATAAAACTTCTAGAAGAAAACATAGTAAGTGAACCCCTTGATGATGGCCTTGGCATTAAGTTTTTGGATTTGATACCAAAAGCAAAGGCAACAAAAGTAGAAATAAATAAGGGGACTACATTAAACTGAAAAACTTCTACATACCACAGAAATTATCAATAAAATGAAAATGCAATCTATGGAAATGGTGAGAACATTTGCAAACCACGTATCCAATAAGAGGTTAATACCTAAAATATACAAGAAATTCATACAACTCCATAGCAAAACAAAACAAAACGAACCAAAAAATTTCTCAAACAACCCAATTAAAAAAATTCAAAACCTAAATAGACATTTTTTTTTCTGAAGAAGACCTATATAGGGACCGATAGATACACGAAAACGTGCTCAACATCACTAATCATTAGGGAAGTACAAAGCAAAACCATAATGAGATATCATCTCACCTTTATTAGAATGTCTGTGATCAAAAGACAAGAAATAACAAATGCTGATGAGAACATGGAGTAAAGAAAACCCTTGTACACTGTTGATAGGGATGTAAACTGGTGTGGAAAACAGTACGGAGGTTCCTCAAGAAGTTAAAAATTGAACTACCATATGATTATGATCTAGCCATTCCACTTCTGGCTATATATCCAAAGGCAATGAAATCATTATCTCGAAGAGATATCTGTACCCCATGTTCACAGCAGCATTGTTCACAATAGCCAAGGTATGGAAACAACCTAAGTGTCCATTGGCAAATGAATGGATAAATTAAATGCGGTGAATATATACACAATGGAATATTATTCAGACTTAAAATTATTTCATCTTTAGTAACATGGATGGACCTGGAGGAAATTATGCTAAGTGAAGTAAGCCAGACAGAAAAAGACAAATACTGTATGGTATCACTTATATGTGGAATTGAAAAAAGTTAAAAATAAGAAAATGAAAGTCATATTCATAGAAATAGTAGAAAAATGCTTGCCAGGGTCTGGGGAGTGGGTGAAATAGGAAGAGGCTTGGAGTAAAAGGGTAAAAATTTTCAGTTTTAAAATAGATAAGATCTGAAATGCATAACATGGTTACCATAGTTGATAACACTGTATTGTATAATCGAAATTTGCTAAGGCTGTAGACCTTAAATGCTCTCATCAAAAAAAAAAAAAAAAAAAAAAAAAGTAAATACGTTGGGAGACAAAATCCAGAATACATCTTTTTCCATTGTGAGTCTTCTCACTATTGCTCAAAAATGACCTCACCCTCACTCACATCTTGTGTGCTTTGTCTTATAGAGTTGATTCCTTAAAGTTCTAGTTATAATCAACTCACCTCAGAGAGGAGAAAAGAAGGATGATAAGAATAGGAAATCTCCTCTAATATAACATGTAAGTTTTTTTGCACATTGAAATAAAGGACTACTATTGTATGTTTTGGCCTGAACTGTTGTCTTTAAGCTATGAACCAGAGACAGTTGTATACTGCTGAGCAAGACCTGACTGTGAAAATACCTTAATTCCTGGACATTACTACATTTTATCTCCATAAATGAGGTAAATAAATTGAGCCAGTAATTTTTTAAGATACTATTTTCTAAGTGGGTTTCACTGGGAAATAAGTCAGTAAAGACAAGACCTCTACTGTCAAAGTCCTAAAAGAGCTAGACTAACTGTGTGTGTTCCCCTGAAGTGACTTCTTGACAAATTCCAGTCTCAAACATGTCTCTCCTTGCTAAATATCTCTTGTCCTCAGTGAAGCTGTTTCACTCTCTTTCCACCTCATGCATTCCATTCCACATGGATTGATTCTCTCTTACCATGCAATCTCTTGTGCTCCCTCTTGTCTGATACAATAAATGATAAGCTTACATTAAATATTATTAAAAAACACTTATAAAATCCAGTGATTATATGCCCAGATTCATAGGATGCTATAGCTGGAAGTGACCTTACTATCAAACTCATTTCCCAATTCCTCAAAAAAAAAAGAGTGTTAACTGATTTTGCCCAGGCCCCAAAGCTAGTTAAAAGCAGAGCTAAGTCTAGATTTCATGTTTCCTATCACTCTATCTAGTTAGCTCCTTTACAGTAAGTCACATGACAATAAAAGACAAGCAGGGAAAAGGAAAAAAATTGGGTGTGGAGGTTAATGATGTAGCATAGATATCTTTTTTTTTTTTAAGATTTTATTTATTTATTTAAGAGAGAGAGAATGAGAGACAGAGAGCATGAGAGGGAGGAGGGTCAGAGGGAGAAGCAGACTCCTTGCCGAGCAGGGAGCCCGATGCGGAACTCGATCCCGGGACTCCAGGATCATGACCTGAGCCGAAGGCAGTCGCTTAACCAACTGAGCCACACAGGCGCCCGACATAGATATCTTTTAAATAAACGACAAACCAACAGGCCCACCATTATTATAACTATAACGCCTTTAGTACTCCTGTAACCAAGATTTTATTTAGATGTCATTAAGGTTAAAATTGAAATAAAAATAAATATTTTCCTTTAAAAGGAAAGCACCCACCTACAGTGCTATAGGCTGATACCCTTTCTAACTAGGCAATTTTAGTATTTTAATATTCCCTCTTAATTTCAAAGACATTTCCAAACCTAGAAGTCTATAACTCTAAAATGTATTTAAATGTATTTCCTAGAATATATATTAATACTACTTGATATTGTGACTGTGTTCTAATTGGTTTGGAAATAGATCTCTCTCTCTCTCTCCATATATATATATATATATATCTAGCACATGTATAGTTATATAATCTTGGACGTGTTTTTTAACTTCATAGAGTAAGGAACACAGTGCCACCCCACCCTCAATATTGTTATGATAATAATTCAAAGTGCCTAGTAAAGTGCTTAATATAGAGATGTACAATTAAATATTTGTTTACCTTTCATGTTTCTTTTATGTATTGCTTCAAATCAAATCTTTAAAACATATGCACACACACACCCCTCCACTCACACATATGCTTCCTAGTATAATATGTGCTAAAGAAAAAGGACTTTAGAATTAGGTTATTCCCACTCAGCTATCTACTAGCTATGTGATTTTTGTAACTTTCTTAACCTCTGTATTATTCAGTTTCCTTAAATGTAAAGTTGGACAATGTCCACCTAACAAGACTATATCATAAGGATTCAAGATCATGGATATGAAATACCTAGTTCAGTGCCTGATCTATGGAGACTACAATAATAATAATGATAATTATCACTGAATTGTCTTAATGTGACATTGTTTTAATATGTACTAATGTCTAATGTATAGATATTGACAACTATTTTCACTGAGCTTATATATTTGACCCAGTCCCCTATTGCTTAATGTAGAAACATTTAATTAGAGTCTAATATTTCATCATCCTCCCCAAATAATCTATCACCAGAATGTTCTGGCAAAAAGGTAATTATGGTATTTCACACTCACTTTGAAAAGTATTGACACAAATTTACCAGAATATTCCTCAGAAGGTAATAGTATGCATGCTTTATGAAGTCCACTGAGCACCAAGCATCCTAGAAGGTGTGTAGCAATAGTTGACTATATAAACATTATTTTCCACCAATGATCTCCAGGAAGATTATGTTAAAGTACTTCTTCATCCAAGAATAGGTTTCCTGCTAGTTACACATACCTCCATATTTTGACAATGACAATCTGGTAGAAAGAACTTTTCTGAATGAGTCATAAATTTAGCATACATTTTTATGTGTCTAACATATAATGGATTTTCACATATTTTTAAGTCTAAACCAAGGAATCACTGACACAGTGATTAAAATTATAGTTTCTAAAACTATGCTACCTGGTTTCAAATCCTGTCTGTAGTTACTACAAGCTCTGTGATCTTAATTTCTCTGTCTTCTTTTCCTCATTTTTAAAATAAATGTAATTAATAATGGTACCTCTTTATGGAGTTGCTAAGAACTAAATTATACACCAATATACCAAGGGGCTTACTTGACACAATGTAAATGGTGAAGCAAAGTATTAGCTATTGTTATGAGATAGCTAGTAATTGTCTTCATTTAATAGTTTGGGAAATAGAGATTAATGAACTTGTTCAAAAAACCTGATGCTATGTTAACCACTCCATAAGGATTTTTTTTAAGATTTATTTATTTATTTGAGAGAGAGAGTGTGTGTGCAAGCCGGGGGCGGGGGGGAGGTTGGGCAGAGGGAGAGGGAGAGGGAAACTCAAGCGTACACCACCCTGAGCTAAGAGCTGATGCGTGGCTCTATCTCAGGACCCTGAGATCAGACCTGAGCTGAAACCAAGAGTCGGATGCTTAACCGACTGTGCCACACAGGTGCCCCAACTACTCCACAAGGATTATCTTATTGGCTCCTCACAACTATTCCAAATCTCAGGATTATTATTATTGCATTTATAGGTGGATTGGGAGGGCAATCTGGGGCTTAGAAAAATTATGAATTTGTCCAGTATCTTCTATCTAATAAGTAGGGATGCCAGGATGTGAGATAAGTTCTGCATTATTCTGGAATTCACACCATTAAGAATATTCTGTGCTTCCACAGGGTATCATAACAATCTCAAAAAATCCCTTTCAGGGAGATTAATAGAAAAGCAGTTAAAATCTAAAAGAGTGTCTCATTGGGATATACATATATATGTATATATATATACACATAGCTATGTATAGTTGAGACTCTAACCACTTAGAGTAAACTTTGCTGCTAATATATTACATGGCATTAGGTTCATTGAAATGATGAAAAAAAAAGGAATGAAACAATTACAAATGTGGGGAAGTGCAAAACAAGATGTTCTAGGTAACTCCTCTACGGTATAAAGAAAAAGAAGCAAGGTTGTGTATCCAGAATTCAACAAATAAAATAAAACATGTGAGTAATATGCTCTGCAGAAGGACCAAGTCTTATAAATGTCTTGTCCTGAACAGAAACACTGGGTAGGCAGGATGGAATTCACTTCATGGGAGCAAGACAGTGTAGAAAAAGCAGGAAATGTTGTTTATTCAAATGGAGAACATCAAATTTGAACCTCAGTTTGTTACTTAGTCCCAGGGGTATGGACCCTAGGCACAGTAGGGCCAAATGGTGAAGCTCTGAGGCAGTTTCTTCCACAGTAACAGGAGTCCTCAGCAGCACGAGATGGCTCATTTCAGAATGACAGCAGCCAAGTTCTCTGGTAAAAGAGCCCACATTAGTAACACGCCTGGCTTCTAGTTTGAGCACTGCTCCTTACCTAGATGATAAGGTATATGACATTATTCAAGTCACTTCATATCTCTGAGCTTTCTGTTAGCTGTGAAAAAGAAGACAATGTCTTCTAGCCACCTTGGGAAATTCTTGTAGAATCAAATAATATTTGGTGTTTGTGAACACACTGCAAAAGGCTTTTCCTGTGTAATGTGAAAGCTTTATATTATTGGCATTAAATGAGCTGGAAATAGGGGGGACTGCTAATTACAAAGGTCATGACTGACCAAAGGACTGGCTGCATTATGTTTTCAAAAGAAGAATATTTATATTATCTTAAAGAAAAAAGTCCAGATATACATATACATATATATTTTTTTTAATTAAAATCCTCCTGATCCCTATGTGCCTATCAAGAACACAGGTTCTGGAATCAGAATGTTACATTCTGACTCCACCATCCTCCCCATTGTCAGACTTTTGGAAAGTCACTTGACAGCTCTGGCCTTCAATTTATCCATCTGTAAATTGAGGAAAGAAATAACACCAACTGGGGCACCTGGGTAGCTCAGTCAGTTAAGCATCCCACCCTTGATCTCAGGGTCATGAGTTCAGGCCCTGCGTTGGGCTCCACGCTGGGTGTGGAGGTTACTTAAAAAAAAAAAAAAAGAAAAGAAAAAGGAAAAAAGCTCATAACATAGCATTGTTTATGAGATTAAAAGTGGTAATATATGTGTAGCTCTTAGAACAGTGTCTGGCATATTTTAAGGACACAATACATATTAAAAATTATTATTAAAATACACTAAACTCAACATTTAGAAAACTACATTAATTGACAGACAAATTACAGCAGAAAAAACAGATATTTTCTTGGTGTCTTTAAAAAAGTGAAGATTCTGAATGTAATTAACAATATGTTTAATATTTAGTCATTATAGATTTGAAATTGATTACCAGCTAACGAGAATTTTAAAAACTCTTTTTTGGCAAAATATCAGCTCTGAATTTGTAGCATTAGAAAAAAAAGTGCAGAAAAATTTAAAAGCAAAATGCCATAGCAGCACTTTATTTCCATTGTAATATTACTCATTAAGGAAAGAGTTGACAGGTTTGGAACAAATTAGCATTTCTAATACTTTATCCATTTAAAACACCAAAAACTTTCATGGAAAGGTAAAAATGATATTCTGGATGAAATTATACTTTGAAATTATATCAATATTAAAATATTTTTTCTAATTCTATTATTTACCAATTTTGATGTTCTAGCTTTATTTTCATAATTGGTAGTAGTGTTTAAATGTGGTTATATGCACCAGCACTGCAAGAAATAATTGCTTGAGGGTGACTCCATTCACAGTGTGCATTTAAGGTGCTCAGTTTAAGAACACCTGCAATAGGAACATGGCCACTGAAAGCTTACACTCTATCTTGTGCATGAATTGTGTTTTGGGAAACCCATGAGCAAAATTAAGGTATTTGATCTTCAAAATATAAACATGCCATCTTAAAAGGGGCTTATCTCTCAAGTATTTAATGGTTGCTGGATTACAAGAATCAATACAGGATAAGAGGCTCCATGTTTTATTGATTTCTCCTTCCTTGCGTTTTCATTCTTCCTTTAAGCTATTAAAATGCCTCAAATCAAGCTACTTTTTGTAAGATAGTCCAGAATAATAATATTAATCAAAGATAACATATCCAATACTAATATTTTGCTATTGGCAGTCAAGATTGCCTTTGAAAAAAAATTTTTACTTATATAAATATGAAAGCTTTTGCATTTAGTTTCTAGTATTTTTACAACAAAAACACTTTTTTAAAATATATAGAAATCACATTTGACTTTGTAAAATAGTTCACATTTAGATAAACAGCCATTTCTTGAATATCACATAATTTTTATTTTAATATAGAAAGCTAGAAACAGCTGTATTAAAATTTAAAGCAATAAAAAATATGCAATTGACTTTAGGGAAGATACGTGTTTCAGAAATTTGCACATGAATCAATGTTTCTAAATTTGAAATACACTAAGAAAGGCTGCAATGTTGGCACCCTGTGGTGAATTATTTGGATAAATAAATCCTTCTTATAAGAGAATAATCACTCCAATATGTGTTTTCTAAGTTACCATTCCTAATTTTTTTTCCTTTGAATATGAATGCATCTGTATTTATTTAGTAGTAAACTCAACTCTTCTGGTTCATGTTAAGAAATAGTATCTAATGTTTTAATTGCTTATAATTAGGATTCATTTATCTTTTGTGATTCATCTAAAGATAACTTGTCACTGAGAATGAATGATTTTCAACATTACTTTGTTGAAATGGAGTAGAAATTTGCTTCTGCGGGCAGTTTATTACAGACATTTGTTTTTAAGTAGAAGAGCAGTAAGAAAACTCATAAGAGAACAGGTACATAAAAAGACTAAAATGGCTCAGCATTAAAAACAAAAGAAATAAAACTGAATAGATAGAAATAGTCAGGACAATTACATTGTACAAAATTCACAGGTAGAATACCTCCTCCTCGTGACCCTCCCTTTGTATTTGAAAATATCTTTCAGATTAATCCCTGTAAGAAAATCAATAAAATTCAGTTCTCTAGACAGTGCTTCTCCAACATGGGTGTACATGAAAAATACCCAGGGATCCTATTAAAAATGACAATTCCTACCTCCCCTTCCATTTGAGATTGCTCAGGGTTCAGTCTAGAGTTCAACAATGAAATGATGAATGAGGTCTATAGAACACACTTTGAGGAAAACTTGGGATCTAGACCCTTTTCCTATTTGGGGGATTTTGAATCTTTTCCTATTTTAACTCTCACCGGGGAGTAAAATGAAAATATCTACATAAATATATGAAATTGACAACACTGTGTACATGCTTAGTTATGACACATATCAACTAGAAATATTTGTGTGACTGACATGGTGCTTTCTCTTTGAGAAGAAAATGCCCAGAAGAAACACAGTGTCCTATTCCCAAATAAAGCTGTATTTTGTGACAATACTTTAGATGATAGATGAGATAGATGGATAGATAGGTAGATGATAGATGTATGTATATATACACATGTATACAAACATATACATCATATATACAAACCCATGTATACATATATAATACATATATATGTCATTGGAAGTATTAAATGGTTCTATCCCTTTGCTTTAGTATTTAGAAATCTAGTCAAGAAATAATCTCTATCTCAAAATATTTTATACCATATTTGTTTAAAATGTATTTAATCCTGGCAATAGTTTAGATTCTTTGAGCTTCACATATTATCAAGAATATTCACCTTACTATCTCATATGATATCATACCAGGCCTTTAGTAGAACTAAGGCTGGCGGAAGAAATAGTTTTTAGACAAAGCAATGAACTCAATCTGAAGTAGTTCAGACATACTTCTAGGAAAATTAAGGAATGTAAAGTAAGGAAGATGTAAAAATTATGAAGAAATATCTAAGGGGTATAAATGTCAAAGAGTGAGAGAAATATGCTCCCTAGAACATAATGAAATAAACAGAAGTATAAAAATACAATAAGAACACAGCACAGCTTTCTAAGGGTGGCGGCACCATCTGTGGCCTGGGAAAAGAGGAATTGTTGGCCCCCTGCCTAGTGCAGGAGCCAGGGAGGCAGGGAAGCTTTTGAACTATTACAGTGAGAACTGAAGTTGTAGTCTTTTTGTCTTCAAGCTACAGGTATCCATGTCTCTCTCCTTGTTTCTGTGTGTGTGCATCTCTGTGTGTGGACGTCACATCCACTCTTGTGTGTGTATTTCTTTGTGTATGACTGTGTGTGAATTTTTCTGCCTAGTTAAGCATAGATTTCATTCTTGTGGAGCTACATCATTCACTTTGTGTGTAAATGGCTCTGAATATATGAGATCTGCCCAACTACATCTTGCTGCTTATTTGCATACTTTGCTGTGCCTTGTATGTCTCTCTGACCAAGTGTGTGCTTTTTTCCTATCTGTTGTATATATGCCTCTGTGTCTCCATTTATGAGTCTCTTTTTCTTCTGCTTCTGAGTGTCTTTGACACCTGGTGTCCCATTCTATCTATACTTTTGTGTATTTCTTTTTGTGTGCCTCCCTGATCTCACTATATCAGTGGCTTTACAGTGGGTGTCTCTGCATTTCTGTTTCTGATGGCACATGTTTTTTGTTTACATATATCCCTATGTATCTCTCTTTCTCTCTTTCTTTTTGTGACTCTGGGTATGGCATGTGTTTGTTTTTCTTGCTTGCTTGCTCCCATTTATGTGAGCATTACTAAGTGAGTGTCTCAGTGTGTCCACTTTTCTCTGTATGTCTCTCTGTTGAGCACGCCTGTGGGAGACTAGGCAGATGAGAAGCTCCCATGATATATACCCTCTCTCAAACTCAGTCTGTCAGTGAAAAGACTCAAGGAAATTATCTAGTCTTTTATTGCCTTCAGACAGGGCTACTGCTAACATATTCCACAGAGAGATGTTAACACTCATCTTCCTTATCTTTCCTAATATATTCTGTTGACACTCAAGTTTTACACATAGAGTATCTATTCCGTGACTTAAATGTCTCTGAGTCTTATTTCCTCAAGTAAAAATGATGATAAAAGCACCTTTTTGTAGGACTCATGTGAAAATTACAGACGCAAAGTTCCTAGGACATTACCTAGCACATAGTTAGTGCTCTATAATTCTATTACTCTTATCAGGGCATATTTTTTGGCTAAAATTTTGTTGAAAAGTTAAATTCCTCTAAGGAAACTTGCTATATAATCAAACAATCTTAAGAGAGATTATTTCATGCAATGTCCCTACCTTTTAAAAATACAGCTAGAAGAACAGTATAAAGTGGACCTCTTCTAAGAAATATTAGGACAACTTTTTGGATGGAAAATACATTAGAATATATGTTTCCATGCTTTCAGTGGCCTATGGCACTAATCTAGTGGCTCTAGACGATGTACCATCTTAGATCAACTAAAATATAGCTCAAAATGACAGCTAGGGCATAAGATAATCTATTGCAACCTCTTCATCTGCAGCAGGTAAGGAAACTGAAGGCAGAGAGATTGAGTCTCAGTGATTTGTCCTAAGTTATAGGCAACAGTAGTGAATGTGCTAAAAAACTCCACACCCCGCAGGTTTATAGTCTATGCTGTTTCCAATGTGTTTTGCTACCTTCACTAAGTATATAAAACAATTTTTTTCATTTAATCATATCTTTTGAATAGATAATTCATTCACAAAGTTGAAAACTCAAATCAATAAATCTGAAGGGATATTGAAAAGTCAGGGTCATCTCATCCACCCCTTAGTTCCCCAGTTCCTGCCTCATCCCTGATTCTGGAAGTAAGCACTCTTTGGTTTTATGTGTATCCTTTCCATATTCTCTATGCAAATTCAAGGAAATTATTTATATAGACACAGCAATTACAAACTATATATGTATTTTAATTTCTTCTCTTTTTTACATAAAAGATAACATTCTAAATTCACTGTTTTGCCCTTCCTTTTTTTTTTTTTCTTTTTACTTAACAGTATATCCGGGAGATCTTTCTATATCAGTATATGAAAAACTTCCTCATCTTTTTTTATAGCTGCACAGTGATTTCAGATTTTTTTTAAAGAATCTAATTAGTTGTGAACACTTAAACCAAAGGGGGAAAAATAAAGCTTAGTAAAAAGATATAAGGCTATATTGAAAAATTCCCATGCCAATTTTAATTCATGGGTGGTGAGGAACAATGCAAAGAGAAGGGCCAAGGTGAACTTTGAGCACACAGTAAAAGCTGTCTGGCCACACCTGTTCCCTTTCTTCACTTCCCAAGGGCTGCCTGAGGCATGGAACAAATAGATAAAATATCTACATTTATTTTACTTTTTACTCTCAGGGGCAAAAATCCATAGAATACAAACATTCATAAAATAGGAGCTGTTAGGAGGATCTGAACGTTTTGAAAATACGCACTGCTCAAACTACCATTTTAAGTTGTAACTTTCCCAAGACACACACACACAGACACACAAACTCAGTTTTCGTTAGAATAATTTTTTTATGGTTTTATAGTAAAACAAAGTATCTTGCTGAGAATTTTTTTTACTATAATTCCATTACCCATTGTCTTTACTAGAGTACAATTAATTTGCTTATCTATATTATTTCAGGGAATTAGCATTTGAGAGCCTCTGAGCCTGTCAGGAATGTTGTGAGGTGTTGTATGTACTTTATCCTGGTGAGCTCTTTCAATATCCCCAGTTGTCCCATGGCAAAACAATTAGATCTACGTCTGATTTGCCATAATCCTCCTTATCCACAATATGCAGTAGATAACAATATGCAAGGATAACTAAAAACTTCAGAATCCTCTCTGACAGTAGAGTTGCTTTTGTGGGGTTCACAGTAACCAAAGGAGCAAGGAGAGACAGATTCACCTACTCTATCTCTTGCCTGTTGCCCAGTGAGATCTCAAACTTCCCTTAAATCTCAGATCAAGTTAAGTCTAATAAAATTACCTTAAGTTCTTTGTCCATGACCAAGTCATGTAACATTGGTTTGAGCTAATAGTTTATTTTATGACTCTACTAAGAGCATGGGTGCTAAATCTACTTTACATTTTAAAAGGATTTTTTTTTTAATACTTCAACAGATATTGCTTCACTGTATCTAACTACTTTGTAAATCAAGGACTGACTTCCCTGTTTTATAAATATATCCATCTTTTAAATCCTATCATAGAAACACTGGAAGATGATCTGTCCTGTCTAAAGTCACATCACTAACTACTGGTGGCAACTCTATTGCTCATGTTTGACCTAATGCTTTTCATGGAAACCATTGTAACCTATCCTCAAATCCAGAAATGAATAATTGGCCTTGATAACAATTTAGTCATTAAGTCAGTCCAAAAATGGGGATGATAAAAAACCAAAATGGCAACTAAAATATCCATCAAAGTTCATCCATCCATAGCAGTGAACAAATTCAGTCTTGTGCATTTGTTAAAATGAATTAGATAGATCCATATGTTCTGATATTAAAGTTATCTAAGACATATAAGAAAAGGGGGGGGTGCCTGGGTGGCTCAGTCGTTAAGCGTCTGCCTTCGGCTCAGGTGATGATCCCGGGATCCTTGGATTGAGCCCTGCATTGGGCTTGGGCTCCCTGCTCGGCGGGAAGCCTGCTTCTCCCTCTCCCACTCCCCCTGCTTGTGCTCCTGCTCTCACTATCTCTCTCTCTCTCTGTCAAATAAATAAATAAAATATTTTTAAAATGGGGGGGATTTTATAATAACATAAAAAGCATCATCCAAATTTATATAGAAAAAGGATTAAACACACAAATGCTTAAACATACTTAGAAATTTCCTGGAAGGATATCCAATAAACTGTTGTGAGTTGTTTTCTCTAGAAAGTGAGCATAGTATGTCATATGGGGAAATAGGATTTTTACTTTTTCACTTACAGTCTTAATGTTTGCAGTTTTTAAAATCATGAACATATATTATTTTTATCACTTAAAGTCTCATGGTCAGAATTTTTAACTTGCTATTAAACTTGGGACAAGTCAAGTAAACACTCTATAGACATACCTTTAAATGTCTGCTTCTCTTAGATTACTCATTGGTCTTTGAAGCTTTGACTTTATTTGTGTCAATCTCTATTGACTCTTTGAATAAATATTTAATTTCTCCAATTAATTATAAAGCTAGTGGGGAGCTTAAACTGCAGGGATAAATGTATTGGATTTTTACCTCATCAATAACATAGCCACTCAGAATGACATTCTGGTTGGATTAGCAAGACACATGCCATTGTCTCAATTACCAGTACACTTGACACTGAAGGTGTAGATGGGCAACTCAAAAGTATATATATTTCATGAAACATTCTCTAAACCTTTAAAGTCTTCCAGTTATTTTCACTTACCATAGAAATCATTTCAGCTGATAAACTACTGAGTCTAACTTGAGGTTCATATTTTAGACATAAGCATAACATTTTAACTCATTAGTGATTCCAATAGGCATATACACAGACATGTAAGCATGTGTTTATGTCAATCCAGAGAGAAACATGTAAGAATCATCACTAAATATATGAACCAAATGACAGCAGTAGCAATCATAGATTAATACATTCTTTAACTCACGTTATTATGTAGGGAAGTTAGGAGCATTGCAGCGTGAATTAAGGACAAAGTGTCAACCTTAAGTTTAAATATGGACTTTTCAAATTACAAATGATATATTCCACGGACAGCAGTCTAGAAAGTGTGTTGCTTTTTATGCATGCAATTTTGAAATTCTATTCATGTATTTTAATTCCCTAACTCACAGACCTTGTAGGTAAATGGATAGCACTTTTTGGCAAAGATAAGAACTGACAGAAATGGAAAAAATAGTTATAGGAAGTTTTAAAATGAAGAGTCAATTTATGAACATTTTATATAATCTTGCAAAAATAGTAATTGATGAGGGAAAATCAGTAAAATATTTTTCATTATTTTACTCCATATTCTGCTACTCATCTTTAAGGTCTATTACCTAGTGCATGGGACCTATACAGCTGACAAGTCTTCTCAAAATCTCCTTAACTGAAATGAAGTCAGCTTAATTCTATAATTTTTGGTAATGAGCAGATTTATCTTATGCTCCATAATAGTTCAAAACACATTAATCATCCCTATCATACTGCTCTCAGTTAGTTTGATGTTTGTCTGATTTCTCCAATAGATTTTGAACATCTGAAGGAGAGAGACCATTGTCAAATTCATCTTTATACCTGAAGTCGCTGCCCAGGGTTTAGCACATCTTAAAATTCAGTAAAAGTTTCTTAAATAAATAAGGGGGGTAGGGGCAAGGTAACAAATATTCTAAACATTCCAGTGAATCTCTTCTCTTTATATATCATTACAGGTACCATATATTATAATTTAAATTGATATTCAGAATGTTGATCCTGAGGAATTTCAGATATCTATATAAAGATAAAAATAAAATCAAAACGAAATATTCAGTCTGTGCTCAATGCAGTATACTTACTAAGACAGAAAAAAACAAGTAATATTTTCTAGAAAGATTATTTTAAAAGTGTTAAAAGAAAATGAATTTTTGAACTAATACCTAATTAACCAGAAATTCCAAACTCAAAGTTTTCCAGCTCAAAATCTTATTGTTTCTACAATCTTATTATTATTTCCACAGAATATTGATGTAGAATATAAGTTTGATTAGCTCTTATTTAAAGACTATTCTTGTTTAAAATATTTGCTATTTTAATGAATAAAACATTAAATGTGATGTTAACCCACTCATCTTAATTGGTTATTATATCAGGAATATATTAGACATGCAAATTAAATTGCATAATTTTGCATTACTTTTACTCCACAAGAATAATTTTTACCACTGTCAATTATTAAACTATAAGTGTCATAATCTTTGATCATATCAATTAATTACCCATATTATTCTTCGTAATAGGTAACCCTAAATTCTACTTTTGTTCTTATATTTAAAGAACATGAAGTGATTTATGTTGCTTATTGAATAAACATCAACTGCCAGTTAAAATTGATTTTGCCATCCATTTTTGGAGCATTAACTTCATTGTTAAGAAAGGAAAGACTGAGAGACAAAATTCACTCAATAGTGATATATGATTTTTCCTGCAAGAAATATGGAAGTTAAATATTATCTTTGTAGAGTAACCTTAAGGTTGTAGAGGAACTAAAGGAAACAAGTATTAGTAGAGAATAATGGCAAAAATTCATTTTTAAGAGAATGATGGCAAAAATTCATTTTTAAGAGCAATATGCTATATTATTTATATATTCTTAAGGAAAAGATGGCAAATTTATTGGCTTCCCTCTGCCCTTATCCTCTGCCAGAAAGAGCCATCTGTAATAAGACGGAAATATTGGCACACAAAAAATTCACTCTGTTTCCTAAAACCATTGCCTAATAAAGTCTGCTGCATATTTTCCAAGGCTCTAGTCTTCTCCATTTTTCAACAGTGATAGGGATCCTGAGGTACTTCCTTTGGGCAATGTATATTCTAATTTCAAACTAAATAAGAGATTCCTAAAACTGGAAAAGATAAAATGGACCCACATGAACAAGACACTCATATTTTTAAATATAACTGTGTAATCAAAGGCCATTTAAAAAGGTGGTAAGTGGGGTGTCTGGGTGGCTCAGTTGGTTAAGCATCTGTCTTCAGCTCAGGTCATGATCCCAGAGTCCTGGGATCGAGCCCTGCATCCGGCTCCCCACTCAGTGAGGAGCCTGCTTCTCTCTTTCCCTCTGCCTGCCACTCCCCCTGCTTGTGTTCTCTCTCTCTCTGTCAAATAGATAAATAAAATCCTAAAAAATTTCCTTTAAAAAAAAGGTGGAAATAAAAATGGACACTAAAGAAATTATATACTATTTTAAAATACACTTTAGCAATCCCACTCTCTGTACCGAAAGTGGCCTTTTAGAGACTAGAGATGAACTTTAACACCTCAACTGAAAAGTGAATTTGATTAATGCTTCATAGGATTATACTCCTTAGGAATGTACTATTACCACTAAAGTGTTGTTTTTTTAATGAAATGATTATTCTTATTATCAGTCACAAATGTGCTAGATTTTTCATATATGAAATAAATACTTGGGAAAGTTGTATGAACCCTTACAGACCAGCAATTTGGAAAAGAGTTTTGGAAAATGACTTCAAAGCAGTCATTTTAGTGTTCAGGAATAGAGTCTATCACTTATTTACAAATATCCACTCCAGAATCCATGAGACCACTACTTTGGGTATTCAAAGTACAGTTGACCCTTGAGCAACACAGTTTTGAACTGTGTGGGTCAACTTGTACATGGATTTTTTTGATACAGTATAGTACTATAAATGTATTTCTCTTTCTTATGATTTTATTAATAACATTTTCTTTTCTCTAGCTTCTTTACTGTAAGAATACAGTACAAAACAAAGAAGACATACAGATGGCCAATAGACACATTAAAAAATGCTCAATCATCAGGAAAATGCAAATCAAAAACACAATGACATATCAATCAGTCAGAATGGCTAGTCTCAAAAAGACAAGAAATAATAAGTGTTGGCAAGGATAGGGAGAAAAGGGAACACCTGTGCACTGTTGGTTAGAATGTAAACTGGTGTAGCCACTATGGAAAATAGTATGGAGATTCCTCAAAAAACTAAAAGTAGAAAGCCTATATGATCCAGTAATTCCACTGCTAGGTATTTACCAGAAGAAAACAAAAACACTAATTCAGAAAGATACATGCATCCCTATGTTTATTGCAGCATTATTTATAATAGCCAAGATATAGAAGCAACTTAAGTGTTCATTGATAGATGATGGATAAAGAAGATGTGGTGTATATACATATATAATGGAATATTATTCAGCCATAAAAAAGAATGAAATCTTGCCATTTGGGTAACAATGTGGATGTTTCTGGAGGGTATTATGCTAAGTAAAAGAAGCCAGACAAAGACAAATACCATATGATTTCATTTATATTAGGAATCTTAAAAACAAAACAAAAATGAACAAATAAGGAAACAATAATAACAACAACAAAAAAGAGAGAAGAAGACTTATAAATATAGAGAACAAACTGGTGATTGCCAAAAGGAAAGGGAGTGGGGGTTGGACAAAATGGGTGAAGGGGATTAAGAGGCACAAACTTCCAGTTATAAAATAAATAAGTCACAGGGATGAAAAGTATAGCATAGGGAATATAGTCAATAATATTATAATATATGTAATTGTTGAATTGCTATGTTGTACACCTGAAACTAACTTAATGCTATATGTCAAATATACTTCAATTAAAAATAAAAGAAAAATTAAAGAATATGGAATATAATACAACAAACAAAATATGTGTTAATTGACTCTGTATTATCAGCAAGTCTTCTGGTCAAAAGTATGTTAAGTTTTGGGGGAGTTAAAATTTATACAGGGATTTTTGACTGGGAGGGCCTCGTGCCCCTAAACTCTGCATTGTTGAAGAGTCAACTGTATAGTCAGTGTTATGGTTGTGAAAAAATCTAATAAAGCTAACATTTATTATCTATTATATTCTTGGCACTGGGGAAACAACTTTGCATGAATGGCCTCATTTATGATACTCAATAACTCTATGAGGCAGGTACTGTTATTACCGCTATTTCATAGATAAGTAAACTGATACTTCTAAAAAGAATTAAGTAACTTGACCAAACCAATGAGTGGAGAACCTGAATTTACAGCAGTGTTACAGAAATTGTAGGGTTTTCTTTGTTTGTTTGTTTTGAGTATAGTTGACACACAATGTTACATTAGTTTCAGATGTACAACTTAGTTATTTGACAAGTTTATGTATTAGTTTTAATCACTATTATTGCCTTCTCAGTTATACAGATATTCTATTTTGACTGGGTTTTATTTTTAAAAATTTGAATTCATTAGTACCTATCTGTGTGATCTCATAGTCCCCACAGTTTGCTGGATTGGATGACAAAATTATGGCAGTAATAGAGTCAGGATCATAGGTTTGGTTTGTGTGCAGTTGATGTTGCCCATGAAGGTCTATTCCATTGCTACTGAAACCCATCTATCCAACTTTCCCACAGAGTTATTTTTCAATGAATCATAAGAAAGGATCAAAGAGGTATCTGCATTGAGCTTGGCAAAAGCAGCCACTCTTATTGGAGAATCACTAAGGGTCATCCATATTATTTTTATATATAAAGGAAAATAAACATATAATAGCCACATTACTCATATTGCTTCCAGGGGACTCTGATATACCATCAGGGAATGATCATATATAAGGGAATTCTTTTTAATCATTTAATTGGCTTCCTTCTTTCACATTTAAAATACTGAAAATGTGATACTCAAAGGCAATTGCTGAGAGATAGTCAACTAAATGAATTTCCCCACACACATTGCTGGAGTAATCACAGCTCTATTAGGTTGTCAACACTAGAACAGATTGAACCTTATCATCAATGTCAATGGATTATACTTATTAACAGTAAGGAAACTAAATCTCTTCTAATAGGTAATATTGTTAAATATTAAAAATAATAGAGGAATATTAAGAAAAAACAAAGAAGAAGAAGAAGAAGGTAGCGGGAGGGGAAGAATGAAGCGGGGGAAATCGGAGGGGTAGATGAACCATGAGAGACGATGGACTCTGAAAAACAAACTGAGGGTTCTAGAGGGGAGGGGGGTGGGAGGATGGGTTAGCCTGGTGGTGGGTATTGAGGAGGGCACATTCTGCATGGAGCACTGGGTGTTATGCACACACAATGAATCATGGAACACTTCATCTAAAACTAATGATGTAATGTATGGGGATTAACATAAGAACAACAACAACAAAAAAATAAAATAATAAATAAATAATAAATTAAAAAATAATAATAATAGAGGAATAAAGCTGAAATTATAATTTTATTTTATTTTACTTTTTAAAGATTTTACTTATTTACTTGAGAGAGAGAACACAGGAGCAAGGGGAGGGGCAGAGGGAGAAGCAGACTCCCTGCTGAGTGGGGAGCCTGACTCGGGGCTCAATCTAAGGACCCCAGTTTCATGACCTGAGCCAGAGAAGAAGGCCGACGCTTAACCAACTAAGCCACCCAGGGGCCCCTACAATTATAATTTTCAATAAACCATGATTCCTTTAATATTTTCTACCAAACTCCTCATGTAATCCTTATTAATTAAATTTCATTTATTGTCATATTGTTTATATTTAGCTTAGGGGTTTCCTAAAACCAGTTGATATAATTTACAAATGGAACCAATAAGGGGAACAATGGTAACAAATGTACCGAGAACCAGATATTGTGAAAGGAGATTTAAATATGCTACATTGCAAATTTGCACAACCCCATGCAGTAGGCATGATCCCAATTTCATGATGGGAAAAATAAGTATCATGGAGATTAGTACTTTACCCAAGGTCACAGAATGGCAGAGCTAGGATTCAAATCCAGGTCTGTTCAAATCCAAAGACCAAAGTCTTAAGGGAGAGCAAAACATTCCCATTAAAAGATTAAAGAGCACACAAGAAGAAACATATGTATTTTAAAACTGATAAGAATAACAAAGATTTAAAGATATAAATAATCTAAATTATATAATCTGAGTATATAATATCTAATCATATTTTAAAGATTTATGTATTTGCAATTTTATTTTTAATTATTATAAATTTCAATACAGATTTAGAAAACCTAGTAATTCTTGTAAATACTCAGAAAATATAAGCATATTCAATTATGTAAATTTAACATTGTGATGAAAAAGAGATGGGAAATTTAGGAAATTAAAAAAATATTTTATTGACTTAAGGTTGCATTAATTTGATGCATTGATAAAAGTTTAAACAACATTCTTAATAACTGAGGAGGACTCAGCTGTAAAGTACCAAATCTGAAAATTTTTCAAAACTAGTAGATACTACATTAAAGGTGTAATAAAAGACTGACTAGGTTTAAATATTGTAGCAGTAAGGAAAATGTTAAATCAATGTAAGATAAGCCATATTGTGTGTGTGTGTGTGTGTGTGTGTGTGTTGGGGGGGTTATATTAGAGGAGTCTGAGGTCAAGACAGTAGATTAAATAAAACCTAGAGTCTCTCTCACTTCCCACACACTTAGATATTCCAAGAAAACAATAGAATAAGATTACCAGTGTACTTAGACACATTAAGAAATCCTGGAAAGAGAGAGCAGATAAGATTGGATTGAACAAAGAAACCACAGACTTGTACCTCTGAAACAAATAATACATTATATGTTAAAAAAAAGAAGATAGTAGGAAGGGTAAAATGAAGGGGGGGAAATTGGAGGGGGAGACAAACCATGAGAGACTATGGACTCTGAGAAACAAACTGAGGGTTCTAGAGGGGAAGGGGGTTGGGGGATTGGTTAGCCTGGTGATGGGTATTAAAGAGGGCATGTACTGAATGGAGCACTGGGTGTTATACGCAAACAATGAATCATGGAACACTGCATCAAAAACTAAAGATGTAATGTATGGTGATTAACACAACATAATAAAATTTAAAAAAAAAGAAAGAAAAGAAACCACTATCAAAATGTTCACAGAAAACTACCACAGAAAGTGGATTCAGTACTAAGTGAGGATCAGAAGTAGAAGGGAATCCTGAGAATCCACAGTATAGCTATTTGGGATATGATAATTAGAGCAGTTGGAAAATCCTAAACAGACCAGAAACAAGAGTCACTGTCTCTTAAAAAAAAAGTTGAATAAGGAGTGTTGAAAAAATAGGATGACCTGGCAGCTAAAAGTTTAGAGGAAGACTAGGGACTGCCCACAGGCAGAAGATTGGCTCCTGAAGCACCCTTTCTTCAGGATGCACTTCTCTCTTCCCTGACCCACATTTCGTGTAAGTTCTCTCCATCTCTACTACTAATCGTTTTGTTTGAACCACTAACATTTCTTGTTTTGTCTATCTTAATAGCCTTATAAATAGGGTGATCACATATCAAGGTTTGTTTGTAACAACTTCATTTTATACCTTTAAGTCCCTCTCCTGCTTAAAACCCTCCAGTTTCTTCCAATCACTTAAAACATAAAAATCCAGACTGTTTACCATGGTCCACATGCACTGCTATCTGAATGAAACTACCATTCTCTGCCTTCCTTGCTGTTCTCTAGCTATACTGTCCTTCTTTCTCTTTCTTAGACATGCAATTATACTGCAACATTATGACTTTGCATGTGCTACTTTCCCTGACCAGAATGTTCTCTTCTCTGTTCTTCATACGACTAACTCCGTTTTCTAATCCACCTTAAATACCAGTTCTGTAGAGAAGCCTTTTCTCCCCCAACTCATCTAATTTCAAACCCTAATCACTTTGTCACATTACCATGTTTTGCTTATTTCATAGTACTTACCAACTTCTAAAATAATCTTATATATTTATATATGTAATTATATGTGTATTTTAAATTTATGACTCTCAACTACAATGTGAAACTGGATACCTTCTAAAAGTTCATTACTCAATGCAAAAAATGTGAAAAAAGATTTTTACTTCATTATAATAAAAAGTATTCTTTCAAATTAAAAAAAAAAAAATCTCTACCGTACACTATTTAAGGTGAGAATACTTTAGTCAAAAACTTTAACATCCACATAAGAAAAAAATGGAAAAGAGCCAGTAATCTTTTAAATATCTTCATTTCTCCTTTTAAATTATTGAAAAACACATTTCTGTGACTAACAAAAATGAACCATGGGTTTTGTTCCCTCTCTGGTCAATAGCAATGATCAATACATTAATCAAAGGGAATTATAGAATTTTTAAAAATAAAGTTACACTTCTGTTTTTTTGGTTACATTCAAGACTGAAAAGATTGCAAGTTAATTATGGCATTAATGTTAAAGTTAAAATGCTCAGCCATTTCAAGATGTATATATTAATATATGTGTATATATGTATACATATATATTTAGAATTATAATATTTTGCTTCCACATCTCAAAATGAGTCTATCCTTATAATACAGCATGTACAAAATAAGTTTGCTTAACAAATAGCAAAATTTGTTTAAATAAAAATAGGGTGTAAACACTTTAACCAACAAGTCTAATGTATTTTAACAATACTGAGTTCTTGGAGGGTAAAGTCTTAATCATTTTTGAAATTCCAGAGTCCTGCTAAAGGCTCAATAAATATTTGAAAAAAATGAATGGATGAATGAATGAAGCTCCAATTTTCTGTGTTTACTAGCTTATTATTTTAAAAATACAATGTTACATACAAACCTTGTACAATTCAAGTTCTCAGTTTTTTTCCTTGAGTACTTATTCACTCAAGGAGTATTTCTTTTGCTCCACCAATTAAAAATGAGTGAATTTATCATTGCTTTCCAGTAAAAAAAAAACTACTTCCTCTGCAGTTTTCTAGAATTATAATATTCCTCAGTGCTCAAATACTCTAAATATCACATCTGCTTTTCAGTTTATAGATTTGATTTTAAATGATGGCATACAATTGCAAAATTAAGATGAATCACAAAATTAATAAAGTTACTCATTTTCTTTTCAGTTTAATTCAACAGACATTTTTTTAAAAAAGAACCTACTATGTACAAAATTGTGCTAACCATTCCCCATATGCTCAGCGATCTCCTTGTATTATGGAAAGATAGACATGTAGAAATCAAGATGTTTGCAATAAGTGATCTAAAAGAGATGATAGCAAACCACTATGGGAAGGGAAAGAAATGGGAGATTAGATTTCTCTGTGCAGTCTCAGTGAAGGCTTCTTTGTAGAAGAGCATTTGAGATGAAACTTGAAAAATCATAGATATTGAGAGGTGAAAAACCACTGCAAGTTGAGGATACAACTTGAGCAAAAGAATGCACAAAGGATTTTTACTTTACAAACTGAATGAACTCCAGGTTCAGTTGTAAAGGGCTATGGTATTGGCAGTATGTTTTCTGATTCATAAACTGTACTGTAAGGGTTGAAGGGCTTTACATGGCAAAATGACAAAAGTAGGAGACATTCTTTTTCATTTTATTGAGTGCTACTAAATGTTCATTGCATCACAATCCCCTTGAAAGCCTTATGTGGGAGGAACAGTGCCATGCCCATTGCACAGATGAGGAAATTGAGACTTAGAAAAGTCATTAATTGGGGCACCTGGGTGGCTCAGTCGTTAAGCATCTGCCTTTGGCTCAGGTCATGGTCCCAGGGTCCTGGGATCGAGCCCCACATCGGGCTCCCTGCTCAGCGGGAAGCCTGCTTCTCCCTCTCCCACTCCCCCTGCTTGTGTTCCCTCTCTCGCTATGTCTCTCTCTGTCAAATAAATAAATAAAATCTTCAAAAAAAAAAGTCATTAATTTGTTTGAGGTTATATTTCTTGTCAGTAGTGGAGTAGAGCTGTGATTCAAATTTTTTCATTACAAAGCTCATTGTCTTTATCATTACACTGTACTTTCTCTCAAAGGAATTAGTAATCTATGGGAACTGAACTAGAATTTTAGATATATTGTAGTAACAATTGATTTAATATTATACCCCCCAAATTAACATATCAGGAGGTAGCAATGAAGTAATTAAAATATTTATATATCACTCTATAGGTTACAAAACTTAAAAACTATTAATTTTAGTAAGAGCAAAGGATAGGACCACCTGACCATCTATGGATGCAACTTCATGCAAATCAACTCACACCTTTGGGCCCAAGTTCTGTAAATGTTTTACTTGCATAATTATCTTATTACATGTCATTATCTCTAACCAGAATGAGCTCCCTGAAGAGCATGCTTACTCATTTTTGTCTCAGCACCACACATTTTACTGGCATGTAAACCATGGAATGGATAAATGAACAAATACTTCTTTATCTGTAAAATAAGGAATTGATTTAGTTCTCTTAAGGTTCCCACCAGCTTGAGAATTCCCTCTAATAGGGTTATACCATTTTCCAGAACCCCAGGAAGAGAATATTGCTTCCAAATTTTGTTGCTTCTTTGGAACACAATAAAAACTAGAAAACTCCATTAATTGCCTTGAGCTTTGAAAATTGTCAATTTTGTACATGATAAATATAAACAGCATGAATACTGGATATTTTTCTAGTGTCTTGTTGGGGAAATGTCAGCTTTTTTTAGATATTTCCAGTGGGGTGGATGAGGGAAGAGTATAGCAATAGCCAAATGACTCTGAACTCTTCTTTTAGGTAGTTGAAATCAAAACCAATAAGACCCTCCTTTTTATATATTCATTGGCATATGAATAAGAAAGTTAAGTAGATGAACTCAACCTTATTCTCTGCTATCTTTCCAATCTGTATCTCTCTTACCAGCCTAGAGCTGATCTCTAGTCCTGCCCTCTATTATTTGTGCCAGACACTGGATGAATCACCATAAATACAAGATTTTTGAGACACAGACCCATCTCTTAAAGAGCTAAGCACCTAGAAGGACAGACAGCTGCATGCACAGCATGTATTACTCCAGACACACACATGTGTTGTCATGGGAGCACATAATGAAAAGTTCAAAAGAGGTTCCTGAGCTGAATGTTGGGTTCTGAGGAGGAGTATAACTGGCAGGAAACACACAGCATGCTATCTGTGTTTGGGGAGAATGTTGGGAGGTGAAGTATGGATCAGGAGGCATATAGTTTAGAGTCACTTGAGCATATACTATAACTCAAGCAATGGTGGAAGATGAAGAATGGGTCAGGTCATGGCTGCCCTTGCAAACCATGTTAATTATGTTGGCCTTTCTCCTGGAAGAAACAGTGAACCACTGAAAGAGTTTTGGCAGAGAGGTTTTATGGTAAATTTGATATTCTGGCAGTTGTGAAAAAGATAGATCTGGGGGGGGCAGCTATTAATGCCTCTAAAACTATACCTCCTAATTTGGACTATCTGGGCGCTAAAGGTTCTCAAAGTAATGGAAACCTAGTTAGATCAATCAAAATGTTAGTTTTGTTTTTGGGGTTGGTGTTTTGCTTTTGTCTGAAATAATAATTTAGTTTTTTGATTGGTTATTATATATATATGTGTATGTGTGTGTGTATGTTTAAAAGGAGGAAAATTAATTAAAACATATATACAGTTTAATAGAATTTTTGTTTTGATATAAGGTCCTAGGAAGAGCTAATTAAAAGGTGACCTTGAAGAAATATTTGGTATGTAATATGTAAGGTATAAGCTGATGAATGGTGACCATTCTAAGAGTTTGAGTATTTTTTGAGAGTATCCTTGAGATAAAAATCTTCTTAAGATCCTAAGCAGCAAATCTGCACAAGATTACTTACTGGGATTGGGGGAGGGAGCTATTCATCCATGCATTAATAAACTGCTTAGTGCATTAATTGTCTCAGCAATTTTTCTCTCACTTCCTGTTGAACCATCTTGAGTAGCTGACGACTGATAAGTAAATTCATTCTCAATAAGAGAAGTAGAGCCTCTCTGCTCTCATACAATAGCAATCAAATATTCTCTAAAAACTCAGTGAAATAATACAATAACTTATTTTTTTTTTTTTTGGTCAAGCTCAGGTATTGGAAAATTAAATTACTTTATTATACATTGGCTACCTAATTTCCAGTTTCTAAAGGATAAATTAAATTTTCTAAGTATTTCATGAATACATATAAATTTGAGAGAGAATTTAAGGTAGGAAAAAAATAGAAGTCAATGTAGGAACTTGTTTCTGAGTAATAACTACTTATGAAATGTTGAAATTAACTGAGAAATTTAAATAAAATTAATTTTTAAATGTTCAAAGGAAACTGTTAAAAATTACACTTTAAATTACAAAAATTTAATTATCCAAAGGCATAAAGTAAAGTGATTATGGATGGAATTGCATCAACTGTGAAGGTTGTTGAATTTTGACAAATGACTTGATTTTTCTAAGCTATTTTCCTGATCTTGAAACTATCACTTAACTAGAGAAAACAAACAAATAAACAAACAAAACCACTTTAAAACATAAAATTAGAATATCAATGTGTGCCCTCCTCTTCCAAATTGAATGAGTGACTATTGTTTACTCTGGGTCCACTCTTATTTAGTAAACAATGTACTTATATGTTAAAACAAACTAATTAGCTGGATAAAGTAAACCAAATAATACATTTATCATGGAGAGATCTTGAAGACTCAGTATTTAAAACTGTCCAAATAATTCTGTAGTACTCTAATTTTTCATTTATTTCCAGTAAAAATACCCATTCCCTTTGTATATACCTTTGTACCCTCCAAGATTTTGGCCATCATTCCTTATATAAGAGAAAATACTTTTTATTCCAAGTATAAGCCAACTATCAGTCTATGTTGTGCATTATTCATTTATTCACCAACGTATGTTCAATGCCAATCTGGGTCAGGTATGTGCTAGACTCTCCCTATTGAAAGAAGCAAGCTATAGGGCGCCTGGGTGGCTCAGTTGTTAGGCGGCTGCCTTCAGCTCAGGTCATGATCCCAGGGTCCTGGGATCGAGTCCCACATCAGGCTCCCCACTCAGCGGAAAGCCTGCTTCTCCCTCTCCCACTCCCCCTGCTTGTGTTCCTGCTCTCGCTGTCTCTGTCTCTGTCAAATAAATAAATAAAATCTTAAAAAAAAAAAAGAAGCAAGCTATAAATATAATTTGGCCATCAAGTGTAGGAAATCCCTTTAGGCTTATAGTATTGCTTTAAGTACCAAATCACATTTCTGGTTCAGTGTCTAGTAGAACACACATGTTCAACATTGAAGGAAAACATGCCAGCCCCTTCTTCTGTTTTTCCAGGTTATTAAGTTATTTCCACATGATAATTACACTTTAAACATTTACAGCCACTTATAGTTGAAGTTTTAAAGTACCCTCTCAAGATAAACTATAATTACTATTTATTTTATCATTACTGATCTAGGGAAGGGAGCACCAATGAAGGAGATAATTTTAGGAAGAGATGTAACAGATAACTTTTAATCAAAATTTCAAAATCATTATCTAAATAAAAATTTGGTAATATTCATTTTTCAATTAATTCATGAGTTACTGATACTGTTTACACAAGATGAGAATTATAAATAACCCTTGGTTTACACCCTGCCTTAATTTATAAACTAATTTCTAAATTATGCAAATGGAAGTTGTTTATTATTATTTGCATATGTAAAATATGTTACCCTTGTTTCTTTCAATGTCCTTTGAGGCCAGTTCTTAACTTTATAAATTGTGAATTTACAATTGTGAATTTTTAGGTTCAATGCTACTCTAACTCCTAGAATAATTCTATGCAGGGGCCCTGCCCTACTGTGTGACTTAACCTGTTTTTCCTTTGTTTCTACTCCCATAAAATGAAGAAATAATAACATTGTAGGGCCATTTTTAGACTATCCATAATGTATGTAAGATTACAAGTACACAACTAACATGCGGTCATTGTTCAATAGATGATAATACTGTTGCGATTGCTACTAGTACAATTACTAATATTGTTACTAATAATAAAAATAGGAGGAGGAAGGAAAATACAGTGAATAAGAAAAATATAAGGAAAAGAAGAAGAAAAGATAAACATAATGAAATTTAAGTATTTGTGTGTGTGTATGCATTTATATAATATGTATGTAGTGATTTAGAAAATAGGAGATTTTCTCCTCCTCCATGAAGTCTTTCTATGCCACTAAAGCCCTGAGCATGACCTATCCCCAAAGGAACTAAATGATGCCTCACAAGGATGATGGAAGAGGACCTCTGACAAAATAAATATATATTGGAATAAAATGTGCTGAAAAAGAAATGGAAGCCATTCTACTTTTTTTTTCTCATTGAAGCAGATAATAAAAGTATGTGAGACAATTTCTCTTGGTATTACTGCATGATGTAAGTGTAGGGCACTGTATGGTATCAGTGATCATTCCAAAACCCTAGTAATTGAAGGAAGCTGGACAAAGTTATAGATATAGACTGGACCAATGGAATTTATGGTATGAAGAGAGCATATAAAATTCTCTGGAGCAGGATGCCATTCCTACCAAGATGCTTGTTGATTCTTTTGGAGAAAGGAGAGGGCAATAGGAGGAAAGATTCCAATTCTAGGAAGACAAGGAATTTCAGTTCCTTTTTCTTCTTCTGGTCTTACTGGTAAATTTTCTCTTTGTTTTTTTGTGTGACATTTTACCATCTCTCTAGAGACATTATCACTGGTTTTTCTCAATCTGCTTAGGCCACAATGCAGAAATAGCTCTTGTCCGTCCAGTCAATTACCTTTTATTATCAAGTCAATAGAACTTTCCCTTCACATTATTTTAGATTCTGACAACACATTGTTCTCTATATTGTTCTTCACTAAATTAAAGTTTCTCTGCTGCCCCAGATTTCTTGTTTTTTGTTGTTGTTGTTGTTGTTTGTTTGTTCTTTTTAATCCTCATGAACCAGAAGGAATTCTGTGAGCCAGAAGGAATTTCATCCCTAAATAAATAGCCTCCCCCATACAAATGTATGTGTACACACACGTCGACATGTGCAATTTCTGGCACATATCTTCACTTATCCATTTTGAAACCCTAATGATGGACATAAAGATATTTTCCAACTGAATAAGACAAAAATTATTCAACAAGAAACATCACATGGCATCATGTAGTGCTATAAAAATAATATAAATGACTGACGGGTTCATTGACATAAGGTAATAAAAATTATTTATTCCAGGAAAACTGTACTAAGATATTTGCTAATAAATGTATCTTCTGATAGACTAGAAAAGTCTATATTTCTATTTTCTATTCTTATTCAGAGAATTGTATTTTAGAGTAGAGCATAGAAATCAATTCATTTAACTGATGAATGACTGATTAATTGCTGAGTTCCCTAAGTCTATATTCATGATTTAACAGTTTTCTTTCCCTCTTCTTTTCAGCCTCATTATTTCCCATAATTTTATCTTCTATATCACCTATTCATTCCTCTGCTTCTTCCATCCAGTTGGTTTTGCATCTCAGTTATAGCATTTTTTATTTTGGCCTTACTAGTTTTTAGGTCTTTTATCTCTGCAGCCAGGGTTTCTCTGGTGTCTTCTATGCTTCTTTCAAGCCTAGCTAGTATTCTTATGACTGTTGTTCTTAATTCTTGTTCAGATATATTGCTTGTATCTGCTTTGAGCAAATCCTTGGCTGTGATTTCTTCTAGATCTTTCTTTTGGGGAGAATTCCTCCATCTTGTCATTATGTCTAGGTTTCTGTCTTTTTCACATTATGAAAGCTTGTTATGTTTCCTTTTCTGAGAGTAATACTATATTAAGAAAGGGTCCTACACTATCCAAGGCCTGGTGCTTCATGAAGTGTTTCTGGTGTATGTTGTGTGCACTCTGCTTTGTGTTCTGGTTGCTCTTTCCCACAGGTCAGTCCTCTGCAGAGTTCCTCCCTGCTTTCAGTGGGGAGTGTTTGGACCTTTAACTAGGTGTGCTTTGATTTGTTTGTTAAGATAAGCTTGATTAAAAAAAAAAAAAAAAAGCCTGACCCAAAAAACGAGAGAAAGAAACAAACCAACAAATGAACAAAAAACTATAAACCTGATTCCCAAGAAAAAAATAATAGAAAATTAAAAAATTAAGAAATTTTAAAAATCAAAAATAATAATTAAAAAAAACAGATAAAAGATGAAAAAAAGGCCTGCTCCTATTTCCACCAGAACTGACGCTGTTGCTTTGGAGCACTCTATGATCAGTAACCTTGATGCATGCGGAGGGCCGGTGTTGGTCCTCTGAGGCAGAGGCCTTCTGCCCTGGTTCACAGTCAGACCTGTCCTTGTAAAGATGCCCCTGCTGGGCAAGGGCCGGGGTTTGGTGTAAGCAACTCCAGCCTCCACTGGAGGCACTGTGTTTCTCTCTGAAGTCCCACAGTGCTGGTGAACAGGAAGGTGGAAGATGGCGTCACCTCGCCCTCTTGTCCCCTGGGAGGGGACAATGTGGCCATCACTGTTCAGGAGGCCCTCACAGAAAAGCAAACAATCTCCTCTCTTGTGTCCCAGGCTTTCGTCAAATCCCTTCCCTCAACCTGTCTGTGCCCGCTGTCAGCATGCCCAGCACCACAGGTCTCCTGTGTTTTATCTCTTGCCAGCAGCTGGGATTCAAAACAACAAATCTTAAAGGACCCTGCAGTGTTGGGACCCTCTCCTCTCTTCTGGAGCAGAGCCTCCCAGCATGCCGCCCAGCACTGCTCTGCCCCAGAAAGGCAGTCCCACGTCTACATGAGTGCCTGGAGTCGATGGGAAGCACAGCAAAAAGCTGCAACCAGGTTATCTGCCTTCTACGTGTGCCTCTGTCCCCTGCTGTTGAACGGCCACTCAGTGGCACCTGGCAGGACTTTTGTCCTTGGAGAGGCAATACACATTCTTTCAAAAGTACTCCAGGAAGGGGAATGTTCTCCCTGTGCAACCCAAGGGGATCTCCACACAACGGTACCTTGTGCAAACCCTACCCTGCCCTATATACTGCTCTCTCTCCTGCTTTCTCCCACTCTCCCTGACCTTTCTGCAAAAAAGGATCCCACCCCTGGGAGGCACTGCAGCTTTTCTCTTCCCCAATTCATGTCTTTGAACCTTATATCTGACACATTCTCTCCCTCCAACTGTGCAGATTGTTTTCTTAATCTTCAGATCAATTTCCTAGTTCAAAATGATTTTATGTTGGTCTAGCTGTGTTCCAGGATGAGGCAAGCCCAGGGTCCCCCTACTACTCTGCCATCATAACTCCCATCCATGTTTTATATTTTCTTAAATGCAGTCTCTCAGACATTTGTTAGAGTATTGGACATAGTAAAGATGTTTTTATAAATGTGTGGATATAAATGGTTATTTACCCATAGGAAATAATGAGTGACTATGCTTGATGTGTGAAAGATAAAAGATAAATGAGTGTGAGTCTGCTTCTGTCTTTAACATCATTGATTCTGTGTTCCCACTTCTTTTTTTTTTAATTTAATTTATTTATTTGACACACAGAGAGAGAGAGCACAAGCAGGGGGAGCTGCAGGCAGAGGGAGAGAGAGAAGCAGACTGCCCACAGAGCAGGGACCCAGGGATCATGACCTGAGCTGAAGGCAGATGCTTAACTGACTGAGCCACTCAGGTACCCCTGTGTTCCCACTTCTGAATGTCTTTGTCTTCCTTTTACATATTCTTTTTTCCCTCCTTTTCATCTCACTTTCTTCCATTTTTTGTGTTCCCTCTTCAATTTTTTTCTTTTTCATATCTCTCCCTTTTCTTGTATCTCTATGATAAAAGAGAGGAGAATTCACTGGGAAGAAGTTCAGGAAGAATAGAGTTGAAGGAATGGGACAGTTCTATTACCTGTTAACCAATATTAAATTCTTTTAGCTATATCATGTATGCAAATGAAATAAGGAACTTTATATATCAAAAGAAAAAAATGCTTCCCATCTAGAAAAAATTCACAATGCATGAGAAATAGAGTAAGGTAAGCTAAAAAATACTAAATGCCCTATCAAACCAAAACTACAACTGTAATATAAAAAATAAACAAAAACTGTTAATTTCTCTCTTATTTTTTCTTAAATTTCCAATGTTATTCAAAAGGACATAGATATATATATCTTATTTTTTCCCATACCCCTTGCATATCATCTGGCACATAGTAGATGCATGAATAAATGTTTGTTGAAGGAATAAATTCAATCAGATAAAAGAGTATGTATTTATACATTCTTGGTGGAGGCTGGAACATAAAAGGAAAGGGAGCTTCCCTTACATCATGTGCTGGAAAAGCAGTCATTAAATAATCGATAGTTCATTATCTCTGTCTTTATTAGCAGTATAGGAAGTATAGACAAATTTTCTCACCACATAAGTTTAACAGATTGGGGGGTAAGAGAAAGAAGGAAGTAAGTTCCCCAAACCTTGCCCATTTCCCCATTTACTTATTAACAGCTATAGCAGGGAACGGGCTGTGGTCTGGAGAAACATGAAACCAGATGCCTCGTGCCTGCCAAAGATGGTTGTGTGTGTGTGTGTGTGTGTGTGTGTGCGTGAGTCATATCAGAGACATATTCTCCTATTATTTGGAGAAATCTGTTATAATTACTGAAATGGATACCCTAGAGCATCATTAAACCAGTATTTGGAATTTGTTTCAACAAATTTAACCCTTTCCTTTCTTCTTCCTTTTGTGTTTCTTCGTATGCTCTAACCCCATCCCTAACTTTACCCTAATCTTGGCAGACGCAGAGTCAATGAACAAGCAGTCACTTTTCAATGTCTAAGTTACTCTCTTGTAGTGAGCTAAGCACTTAAAGAGATAACATTAAGTTTCAGGCCTCTTGGGTGCTATTCAGAGTAATGGTTTATAACAGTTAATAATGTATAACATAACTAGAGAATGCCTCAGGCAGGCTCATTGTGTAGTAAACATAATAAAACAGTTTCTTTTTAGTACCAGTTGGAAGTACATTATTTCCCCCACCATTAAGACATAGTAAATGAAGAAAAAGATCACATCATTTGCATATTTTATATAACTATAGTATATTCTATCTCATTTATATTTTAATCACTCAAACCCTTTGTTGTTTACTTCTTCTTATGTATTATCATTTTTAAAAGGTACAAATATTTGTCTGCATCACTTTTATGTGCATCATCACTTTTATCATGGATACCATGTTTAGCAACTCATTGTTACAGTAAACTGCTTTTCATTTTGTTAAAAAACAAGAAAAGTGCTTCATTATCAGGGAAGGCAAGTTAGACCCAGCACGTCTGCTTGTCAGAGAATAGCATTCTCTGGGGTCTACTTTAACACTGACCTTCTGTTATTTCCCTTCTTGCCAAGGGAGTCACTTCTCTGCCTCTCCTCTAAGCTCAGGACCACCCAAGCCACCCTTGGCTTATTTCCTGTCCTGGAGAAAATAAATAAAATAATCAGGATTGAATCAGAATAATGTCTCAGTATTACTGACTGGTATTAAAATTACTAGCAGGCCATAGATTCTTGCCCATCCAGTCTCCTCTAATGCTTCAACTGCTTCCTGGTGTTATTTCTTTGCTCTGAACTCTGAGAACTAGGTGTCACTGTTGACCCATTCCAAGGATTTAATCAAAGACTTTGATACTAGCCTAATCATTCTTGGCTCCTTGTTATTAGGTTGGGATTCTGTCACTGATTTGTTCCTGGTAAAAAGTCTCCATTATCTACCTCAATTAAGAAGCTTAAATCAGAGGAAAAAAAGTAAAGGGGATAAAAAGAGCATCTATCCAATGTATACAATAGTGGCCAAAACCTTGTTTGTATGTTTTGCTAACTTTGGAGCCACCAGGCTAGACGAAATAATTCTAAAGGAAATAAAGGTCATTGAAGAAGTCTATTAAAACAATTAAGAGCCCCATGATATCAGAAATGTGATGATCTATTCAATAAGAAATCTCAGAAGGAACTGCCCAAAATGAAATAACCATAGTTAAAAGGTGGCACTGTTTCCTCAAACTTTCCAATTGACTTGCCTCATCAGATCCCTGCCCCCCCCCCAGCTTTTGCCCCAGTGCAACTTCACTTTTGATTCACACTGGATTGTTGACATGGGCTCCCTGATATCTTACCTGTTGCTCCCTGTCTATCTGTCAGTGCCACTAAGTGCCCCTTATCTGATCAGCCTTTCCTCCTGGTTTGGATCCCCTGTGAACCTCCAGGGAGACAACTTCTCTCACTCTTCAGTAGAAGAGAAAATAATGGGTCACTCCAGTGGACTTTGAGTACCCTATCAGAACAAGCAAATCAGGTTTTAGTTTTTTGTTTGTTTTGTTTTGTTTTGTTTTTTTACACAAGGACTGCAACTCAGGATTATCATTACATGCTAGTTTGAGTATTAAAAATTATTGCGCACTGGCTTATATTCAGTTTATATGCTGAATATAAAGAGAGAAAACATTATGTCAAAAGGGCAAGACTGAGTCAGCTTTCAGCATTTCTCAGTGTACTGCACAAAATGGCTGGGAATGAGGCAGAATTTCCTATTTTATTTTACCCAGAGGCTACCTCAAACATTTCCTCTACAAATTATTATAGGCCCAGAGTTAAAGCTGCATGATTTTAGGTAGCTCCAGGTAAACATCTGTTAATTGGCCTATTTTGCTGACTTGAATATCATGATCTGTGTAATGCCAACACATTAATGAGTTCGAAATTTTAGTTGCTATAATCGTCATTTGTTATTGTATTACAGAAAAATTGGCATCTCAAAAGCTGTGATTAAGAAAAAAGTGAATAAATCACCTTTTTATACTTTTATCTGGTTTAGTTTAACATTATCAAAGTTTTCTGGATCTTGCAGACCTATGAACTCATCTATATCACTTATGGCTTTAATAGTAGAAAAATGTATTAAATAAAACTAAATTTAAATGAACTGCCTACTAAATGTTCATATAGTACAAAGCACTATGCATGAAGGGGTAGTCTAGATTTATGTGCTAATGAATAAAACAGTGAAAGATTACATAAATAAAATTTCTTTGTTTAACTCTGTTCACTGTAGCAAGAACTTCTGAAGAAAACCAAGAACAAAGACTTGCCACTCCTGACTAGAATCACTGTCACTTTGAGATTCTAAAATTGTATGAAACTGCAGCCACTGTGGAAAACGGTATGGCGGGTCCTCAAAAAGTTAAAAATATAACTACCCTACAATCCAGTAATTGCACTACTGGGTATATACCCCCCAAATACAAAAACACTAATTCAAAGGGATACATGCACCTCTATGTTTATTGCAGCATTATTTACAATAGCCAAATTATGGAAGCAGCCCATGTCCATTGATAGAGGAATGGATAAAGAAGATGTGAGATATATATATATATATATATATGATGGAATATTATTCAGCCATAAAGAGGAATGAAATCTTGTCACTTGCAACATGGTTGGAGCTAGAGGGTATAATGCTAAGCAAAATAAGTCAGTCAGAGAAAGACAAATACCAAATGATTTCACTCATATGTGGAATTTAAGAAATGAAACAGATGAGCAAAAGAAAAAAAAAATAGAGAGAGAGACAAACCAAGACACAGACTCTTAACTATAGAGACAAACTGATGGTTACCAGAGGGGAAGTGGGTGGGGGGATGGGTGAAATAGGTGATGGGGATCAAGAATTCACTTATCATGATGAGCACTGAGTAATGTAGAGAATTGTTGAATCACTATATTGTACATCTGAAACTAATATAACACTGTATGTTAACTATACTGGAATGAAAAAACTTAATTAAAAAAAGAGATATCTGTCAAGCAAAACTAAAATACATAGCCTATATTTCTTAAACTTCTATCACATCTGCCGGGAAGATCCTGGAAGCCACTTCATGAGATTCAGCATGAAATACTGACTAACCACAAACTGAGTTTGGCCCTTGATCATTCTCTCTGAAGGTAGAGAAAAGGAACTGAGAAAAACATGTACCAAGAGTACTTTTCTTTAGAGCAGAATAAACACTAAGTTACCACCCAATAAATAAATAAAATTGTATGAAACTGTTATGGTTGGAACAATTTATGTTTAGTTATTAGTGCATTCGTTCAATAGCTATGTCGGAAGTTTCTAAATTGCTCAAAAACTGAAGGGTGCAAAGATAAATTAGATGGGCATTTTCCACTCAAGGATTATAAGTGAAATCAAGGAGACATGTACACAAGCAACTATAATTTGAGGTAGGAAGTGGTAATTGCCTTAAGAGAAGTAAAAATAAAGTGTTATGGGACCTCAGAGCAAGAAGACAGAACTTCCAACTAGTCAGAAAGAAGATTTTATATGACTGTAAAACTTTAAAGCTACTGGCAGAGAAGGACACATGGCTCAGAAATGGATAACAGTATACTGTGGAATATAATGGATCCCTGAGGAGGTATTTCAATTCATATGAAAAGAATGGTCTAATTTAGTAAATGGGTATTACAACTGACTATCCATTAAAGGAAAACACACTGGATCCCAGTCTCACCCAATTCCTGTTGATTAAAGGTGCAATTATAAAACAATAAAAATCTTAGAAGACATTGAGGAGATTATATATACAGTTTAGATATTTGAGAGTTCGTTAAAAACAAGACAAAAAGCCTAGAAGCTAGGAAACAAAAAATGAATATATTTGCCTCATAAACATTTAAAATTTATATATGGAAAACCCATATCCTTAGGAAGGTAATAAATAACAGACTGGGAAACAAATACTTGTAATGCAGATAATAAAAAAGTGTTATTATATTTAATATGCTAAAAGCTTTTAAAACTGATAACAAAAAAGCTGACATCTCAGTTGAAAAATGGGCCAAAGAATAAGAATAGACAATTTACAGAGCAAATCAAAATGACCAATAGATACATGGAAGTATGATGAACCACCCAGAGAGTGAGAGAAAAGCAGATGAAAAAGTAATCTTGAGATAGGAAAATTTTTCCAAGTGGATGGCATATGGTCAAAAGCGTGATAACCTCTAACATCCTCCCCACATAACAGGGTACCCTCATACATTGCTTAAAGAAATGTTAAGTCTCAAGGACTTTTTGGAAAACAATGTGAAAGAGGTGTTTGAAATCAAACACATATACCAGTGATCTCCCTCCCGAGAAGTAAAACCACTACTATATTCAAGAATGTTCATTGATGTACTGTGTTGGTAGCAAAAGTAGAAAAGAAAAAGTGAATGTCTATAATAAGAAAATGGTTAAATAAATTGTGGTTTATCTTTGTTGAGAAATATTATGAAGTTTTTTTTTAAATGAGTCAAATCTCTATCAGCTGATGTGGATGGAGTTCTGTAATGAACTGCTAAATAAGAAAAATCAAGATACAGAGAAGTATAGATGAACTATTTCTATTTTGTAAGTCAAAGAGTTGAAACCCGTGTGTGTGTGTGTGTGTGTGTGTGCACGCACGTGCATGTGTGTGTAATTACATGAATTAAAAGAATATGGAAGAATGCAAAGTAGCAAGCTAACAACAAGATCCTGGGGGTGTATATGAAGAAGTGGGTGGTAGGAAAGGGGAAGAAAATGTGGAAAGTAAAAGAAAAATAACACTTAATATGTATGGGCTGAATGTCTTACAGGTGTCTAAGTGCAAAACTAAGAACTCATCAATAAAGGCATTGAAACTAGGAAACCACCCTGTATCAATGGCACTCTGAGTGTGACAGCCATGGAGGAGGACCTACAGTTGTATCAGAAGTAATCCCTTGAATTGCTGATTCAAAATTATTTGCCACTTTCCTAGGAAGGAAAAATTGAGGGCTGATGTCAGAACTCTCATTTAGTTAGCTACATATAACTGGGTATAACTGTTTAGTTATCTTTTATTTTCATGTAAAAATTGAGCTGAACTAGAAGGATCATTACAAATATAAATGGAAAGGGGGCTTTATGATGATGTAAGGTTTCTTTCGGTTGAAGTATAAGGATATGTTACAGAGAACAGAAGGAGACATTTCTGGAAAGATTCGTTTAGAGCTCAATTATGGGAAAGCTTGGCTGGCTACATGTGTTAGACTTCTCTCGCAGGCTGAAGTACTGCGGATGACACTGTAGCAGGAAGGTTACAAGGTTAGATGGATGGGGGGATAGGGAGCAGAGCCACAAAATCATAATTTTAATTTCAAATAACATTTTATTTTTATTGACATAGGTCAGAAACTTCTAGCAGAAGAATTTTAATTTTCAAAGTACATAAAATTAGAGAACCTAATGTAATAAATTCCCATATAGCCATTGTTTTAGTCTGCTTAGGCTGCTATAACAAAATACCATAGACTGAGTGTCTTCACAGAAATTTATTTCTCATAGTTCTGGAGGCTGGGAAATCTAAGATCAACTGGCCAGCTGATTCAGTTTCTGGTGAAGACTCTCTTCCTGGCTTGCAGAGCCGCCCTCTCACTCTGCCCTCATGGGACCCTTTTTGGTGCATGAATGCATGTGGAGAAAGAGATCTCTCTCTCTCTTCCTCTTCTTATAAAGCCACCAATCCTATCAGATTAGGATCTCACCTTTACAACCTC
This sequence comes from Leptonychotes weddellii, assembly GCF_054177405.1. Lineage (NCBI taxonomy): Eukaryota > Metazoa > Chordata > Mammalia > Carnivora > Phocidae > Leptonychotes > Leptonychotes weddellii. Next base: position 109,960,292 of record NC_138369.1, on the reverse strand, counting down.
ATTTAATCTTAATCACCTCCTAAAAGCCCTATCTCCAAATACAGTCTTGTTGGGGGTTAGGGGTTCAACATGTGAATTTGAAAGAAACATAATTCAGTCCATAGCACCCATCATTCAAGTTTGATAAATATGAAGATTTTGCCACTCTTTTATTATATATCCTATTTCTTCTTTTGTTATAAAGTATTTTAAAGGAAGTAGCAGGTATCATGTCATTTCATACCGATAAGCCTCAGTGTGTAATTTCAAAATATATGGGGTTTTATTTACATAAGCACTTGGCCATTCCACACCTAATAAAATTAACAATAATTTCTCAGTATAATCTAACAACCAGACCATTTTCAAATTACACTAATTATCTCTAAAATGTCATTTTTTTTGTTGCTTTGTCTAAACCAGAATATAAACAATGTTTGCACATTGCCATTTGTTGTTATATATCCTAAATTTCTTTTAATATAACTGTCATCCCTAACTAACCTTTTCTTCTATCATTAGCTCAATTGAGAAACTGAGTTGTGTTTCTTTCAGTAGGATGGTCTATATTCTAAATGTATGCATTTTATTATAATGTCATTTAATTGGCCTCACAATCCCCTGTACTTCTTGCAAATCACCAGTTAAGACTAAAGACTTCATTTGATTCAGGTACAACTTTTAATTTTTTTGCAAGAATATTTCAGAAGTGCTTCTATATAGTTCATTTCCCAGCATATCAGGATGAATGTGTCACATAATGTTGGTTTGCCCTGCTTTTAATGATTCTAAGATTGAACAGTAGTCAAGATGGTGACATCTGATTCCCCATTATTCTTTCATCCAATGGTTTTATTTATTGATGATTTTACCTAAATCAGTGACTTCATTCGATATTGCAAAAATGTTGATTTTTCCTAGTTATATCATCTTCTATAACTTATTTACAGATTTCTTTTGTGGAAAAAGAACTTTTTCTTATCAACTCTTAAATGTTTAAGAAGGCTTGGTACTATTTTGGGCTAAGACTTGGACAATGTCTCTGGATATTTTCCTGCACTATTTGTATTTGTGACAGAACTATCAATTATTTTCCTACAGATTTGTTCATTTATTCATCAAATATTTGTTGCACGCCTAATATATACTAAGCCCAGATATATCAGTGCACAGAGAGTAAAAAAAATTCTTACACTAACAAAATTGTTAATGGGACACAGATGATAAATAATACAAATAAGTAAATTTCAGAGTATTTTAGATGGTGATACATCCTCTGGAGAAAAAAAATATGTCAGAGAAAGGATAAGGTGTATTAGAGGAAAGGGGCATTGCAATTTCATATAGCATAATTAGAAAAAGCCTTATTAAATGATTATATTTTAGTGAAGACATGAGAAAGTTAATTGATCACATCATGCAGATATTGGAGGAAGAGCATTGTTTGTAGAAAGAACATCAAAGTTCACAAAGATCCTAAGGCTAGAGTATGCCTGCTCGGTTTGAGGAAGAGCAAGGGGGCTAATGTGGCTGGAGCATAGTGAGAGAATAGAGAGAAAGTAGGTGACTCAGTGAAGCAACAGGAGCTAGACTTTGTAAGGTGTTCTAGGCCACTGTGTGGTTTTGGCTTTTATTCTGGAGAGAACAGGGGCCATGGAGGGTTTTGAGGAGAGGAATAATATGATATAACTTATGGTTGAATATAATTACTGTGGCTATTGAGTTAAGAATAGGTCTAGAGGAGCAAGGACAGGAAGGAAAGTATAATCCAGGTGAGAGATGATGGTGTTTGGTTCAGGGTGCATATAGTAAGAAGAGACATTTTGAAGGTAGAGCCAACACAATTTATTGGCAGATAAGATATGGGATGTGAGAGGAAAATGAAAGTCAATGGTGGCTGCAAGTTTTTGACCTGAGTCACTGGAAGTTTGGAGTTGCTTTTAACTAAGATGAAGTAGACCAAGAAGCAAGTGTAGAAAGAAGAATATTTTGGGCATGTTAAGTTTGGGATGAATATTGGATACTCACCTAAAGATGGAAAAAAGGCAGAAAAATATTCAAATCTGAATTGAGGGAGAGGCCTGGAGCAGAAATTTAAATTTGAGCATTATAAATTCATAGATAATATTTAATGCCAAGAGTCTAGATGAAATAAATAAGGGAGTAAGTACAGCTTTAAAGAGAAGTTTAAGGATTAAGCCCTGTAGCATGTACACATGCTGATGGAAATGATCTAGAAGAGGTAAGTGGATGGTGCTAAAAAGGGGGTTGGGTGAGATTTTCTGGAACAATTCCTAGGAACTGTCAAAAGGCTATGGTGTCCACTATACAAATTGAGGGTTTGACCTTTTCTTGGAGTATAAAGGCTGAGATGGGGGTCGGTAGTAAGTAGAGGGAGGAGAGTGGACACTCTCTTCTCATTGCTTCTGTTCTGTGACATAGGAAGAAGGTGATCAGCTGAGAGTGAAGACTAGAGAGGAACTGTTGAAGATCTGAGGGAGGAAAAGTCAACTAAGGAAGGAGGAAAGAGAATGAACAGAGAAACAGTCATATAATGACTGGCAGCCACTTGAAGTTGGCAGTATATTTAGAGTGGTACACCACTCAACATAGTTGTGACTTTTCCTGTCATGTTTAGCAGAATATGGAAGCTGTCTAAACAGGTAGAAGAAGGTATTAGTGGGATGAGAAACGAGTTGGTTGAATCAAAAACTGTATTGCTGGGTAGGATTGAAGAATATGTAATGTTTGGAGCATTGAAGGAAAAAAAAGTAGCTAGTGGTTGGAGAATGGAATGCTTGAAGGCAAGATCATAGAGGGATTTCTGCTTATGGCAAGGTATAGGGTGTGTCTGTAGGAGTAAGTGGCTGATAATAAGGTGGAGGGCAAAAAGAAAGGAGAAAACTTTGGAAGGTCAACAGTTTACACATTAAAAATTGGGTATGTTTTCCATTTAAGAGAAGTCAAGTCAAGAATACAAATCTATATTTTTAACAGGGGAACATTTACTATTTACTTCTCAGGAATCTGGCAGGAGGGGTATTTTGTATCATCATAATCCTGCATATAACTTACATTTATGAATGAAACTTTGAGAATCAGAAAAATACAAATAGAGTGTACATGGTCCCTAAGGTCTTTACCAGTCTGGTCTGGTAAAGAGATTGTGATTCTGCCACTTCTCCCAGAATGCTTCTCTCCAGCTGTGCCAAACCATTCACATTAAGACTGTTTTAACAGCATGGGCCTTGGAGTGAAAATAAGATTCAAAACCCAGCTCCATGATTTACTAGATGTATCAATTTGGTCAAGTTATTTAACCCTTTAATCCCCAGCTTCTTATCTATAACATAGGGAGAGTAAATTTAACTTGAAGGATGGTTGTGGGACTCACATTAGATAACGTACCTAAAGCTCTTAGCATAGTTCCCAAAATAGTGCTTAGTAGCTATTATTACATTTTATTCCCAAATCCCCTTAACTGTTCACACTTCCATGATTTTGCTCCTGGTGTTCTTTTAAGGATATGGTCTTCCTTGTTTGTATACAACAGAATTGCTAATTTGCTTATCTACACTGTTGATGCCTTGGCTGAAGACTTGTCTTATCAGCATCTGATTCTTTGCATACCAGACCCTCACTCACAGAGGTGATTTAGCTTAGGCCTGAATTAATCAAATAAATGGATGTGACAGGCCTGCATTTAGGGAGATGTGATAGCTATGCTCACATGGTTTTACTTTTTTTTTTTTAAAGATTTTATTTATTTATTTGAGAGAGACAATGAGATAGAGAGAGCATGAGAGGGGGGAGGGTCAGAGGGAGAAGCAGACTCCCTGCCGAGCAGGGAGCCCGATGCGGGATTCGATCCCGGGACTTCAGGATCATGACCTGAGCTGAAGGCAGTCGCTTAACCAACTGAGCCACCCAGGCGCCCTCACATGGTTTTACTTTTACAAAAACATATAGCAAATAAAGATGGATTGAAGCTAAAAAACTAATAAACAAATGTTGGATTCAGTTGACAAGTTATGGCCATTGTGTCTATTTTTTATTTATTAGATAAGCAATAAATATGTTATATGGTTTTATGATTCTCCTTGGCAAGAAACAAGTGAAAATGCAGAATATTTAGTCCATTTGAAATTGAATCATGTCACTTATTTCCTTTTCAAAAAAGCAAATGGTCTGTCCTTGCAATAGACATTATTATAACCTAGTACAGTCCTGTCACAGGAATGTCCCTATTCTGGTCATCCTGGAATCATATTTTGCAATTCAAAACTATACTTCCATAGTTTGTAACAAGAATTCAGTTTCAAGGAACATATCTGTCACATGTTCAAACACCTGGCCTTTCAGTTGTTTTTTGTAACATGTTCTTCTGGAACTAATATGCTTACTGTGATTCTTGTCCCTACTGCCATACTGAAGTACTTCTAAAGCCATGTTCTTTCTCCAGGCAGCTGAGTTGTGCTGAAACCTTCTAATGATCCCAGGGTCAAGTACATTACAAAGAACTTTTTTGGCTTTGAATTTTTTTTTTTTTTTTTTTGGTTTTGAATTTTCTTCCACACGTCATAACTCCCTTGGAGTTTAGACCTCAATGTAAACTACTGGAAGACCGACATTTGCATAAAAGGATTATGCACCATCTAAAGAATTAACTACAGGGAATTTGATTTATCTGCCCTTCTATCAAAAGAAACCTCTACTAACTGCTATTTCTGCAGTGTACAACAATAATTAGTGTGCCTAATGATTCCTTTGAGGCACAGAAGTGCATTCTGAATTCTCAATAGAAATAAAATTATTGTGGTACATATCCACTACTACTTGTACTGTACTGTGTTCTAGTTCTTAGAAAATCAGCAAATCCCATTCAATCTGTAAGCTAATGTTTTGTTAAGTTTTGTTTAGTACAAAAGATAATACTCTGACTATGCCAAGGAAATTAGTTTTCTATCTTAGTTCAGTAATCTCCAATTGCAGAGGTGATGCAATCCAGTGAAACACCTTCACCAGAAACTTCATTACCTGAGTTTAAAACAAATATAGGAAGCATGAAGGTATTGTCTAAGGCATGATGATGTGGTAATAAAATAGCATTAAGTGTGGAGCAAAATAAAGTCACAAGGACTGGACAACATGAAACAGGCTTCAGCAGGAAGTCCAAAATAAAGAGCAAGGCTCCAAGAGGTAGAAGGAGAGAATAGGTGTGCTTATGTGAAGAAGGGCAATGGATAAGGAAGATTACTTTGGTACAAGGCAAATCGGGGCAAGGTAGGTTCCACATTCTGGAAGCCTCTGATGGGAAGACAGAATCAACTCATTTTAGTCTCCAGAGTTCCAGCTGGACAAACTTCTGACCAGAGCAGGGCAGGAGACTGGGGAAAAACTTCCTCAAGTTACTTAGTTTGGACACTGTTCTCTTCAACTGAGCATGAACAGACAAAGGGCATACAAAAATTTGCCAAGAACATTTCCAATGTCCAGACAGCTTACTAAAGCTTTTAAAGTTTTTATTATAATATGATTAGCCTTTTACAAGTGGAGTTATTCCCAGAAAATCAGATACTGGAGGAACACTTCATTCTGTTTTTAGTTAATATGTAGTGGTCATCATGCACAGTGATAGTCATGTTTAATGGGTTATAATAATCTTTTGTTGGAAGAGAAATGTTTTGAACATACACATTACTATCAATCGATTTTTGGAGAAGAAACCTAAGTCAAGGGAATGGTGTATTGCATGTGGAATAAGAATCACTGGCATTGTTTCAAACCAGAAAGCTCAGCTTTCATTTTAGAGTTCGGGGGAATGGGGGTGGGTCTTTTCTAGTTAATTAAATCATAACTTATTTGTCTACATTAATTAAAATTTTCAGCAATATGTCAAATTCTCAAGTCATGTAGCCCAATATAAAATATATAATGTTACATTTAGAAGGGATCCTTAAAGATCTTTCAGCCAGGACAATCTTCTTTTCTAGATGAGGCAACTAGAGCTAGAAAGACAACTAATCCACCCAGGGCCAACTGGGCTCCTAATACCTGTTCAATAGTCTTTTGATTAAATTATTTGATCATAAAGAAAAATGACTTTGTAAATCTAGCAGGCTGTAAATCATTTTATTTTGCACTGTGAGTTTATGCCAAGTTTGCTTTCTAAATTCTCACAAAAAGATGCTTAGATTAAAAAAAAGAGAGCAAACGAGAGAAACATTTTTCAAAGACAAGCTGTACATTTAATTCAATTATAGGGTTCTCCACCTTATATTTTTACCTTCACTATTTTGTCTTTGATGAACTAGAACAAATTAACCATAAAATAAAATATAGTCTACCTAAGGTTTTTCTTTCTCTACTATAGCATTTTTGGTTTCCTCAAGAAAGAAATCAAACAGAAGGACTATAGATGAATAGAAGAAAACGGAAATAAGGAAAGAAGGTTTATGTCCAAGAGGGTGACCAGGAAAAGATGACCACAGATCCAATTAGGTGTCAAAACAGGGACTGCAGCCAGAAGGAATTATCCATGTACCAGAACCTTTGAGTGCAATTGAATGATGCCCAGATATTCTATTCACTTATATATGATGACATCAACCACACAGAAGATGCTACATATATGCAAACAAAACATAAGCATGCATTTAAACCGATTTATTCTTTTCATTCATAACTCAATCATGCTACATGCACATCATGACTTCATACGTTTTGCAATCACAGGGCCACAAATAACCTGGATTCTATATACCTAGGGGAGCACTAAGGAGTAGCCACCTTATTATCTCAATTAGCCTTTTTGCACCTCAATACAAACTTCTGCAAATAAATAAACAATCTTACTCAAACAGTAGACTTGATCTATAAACGTAGCTTTCAGAGGTTACTTAGACACAAATCTCCCATTCTTGCAACTGTATTGCTGCCAAAATCCTCTCCTTTAGAGAAACTTTGGAGTTTCCTCTGACCCTTTCTTTATGAGAACTGTAGAAGTAGGTTAAATCACATTCATAAACAGTACTATTAAGAGAGAGGATCTACGGCTTCGGGCTAATTTGTGGTAGACTTGAATTTGGAGTATATGTGAGAATTCAGGTCCAATTAACCATTTAGCAACGTATTTATCATAGTAAGATGTAAGTTGTTTTATATATGTATTATATTGTGAAGAGATCCTTCTCTTTGCTATTGCTATAAGAATGCTAGTTTCTTCCTTGCCTTTAAACAGAAGACAAGTGAACCTATTTTCATATATTGTAAGTACCGAGTATGGATCAGACACTCTACTGGGCACTACCACACCATGGGTGTGCATGTGTGCATATGCACAAAATCATTTCATCTCCTCCATCATTCCGGGGGATCAATCATCCTTATTTCATAGAAGGGATAAAAGGCTCCTTCAGGTCACACATATAATGAGTGGGGAGCTGGGGATTAGACACAGGTCTGAGTCCTAAGTTCATCATTTTCCAGGGTCCATGCCATTCCCTCAAATGATGATATAAATGCTATGAGCTATAGCACTCTGTGAAAAATATTGAAGCATGTGTATAAGGTAAAATTCTGACACGTTTCCAATGCCACCTGTACTTTGCATGAATCTGTATTTTTATATTTATTTATTTATCTCTCTATTTACATACCTATTTATACTCCATCTTGACCATAAAAGCTTTTTCGATATTTCAGTTTAAATTGCCACATTTTTCTTCATGTATGTGAAAAAGGTACATTTCAGCTAATTCTCCACCACTAAAAACTCACAAGTAATAACCTAGAAATAGGTAGCCCATATATACCTAAATAAAATTCATTTTAAGAGTAATAGTTTTAACATATAATTATTTAATTAAGAGATGAGCATTAAATGCTAATAAAATTATTTCAAATTAAATATTGGATATAAACCAAATTTATGAGCTAGACAGAAAATCATTAGAGTATTATTTCACCTGTAACTTTTAAGGTATTTCCAAAGACTGATAGCAACTGATGCCAATAATATGAATTCTAAGGGGGGACAGTACGTGTATGACAGTAAATATTTAGATATAGTATATATTTAAAAAAATATATATATATAATGTGCCTTAAATACTAAGAAGAATTACACCAAACTAAAATGTATATGCACATTAAATATTTCTAAGCCATGTCTAAAGACTTTATTACTAGGATTAGTATTTCCAACAAGACAGATACTGGTGTTAACTAGGGGCAATTTGAGCAATAGCAGAATCTGAATGCACAATGTCTTAAGAGTTTATACACTAAGTTTCTGAAATTATTTTGTATCTGGCTACATATTAAGTGGACATAACTTAGACTTATTATACCCAGAGAATAAGATTTGGCAACTGAAAATCTGGATTTGAGTGCCTACTTTAATGTTTATTAACTTTTGTCATTCAATCAGGATAACATTCTGATATTTATTTTCACATACTCCAGAGAATTGTGAAGATTCAATTAAAAAAAAATATATATAAAAACACTTGGTAAACTTTCAAAGGTAATTCAAATATCAGACAATAGTGTTATTAGTAAATAATGGTAGTTTATCTAGCCATGATAGATTCATACAGAAAAAGTCTTTAACACATCTACACTGAGAAGAATTTGGAGCCACCATCAGAATTACTTCTCAGACCTTATGTCAATATCCCAGTGCTGTGTTACAACTGTTTTAAATATGTTTTCCAGATTTATCATGACCACATTTATAGGGAGGTAGAGGTCTTCATAGCTAAATACTCTAGATGAAAAGTAAAAAACATATAGCTATGGCCAAGTAGTTTTCAATAGTTAATGGGTGAGGTGATCTTATGGGAAAAGGTACATATATTTTTTTTTGTTACTTTACATCTAGCCATTGTGGATAATATGTAGACATACTCAGTTGCCATGATGCTAATTCCTCACATCCATCCTTTCCTCATTCTCCCTCTCTCATTTAGATATGGGAAGGCAAACAGTCAATGTTTATACAGAAATGAAAAATTCAACCAGCTTTTCCTCACACACATTGAAGAATAATTCTGAGAGAAACCCATCCCACTATTGCATTTTCTTTCTAGAAGCTGCCACCAAGAGTCAAAGATTATTCTGCACATGCTAGGTGGATGCCATTTCCTTCCTTACTTCCACTTTCCCCATGTGACCAGATACAATGTTCTACCTGTGAGAATAGGAAAGCCAGAAACAAAAGTAAATCTAAGGAATAAACTTTCTTCTCTCTTCTGCACTTGAAAGTTTCTATTACTTGTACCCTTCAAGATGGAATGTTTCTTGATTCTTACAACAAATGTAAAACAATGCAGTTATTTCTACATCAGTAATATATCAATAAATAATATGCTTTGGGGCTCTTAAATATATGTTTTCAAGAGAAAGAAGATTTTGTTTTATAGACTTCCTATCATACCCCAATATTTGCACATATCCTAAGAATATTCCCTAAATGAATAAGACTGTGAATTGCTTTAGAAGAAAGGGTGTATTTTTTGGTTTTGGATACCCAGTCTTATTCAGCAGGTAACAAGTAAATCGGTGTCAATGAATGATTGAGTGCATGAAGAAGCATCTCCTAAAGGATTTAGAAGGGATTATGAGAAAGCATACCTTTGAAATTAGAATGGGACTCTCCCTTGCCAATCAAATAGAACACTGACAAGTCATTCTAAAAGATTCATTCATCTATTCAGACATGTGCCAAATAATTGTTGAAGGCCTACTATGTGCCACATTCCACTCTATGTGCTAGGGGTGACATGTTGAACAAAAAGATATGATCTGTGTTTCATAGGGATTATTTATCTTCTACTAATGAAGATAGATCTTGAGTAATTACATAAATAACTATTATTACATCTGTGACTATAAAGGACACACTAAAATGTTTCATAAGAGCATATATAACAAATCAGATTTAATATAGAGTAGACAGTCAGGAACAGTTTTCCTGAAGGGCATTTAGACTCAGACTTGAAAATAAGTCAGAAGTAGCTAGTGTAGAGGCAACAGCATATGGAAGTCCTAAGAGGAGCTAGAGAGAGGGGTGAAGTTTTCATGGCTAGAGACCAGTGAGTGGAGAGCAGTGTATTAAAAGAGGAGTCAGAATTGCTAGAAAGGGAAGGGATAGCTGTAGTTGGTCAGGTAGATTCTAGGTTAGATTTTAAACTTTATCTTGAGAATAATGAGAAAAAATTGAGGGATTTTTAGAGAGTCCCCTTAACTTAAAATAAACTTTTAATGGATGAGTATAAACCTTCCATTCCTTCTGCTGGCCTAGGAATCAGGAAAACAAGATGTCAATCCTCAGGGAGCAAACTTTATAATTACTTTCATAACCCACTGTCTAGGATAATGCTTTGCTTAGAAAAGGCATTCAGTGAATACTAGTTTTGATTAAGTCCAGTGCCCTCGTTGCAAATTAGTTGTACACCTTGGATAAGTGATTACAATATTCTGGGTCTCAGTTTCTCTGTCTATGAAGTGAACATGTCTGATTTATAAGTGCTCTGAAATCTCTTTTAATCTAATAGTTCATGATTCAAATAAGCCCTTGGTAGAAGTAAATAAAGAAACAGATATCTGTCTCTCCCCCCACCCTCCCCGGAGTAGCTGTGCCCTAGTAATAGGTAACTAAGCCACACAATAAGTTTGTCACATTGCATCCAAACAACTAACCTGATGCTTGGAGAGTCCCATAAATGCCTGCCATGTGATCTTGGGCAAGCCACATAATGCCATCTATAAAACAAGGGGTGTGGACTTTATGATCTTTAAAATTCCTTTTTAGTCCTTAAATAATGCAAATTATTTTCCTCCTTATTTTTATCTTGATGTAACTCAGGCAGTTCCAAGTTTGCTTGAATTTATGTCTGTTTAAAATAAATAAATATACAAATAAATAACCAACTCTTTCCTGTGGGGGGGGGAAATAACTTTAGATGTACTTACATAGAAAATAAGATCATTAATTTCTTTAATTAAATTAGCCAATTACTAAATATTAATCCAATTAAGTATAAACTAGGTAGGGTCTCCAAGGATTTACTACTTAAAGAAATGATATTTGGGGGGGCAACATATCTGGATGAGAAATGAAGATAAGGAAGGAAAATAATGTTCTTTCAGTGCACAGAGAAAGCTGTTATCTGCTTCCCATTTCCCTTTTTCCTTCATTCAAACTGTAATAAGGTCATTAGTCAAAGGCAAGGCAACTCTAAGCACAGAAAACATGGTAAGTGCTGAATTATCAAGTCACTAAGTTCCATAGACATTTCACGGTAGATGAGGAGAACTGCCATTGTGTCTGCTCATACACAGGGCTCATCTGCCCTGGTCAGGAATGGGCCATTAAGAATGCACACCACTGATCCAACTGTACCTCCCAGTTTCAATTTAGTGCAAGGAAAGACAGGTGGCCTGTTAACAATGCTGGGAACATCTGGAGTTGGTAATGTAGGCAAAGAGTGATTGATATGACTCTGCTGAAGGATAGAGAGATTTTTAATTGGTTGGATAGTATGTGCAATAGCAAATGGAGATCTATCAGTCCCATCCCTACCAAAGCAATGAAGACAAAAGATGAATAACAGCCTCTTCAGGGCCACTGCTGATCAGTGGTCTCCACAAGTGACCAAAGGTAGGGACATAAATAGGGAAAAGTAGAAAGAAAGACAAGGATGTGAGGCACATGCACAGCAAAATTCAATGACTTACAAAATTTGGGGTAGATTTTACTTCTCTGGGCAAACTATTAAAAGAGGTTCATATTTTATAATGGTGGTGGGTAGTGATGATGATGATGACAGCAGCTCCCCACTTTGCCTAGTTAACTCCTACTTATATTTTAGATCTTAACTCAGTTGTCACCCTCTCACAGAAGTCTTCCCAGACCTTCATGACAGGCTCAAATTCTTCTAAAATATGCTCTCACCTCTCCCTCCCTTCTGCAGCACCTGCTGCAGTGACAGTGTGCCTCTCTTTGCATGACTGTTCTTTGTTGTAGCTTCTCTCCACTCAGCTACATGCTCCCTGTGAGCAGATAGTACATCTGCTTTTGGTTATCATTGTCTCCTTAGACCTATGCACAGTGTCTGCGGGCTCAATAAATGTCTGTTTAAAGGAAAAGGAAAAAAAGAAGGGAAAAAACACCTTTGCACACCCATTGTGCAGCATCCATTGTCCTGATGTGTTCTATATTTCTCATGACAACCTTTCAAGGTGAGTCCCATTATTTCCATTTCATTGAATCTTGGAGAATGAAGTCAATGGCCTTAGGTTTCATAACTAAAATGGGTGGAGCACAGATACAAACCTGATCAGGTAGGACCTAAATCCATGCATTTTCCACCACCCCTTACTATATCATGCTGCCTCTTTATGTTAAAGAAATGTATCTGAATTCCTAACTAGCTTAAGTTTGAAAAAATGGTGATGTTACAGTATTCAGAAATCTGACAGTTGGCAATACTGTTTCAAAGCTGAAAAAAAAATGAAGAAGAAAGTCTAAAGAAAACAAAAGTCCTGTTTTTCTTCTCAAACTCTGTGTGAAGAAAACAAAGATGTGAGTACTTGCTATATTTGATAAAACAAAGTACTGACATGAAGTATTATGAATAATAAGTAGTAGCTGTTCAAAGAAGGAAATATAACACGATAGAGTAAATGGTGTATTTGTCCCTCAAGCTGATGAGTACTTAGTTACTATGAAATCATTCTTATAGAGAACATAATTTAGACTACACTCCAGACAAGCTACTCAGGATACTATGTGTGTCACTGCTCCTCATTAGATATTTGCATGATTTTAAATATTAAAGCTGTTATCAAATATTAATAATATAAATAAATTAAATTTAAACTGCAGAACTCAACTGTTGCCACATATTGCTGAAGTGAGAGTTTATTATGAATCTTTAAGGTCAACAGCTAAGAACTTCCATCTGGAGAAATGTCTCAATAATAGTTGTATATAAGTTTTGGTAGACATACTGTACTGAGAGAACCAAAGGATGCCCTGTATTGATCCACAGTAGCAAAGCTGATGCTATTATAACACAGGTCTAACCAGGCAATTTCTACAGTGAAGTTTTGGGGGAAGATGCATTCAATATAAATATGTTCAAGCAATTTTATAGGTGTAATACAAACTACCCACCCCAAATCTAGAGGAATGACTTATTCAGAATAACATTAAGTGCTTTTCTTGCATCAGAGATGACCAACGGCAACAGGTTTCTAACACCTCAACTAAAATGAGGAAACCAAGTGCTACTTTCAAGAGAACAGAAGCACAACTTTTGCCCTCTAGCAAAGGAATCTAGCACAAATCAGAAGTGAAGAAATGTATGCCTGAACTCAGGTAGAATTTGTTGCACCAATATGTCATATAAAAAAAATTAAATCTTGATTTCCTTATGTGGTCAATTATGTTTTATGAAAGAGAACATAAGAGTTTAGAGCTATATCCATAATATACCTAGTTATGAGTCCTTAAAGAAATTTCTTAATCTTTGTGACAGTTTCCTCATTTGTAAAAAGGGACTGCACCAGCTACTTAAAAAGATTAAATAAAATATTGCATACAAAATATATGTAGCATGTAGTAGTATATGTATAGCACATAGTAGAAGCTAGAAAATATTTTTCCCAGTTTCTTGCATTAAGAAAAACAGTACTTTAGAAAAGGCATTAATTGCATTTAGTCACTTGGGATGTAAAAAAATTCTACAGTGGTACAGTGACATTGGTCCTAATATTAAAAGAGAATCCTCAGTTCTTCTGTCCCCTCCTTCTTCTTCCCCAGTGTCCCTTGTTGATGATTGCTTGTCTTTAATTTCACTAAAACTGTCAGCATCCTTTAAAAGGAAAATGGATATACTGTGCATCCCTAAGAAGAGGTAATATAGTTACGCTTGGAGAGAAGGAAGTAGAATGAAATACTGTAAAAGGAGAGAGAAGGAAGAAATAAATCATATTACAGAAAGGATGAGAACATCATATGATGAATTAAGACATCTCTGTAACTTGGTTGATGTAAGAACTGAAGTAAGACCAGTTCTGCTTGCTCACCAGAGGGCCTAGAGGGAATAAGGATGCTGGCTTCTAAGAATGGAGCATGGATAGAGGAATACAGTATATGGATACACACTTAACTTTCTCAGGGATAGAAGCTTTCTTACTTTTCTCAGCCTTTGTATGCTGGGCTTTCTTAGCTCGATCGTGACTATGTTTTCATGATTTGGAAAATTGTTATAAAAGACCACAGTGAGGCGCCTGGGTAGCTCAGTTGATTAAGTGTCTGCCTTTGGCTCAGGTCATGATCTCAGCGTCCTGGGATCTAGCCCTGAATCGGGCTCTCCACTCAGTGGGGGAGTCTGCTTCTCCCTCTCACTCTCCCTCTGTGTGCTCTCTCTCTCTCTCAGATAAGTAAATAAAATCTTAAAAAAAATAAAATAAAAGATCACAGTAAATAGAGTAGATGCTAATGAGCTCATTTTAAAGATTACCATCCCCTTGGAACATTGTGTGTCCCTTTTGTCTGGCACATAGTAGATATGTAAGAAATATTTGCTGGTCCAATAATATCATCTTCTCTGTGAAGGCACTGGCTAGAACTTATTTATACATTACTCAAGAGATAGTTATTGATTGCCTGTTATGTGCCAGACATTGTGTTGAGCACAAGAACACAGTTGGTGGCCGTTAATGAAAATCAAGCAGCAAGTGAACGGATTATTACTGCACTGATTCTTATGATGTTTAAGATGCAATACTTATATACTTATAACTATCTTTATTAGACTCCATTAGTTTATAAAACATTGACTAAGTCAATTTTCTGTGTATTTAGTCATCCTTATAACTAATTACATATCTATATACTGAGTTTTCATAAATCTACTAGCTTGCTTTGGGATGCTAATAGTACAATGTGTGTTTTATAAGGTCAAAACTGGTTTTCTGTAGGTCTTGAAAGTGTCACAGAATATAATAAAAATCCTTCTGATTTCATATCTCATCTACTCTTATTGGTTCTTCTTTGTCAGTGTTGGTCTTTAGCCTTTACACCTTCCAGCTTGTGTACAGCTTTTCTAGTTTTTGAAACAATTTATTCTTCCTTTTCTCCCTCAATTCCAAACTCTGTCATTATCTGAGAATTCAAACATATAGATGCTTCCTCGCCTGTGAACTGTGAAATGAAGCACATTTTCATTTGAGATGTCATTGCCTGTCACTGTAACTTTGTTTTCCACATTCTCCATTTCTTAAACCTCACTGAATTTTCTTTTTACTTCTATTCCTTTCTTTCTTTTTGTCTATAACTCATTTTCTTCTCTTTCCAATCAGCATTTCTTGGGAAAAGAGAACTGGGTGAAGGATTAGAGAGAAGCTGTGGCCAGAATACCAGTTTTATACTGGCAGGTCCCGACTTTATCAACAGAGCCATGTTCATTCTGTGCCATGTGCCAAGATAATCCATTCTTTAGCTGTTAAAATCACCTAAGAAGGTGATGAAGGTGGGAATCCAGTGTTAAAGAATAGAGAAGTTATATGTTCTCAATTACTTCTACTGTACGATTAATCCAGTATAGCACAAAATCATTGAACTCTTTCCAACTACCTTGTTCAGTTGGTGCCCAGCCATTCCAATTATCTGGCTTCCATGGCAGCCCCTAGGGGTAGCATTGTGTGTTAATTTACTTACCATCATGTTATATGTGTTTATCACAGTGAGTTGGACCCATCAGGAGAAATGAATTGTTTTTGAATCACAGTACTCTCTTATCAGACTACACAACCAAAAGCCAAAGTAGGTTTTTTGCCTTGTGCTTTTTAATTTTTTTAAACGAACAAACTAAATTAGGGAATATATAGGGAGCAGCCTCAACTACTTTATCCCCAATATATTTTAAACTGTCCATTACGAAACAAGTCACTGTTGTATCATCCTGTTCACTTTACTTCCGACCATCAATCCAGAATGAAAGAATTCCACCAGAATTTAGGAATTTCCACCATCATTATCAAGACAAGCAATGTCCTGAAGTGAATTCACTACCTTTGTTTTCTTAACAAATAGTTTATTCACCGAGGCTTCTTGCTTGGAAGTCCAGAACCACCAGTAGGGAGTCAGCCTTTTTTTTATAAAGTATAAAAATATTTTGGTCAAACATTCATATTTTACCATTTTCCAAGTAGAGTCATTTTTTTCCCCTCTGCCCTTGCCGTGATGTGACATTTAATTATGGATTCCCCAGAAACCTTTCCCTGAGGTCTTTTACATCAGAAGTACCTTTTCTGGGAGGACTCCAGTGGTGTTTTTCATCATGACAGCAGCTCCCTATGGCTTAGCTTGCTATTAAATCCTGAATTAATATAAGCAAACCTCTTCTATTGACAAGATAAACAATGTTTCCCTTTGTTTTCCAGAAGATCTACTAGGCTGGGTTGTCAGAGCCGGGACTTTTAGTAGGTAGCCTTTAGGTTAAAACATTTACCCATACATGTGCTTTCCATCTAACCAGATTTTACAACCTCTATAATGCACATTTTTAATCAAAAGAGTGCAATGGATCTGTATTCCCTCCCAGTAAAGGCTAAACCCCTAGAAAATGGCCTTTCTTAGCAAATATGTTTGAATTTTCTGAGAAGATCAGATAGATGATAGACAGACAGATAGGTATAAATTGATAAGATAGGTAGATGATAGTTCTAGATCTATAATTTTTTTCCCTTACCTCACAATGGAAGCAGGGACATCTTCTTTCTGGGATACCAAGATTCAGATTCAAAATGTCTTTTTTTTTTTTTTCTGGCTATCACCAGATGGTTAGTACTGGCATGATTTTGGTATTTTATGTATTTCTTTAGCCATGCCACTAATGTAAAAGTGTGTTAAAAATACCAAATACTTTAAATTTGTATCTCTTCATTTTTGCTGCTGATGCCAAACATGTGGGATAAAACTAAGGCAAGGGTGGATGCATCGTCTGATTATATCTTTTAGCCTGGTTTTTGCAAAAGGTTTCATTGTAGAAGTAAAGATGCTCCAAAATAAAACACTAGCAAGACATTCCAGGAACATTCACCATGACTAAGTAGGATTTATCCCAAGAATTTGAGATTTGTTTTATATTCAATTAATGTGATGTATCATACCAATCAAAGGACAAAAATCTCAATATATGCAGAAAAATCATTTGAAAAAACCCTATACTTCTTCATGATACAATCACTAAACAAACTAGAAATAGAAAGGAGCTTCCTCAACCTTACACAGGGCTTCTACAAAATACCCAGAGCTAATGACATCATAATGACATCATTTTAATTGGCAGGTCCTGACTTTATCAATAGAGCCATGTTTATTCTGTGCCATATGCAAAGATAATCCATTCTTTAACTGTTAAACTCACCTAGGAAGGTGATGAAAGTGGGAATCCAGTGTTAAAGAACAGAGAAGTTACATGTTCTCAATTACTTCTACTGTAAGTACTCAGTAGTACTTTCCCCATAAGATCAGGAACAAGACAAGCATGTCTGCTTTTGACACTTCTGGTCAACACTGGCCTGGAGGTTTTCACCATGACAATTAGGCAAGATAGTAAATAAAAAGCACCATATCAGAAAAAAATTAAACTATATATATTTGTTATATCTTATTATATATATAATATATATATATGTGTATATATATATTATACATATATATGTAACATATTATATATATGTTATATATAATATATATAACAATATATCAATATATATTGTTATATATATTGATGGTATATCTTGTTATATAAAATCCTAAGAAATCCATTCAAAATGTATTACAACTAGTAAATGAGTAAATTTTGCAATTTACAAGATCAACATAAAAAATAAATTGTATTTCTGTATACTAACAGTGAGTAATCATAAAATGAATTAAGAAAACAATTCCTTTATAATACCATCAAGAGTAATTATAAAATATTAAGTAATAAATTCAATAAAACAGTGGCAAAACTTATACTCTGAAAACTAAAACAAACCAAAACATTGTTGAAAAAAATTAAAGAGGACTTAAATAAAAGGAAAGACATCCCATGTTCATGAGTCAAAATACTTAATATTGTTTAGACAGTAGTGATCTCCATATTGATCTATTCAATATTGATCAGATTCAATATAGTTCCTACCAAAATTCCACCTGTTTTACATAAATTGATGAGTTGGTCCTAAAATTCATATGGAAATTCAAGGGACCCAGAAAAGCCAAAATAATCTTGAAAAGAACAAAGTTGGAGGACTCACATTCCCAGTTTCAAAACTTACTACCAAGCAAGATTGTGTGGTATTGGCTTAGGATAGAAATACAGATCAATGGAACAGAATTAAGAGTCCAGAAATAAATCATCACATTTGCAGTAACTGATTTTTGACAAGGAGTTCAAGTCAATTCAAAAGTGAAAGAATAATTTTTCAACAAATGGTATTGGGCCAACTGGGTATTCACATGTAAAAGAATGAAGTTGAACCCCTCTTCATACCACACGCCATCCCGATCAAAATACCAATGGCATTTTTCAAAGTGCTGGAACAAAAAATCCTAAAATTTGTATGGAATCAGAAAAGACCCCAAATCGCCAAGGAAAAGTTGAAAAAGAAACACAAAGCTGGGGCTTCACGTTGCCTGATTTCAAGCTATATTACAAAGCTGTGATCACCAAGACAGCATGGTACTGGCACAAAAACGGACACATAGACCAACAGAACAGAATAGATAGCCCAGATATAGACCCTCAACTCTATGGTCAAATAATCTTTGACAAAGCAGGAAAAAATATGCATTGGAAAAAAGACAATCTCTTCAATAAATGGTGCTGGGAAAATTGGACAGCTATACACAGAAGAATAAAACTTACCATTCTCTAACACCATACACAAAGATAAACTCAAAATGGATGAAAGACCTCAATGTGAGACAGGAATCCATCAAAATCCTAGAGGAGCAACAAAACCAAAAGACAACTGACAGAATGGGAGAAGATATTTGCAAATGACATATCAGATAAAGGGCTAGTATCCAAAATCTATAAAGAACTTATCAAACTCAACACCCAAAGAACAAAGAATCCAATCAAGAAATGGGCAGAAGACATGAACAGACATTTTTCCAAAGAAGACATCCAAATGGTCAACAGACACATGAAAAAGTGCTCAACATCACTTGGCATCAGGGAAATCCGAATCAAAACCTCAATGAGATACCACCTCACACCAGTCAGAATGGCTAAAATTAACAAGTCAGGAA
>NC_138369.1:109841915-109940489 GCF_054177405.1 Leptonychotes weddellii | reverse complement strand
GTTAGAATGGCAAAAATTGACAAGGCAAGAAACAACAAATGTTGGAGAGGTTGTGGAGAAAGGGGGACCCTCCTACGCTGTTGGTGGGAATGCAAGTTGGTACAGCCACTTTAGAAAACAGTGTGGAGATTCCTCAAAAATTTAAAAATAGAGCTACCCTATGACCCAGCAATTGCTGTCCTGGATATTTACCCCAAAGACACAGATGTAGTGAAAAGAAGGGCCATACGCACCCCAATGTTCATAGCAGCAATGTCCACAATAGCCAAACTGTGGGAAGAGCTGAGATTCCCTTCAATGGACGAATGTATAAAGAAGATGTGATCCATATATACAATGGAATATTACTCAGCCATCAGAAAGGATGAATACCCAATTTTTGCATCAACATGGATGGGACTGGAGGAGATTATGCTAAGTGAAATAAGTCAAGCAGAGAAAGTCAATTGTCATATGGTTTCACTTATTTGTGGAACATAAGGAATAGCATGGAGGACATTAGGAAAAGGAAGGGAAAAATGAAGGGGGGGAATCGGAGAAGGAGACAAACCATGAGAGACTATGGACTCTGAGAAATAAACTGAGGGTTTTAGAATGGAGAGGGCTGGGGGGGATGGATTAGCCCAGTGATGGGTATAAAGGAGGGCACGTATTGCATGGAGAAGTGGGTGTTATAAGCAAACAATGAATCATGGAACACTACATCCAAAACTAATGATGTACTGTATGGTGCCGAACATAACATAATAAAAAAATAATAAAAAAATAGATAAATGGTGTGGCATGCGAATTATATCTCAATAAAACTGTCACATTTTTTAAAATATTCTATATTAGCAATCATGCTACAGTGCAGGAAATCATCTTTTGTTGACTAGTGTGTAAATTCAGCTAACATAGATCCATACTACTCCTCCAAGCAAAAGAAATCTGAATTCCAAACAGATTCACAGATTTTGGCTTTTGTACTTATCATATGATCTACTAACTCAAATAGGTTTGGTTTAGTAATATGGCTATGATTTGAAAGATTCTTTGTAAAAATAATAGCCATTTTAGAGTAGGCAAAATGAAATCATAAATAGGTCCTCTGATTTACTGGTAGGCATTAAAATTTCAGATAGGCTTTAAAATGAACTATCTGTGCCAACACTGCTCATTATTAAACAAGAATATTATACAAATGTTTATAGTGCTGATTTATCATTAATGACCATTTCCAGCCAATACTAAGGTATATGTACATGGAACATACACAGATGTATTTCTACTCTGAACTCACAATTATATTGTAGATGAATTAAATTGAGATTGTAAAGTTATTTTATATTTTAATAAATGGTTTACTAGCATCTTTACATATTTCATAAGTACATGGATTTCCAAGTGAAAACTCATTTTGGTAACCTAATGGCTTCTTTCTCACATTGCAGTCTTCCCCAAGCTCCCAAATCCCCCCTCCTAAAAAAAGAAGTCTCCAGCAGAAGTGAGAATGAAAACATTTTGTTCAGAAATAAAAACAAAAGGGAGAAAGCTTAGTCACAAGTTATAACTATGTTCTAGGTCCCTCTCTTGGTTTTCATTTCTCCTCCATTCCTTTGATATTGGTTTTGCATACCTGTCTGTAAATCATGTCCCCTGGATATTACACTTCTCAGCACATTACATATAAAATGTACATAATGAATTCATATGTTTTTTCTAAGCTCAGTGATCACATTTGTAGGGCTCTGCAGGGAAGATGGGTAGGGGTACAGGACAAATTTCCTCCTCCTTCAGCCACAGACATCAGTGAGCAATTTCATCTCCATGTATGAGAAGGCAGGGAAAAGAAGGAAGGGCAAAAAAAATCAAAGGTAGGTAGAATGCATTCTCATTTTCATATGTTGTATTAAGTAGCCAATATAAAGCCTAAAAATAAATTAAGTTGAGTTTCTTTTCACTCTATCCCCACAATCCTTCTTTTTTGGTTTTCTTTTTATTTTAATTCCAGTTAGTTAACATATGGTGTTATATTAGTTTCAGGTGTACAATATAGTGATTCAATAGTTCCGTACATCACCCTGTGTCCATCAAGGGTGCACTCCTTAATCCCCAACACCTATTCAACCCATCCTCCTACCCCGTCTCCTCTGGTAACGACCATCAGATTGTTCTCTATAATTAAAAGTCTGTTTCTTGTTTTGACTTTCTCTCTCCCTCTCACTTTTTTCTTTGCTTATTTGTTTTGTTTCTTAAATTCCACATATCTCTAACCTACAGCATCCACTCCCTTCCATCCCTGCCTATCTTTCAAATGTGAAGTCTTCCATTTTTTCTGTGCTTCCATCTGCTTGGTGTCTGCCTGAGAAAAAAGTTTCTTTTTTTTAAGATTTTATTTATTTATTGGGGGGTGGTGAAGAGCACAGAGGGAGAATGAGAGGGAGAAGCAGACTCCCTGCTGAGCAAGGAGCCTGATGTGGGACTCCATCCCAGCACCCTGGGATCATGACTTGAGCCAAAGGCAGATGCTTAACTGACTGAGCCACCAGGCGCCAGAGAAAGAAGTTTCTAAGAGCTATTTCAAAGACCCAAATCACCCTGAGGGAGAGTATGGGTATACAAAGGTAAAATATATTTTTATAAAGTGTGTGAATGACACACAACACAGGAAAGCATTTTTGAAATGCAACCTGTAATTGGAAAAATAATATTTCTATGTAAAAGATATTTTTTAAAAAATCACGTGGGTGTCACCATTCCCCTGTGCAATATGAGTCAACTGTGGCCCTGAGAGTGACAAGTCTAACTGAATTGTCAATCTTTAATGTTATTTCAAGACCCTAGAGCAGAAAATTATTATACAGCCTCCTGTGAAAAAGGAATAACAAAAATAGCAAAAGCAAATTTCATCCCCAACGGGACTCTGCTCCTCTCAAAACTTATATCTATGCAGATTTGAGACAGGAGAGTTGGCCTGGTGAGCAAGGAATCGGCCAGCTGAAAACAAGCTTTCTATGCTGCAGAAGAATCAAAAGTTAAATATAATTCATGAACTGGTAAGAAATTGTAGTCCTTCTTATAAACTGGTGAGAGGAATCTTTTTCTTAATCCTTTGAGTTTGATTTGCAGTACTCTGGGACGTAAGATAAAATTGTTTCATTGGGATTTTACATTTTTCTTGTCTCGAGTTCTGCAATCAAATCAAGTGGCCAAAGATGAACTAGAAAAAGAGACATTTGTTTCACTAGCTCTGATGTGCAAGACCCACACATTGAAAGGACATGAAAATAAGTTCCCATGTATAAAAACAGCAAAATATTCACTCCCTGGGTCCAAAATTGTTTGGACTTTGAATTTCAGTTATTATTTTTCAATAGCAGTTGGAATTTGAATAAATCTTCTTTACATTTTGCATCTAATGTTTATTCATAATCATAAGAACATGGAAACTGGTATATTCATATGATATGAAAACCAGTGGATCTCACACAGGCAAATGAAATTCTTTATCAGAGAGACCTAGCAGATCCCTATTTGCATAGCCTGATTTATAATTTACAAATACTGTATTAAGTTTAATTCTTGGAGGGAAAAGAAAAATCTTTGCAGAAAAGGATGTGATACCATGTTAATCATAAAGAAGGAGGCCTGTACATAATCTAAGGAAAGGTCTATTATTTTATCCATTTTATTCTATCATTGCTGATACCAACTGGTCTAACCACTTTGAATCAGAGTTCGAAAGAAACCATTACAATAATTGGTTAAAAATATTAACTCCTGCAGGAAAAATTCCTACTGAGGAAAAATAAGAGGAATTGTGCTTTTTTGAGGGGAAAAGGTGATTTATTCAGATTGCTTATTAAAATGAATTAACTATCCACACAACTGAATTATTACCTAGTATAATTCAGAATGGATGGACAAACATCACACTTATCACTTTAGGAATATAAGGTCGTTATCATCCTAAACTAAAGCATCAGAAATCTGATGGTTCAAATAAATTAGACCCTAGACCTCAAAACTATCAATACTACAAAACAAAATATTGTCCAGCAAAAGCAACCAATAAAGGGATTCTCTAAAGTTAAGAAACGCAGTTATAACCTGCTCTCTGATTATTTCTGTGGAAATAAAAGACATCTAGGACTTTTTAAAGCTTTAATGTTTAATAATTAAAGTATAATTAGTAAAGTATTCTTGATAGGCTTATGGAAGGCATTAACACTTGGTAACCGGCAGTTTTTCAGGTTCTATGCTCATTCACTAGAGTTAGCACATCTAAATAGAAAATGCACAATCTATCAAAAAGCAATGATTCTTTATTTCTTGTTGAATTTGGCCAAATGAACAACTCCTCTGGAGAATTTAGTACATAAATATCATCCCTCATACTGTGACAAATGTCAAAAGACATAGTTCTGTTACCTTTCAGACCACATGTATTTTGGGGACTTAAGAAAGTGAAGTCACTATGAAGACCTCTGAATACTAACAAACATGGGCAAAAAGAGTGAACTTGAAAAGTAGAGCCATAAACATGAACCAAGCTTTCAAGGTGAAGTTAGGACTCCTGGAATCTCTTCCAAGTGAGAGAGTTTTTGCAAGTGCAGGTAACATGACTGCATCTCTCCTTGTACACCTGACTGTAGAAACAATCTCTTAGCACTCCCACCACCCAGGTGCTCTGCTTTGGAGGAAACATGTCATCCTTCCTCCCTGACAGTACAGCTGCGGAAAGCCACTGTAGAACAGGAAAGAAAGATTCCAGAAAAGGGGAAGGGAGAGACTGAGAGAATGCAAAAAAGTTAAGCCAATCAATTCCAGTGACAATCCAGAAACCCTCAATGACATTTTCCCCTCTAAAATGTGATGCCTCTATGGAATATACAAAGACAAGAGCAACCATTCTGGAACGTTTTGCATGATTTAAAAAAAACAAACAAAAAACTCTACTCTAAATGCACTTATAACTTAAGCACCACCTGCTGGTTTCGCACTGGATCTTCCCACTTACTAAACAACAATTCCAATTTGGTTTGCATTCGAATTAGCCAAGAAGACAATTCAATTTTTCATAGGAATAAATAAGGCAAGACAACTACTGATTTTTTTAAAAAAATCAGCCAACCTAAAGTTTTGCTAAGATTTAAAACTAGCTTTATATTTCCATCTCACATTTAAACCCAAACCAACTTTGGGTGAAACATTAAAAAGGCACTACTACAGGAATTGAAAGATAAGTTGTTAATGTGAAAGATACAATAACCTATACACATAATATTGACATTTATGTCTGTTTCTGTGGTTCAGCATCAATACTCTCGTTAGTTACTAGGTTACAAACGTTGTCTTGCTAATGCTTATTTTTCTTATAATAATGCTTTTATGATAATATATGAACCGTTCAACATCTTAAAAAAATAAACTGTGGTCTGTTTTAACCACACAGATGAAATAAAAATCTAACAATAAATGCCAATGAAGAAGCTTATAGAAATGACTCCCTGTGATTTAGCTAGTTACCTTTTCCAGTATTTCAATAACAAAAAAAAAAATATATTATTGGAGAATGTGTCTTAGAATTAGGTCACTGAATCAATTTTGCATTTGTTTTAAAAACAGTCACTTTTAGCTCGCTCGCAGAAAATCAAACTAAACTGAAATAAAAATAACTGTTTTCAATGTAAGTACTCAAAAAATAGTTGGTTATTTCATTAATCAAAATGACCCTCCTCCTCCCGACCTCCCCACCAAGTGCGGCGGTTAAATTCTTCTAATTTATTAAAAAGCAGCTATATGCAGCACTTCCAGGCATGGCCTCAAAGCCTAACTGGTAGCAGCATCTTAGGGCTACATTAACTGTGTATCCAAGGCAACCAAGTAATGGCTAAAGCACGACAGTGTTTGTTTAAAACGTGATGTGGAAAGCAATCAGAGGAGCTTCAATTCCAGGGAAATTCCTTTTCAATATAAGCCTCACACTGTATTAAAGTGGTGTTATTTGGACCATTATAATTAAGATTGTGTCACCATATTCATTATTTTCAAGGGTTTGTAACTGAGCTGTAAAAAATTAGTCATAGTAATTAAAAGACGGAAAACATCTAGTTATGCTAAGATGTCCTACTGGGGCATTTAGGGTCCGAGTGAAGGGGATTTAAGCAATTTAAATGACAGACAATATTTTATCTTAACTAGTTTAAAATACTATCCTAACCACTGATAAATTGGAGGTGTGCATAAGAAGGAATTTAGTCTGTACTTCTCTCGATAAAAACATACATTAGCTATTTTTAAACCATAATCATTATTCTTTTATGATTTTTATTGAGTTAATTCCTCAGTGATTTTATCTGTTGACTAATCTGTTGGTAAAGAACAGTATGGACATTTCAAAAAAATTCAGTTTTTGTTTTTTGAGTACTTCAAGTAACCAGTCATGGTGTAAGAAACTAAATACATGTTATTTTTCATTTTTTACTTAAACATTTGTACGCCCACATAAATTACAGGAGTTGGATTTTGTTCTTGATGTATTTTTTTAAACCTAGTTTTTTAAATCAGTTTTCTTAAGTAAAAAGGAAAAATGTTTCATCTGCTGTTTGTCAGATTGAAGAAAGAACTTTTTTTTTTAACAGAAAAATAAGCTGTAATTTGAGGTTAAGGGAGAAAGGGCAACTAACCTTTATTAAGAGCCTCCTGTCATACTCACACATGCTATACATTACATATTTATTTCATTTAATCCTCTCAATAGTTCTGCAGTGGAGGGAACATTGTTCCCATCTCACAATGAGGAAACTCATAATCCTAATGGGACCCAGGATCCAAACCTCATACATTTTTAATACTCTTTGTGCATCTCTGAAGTAAAGAGTTAAAAGTTGAACATAGTCCATCTTATTTTTAAATGATTTTACAAAATGTTAGAAACAAAATTATAAAGTAACTTCATTTCTCTTTTCAGTCTCCAGAATTTATTGCTAAGTTTCACTGCCATATTAACATTAACAAATGTATAAAACTCATCAAACTATAAACTCACCAAGAATGAAATGAAACTAAGAATTGCAAAAAACAAACAAACAAAAAAACAACTCTATTTATTCTTAAAGCTGTCTAGTAATAACACAATCTAAATTATGCAAAAAATAGTACTGAATTCTCCCAGAGAAAAACAGAAGTTGTCATCTGAAACTCAATGTGGTAGATATTGGAATGAAAATAGTCACAGGTTATATGTTAAAATTACTCTGCGGAGCTGCTTCAAGAGACAGAACCCCTTACTTGCTGGCCAAGGATCTCTCAAGGCTCATAGCATGGCTCCCATGAAGCCATTTCCAAATTTATACATGTTTCCTTTTTCTTCAAATTTCTAAACTTAGAAAATATTGTTTGCTCAATGATTTTCAAAGCGAATATATCAGAGATTTTATTATTTACTCCTGACATCGAAATTTGATATTCTTATAAGCTCTGAACATTTTTAGCTTTATATTTTTAAAAAGTTCTTTTAATAAATCCAATATTTTAGTTTTATATTGGAATATTTGAGAAAATAATAGAAAATAATTTTCCCCCGTCTTTTTCATTTGCCTAATATTGAACAAAAGAGAAAGATATGAATTAACCAATGTCCCCATTTCAAATGGAGAAGGCAAGGGAAAAAATCAAGGTATTAGATAGGCCCTGTCCACTATAGTCCACACATGTGGCTTCTGAACACCTAAAATGTGGTTAGTCTGAACTGAGATTTATTATGTGTAAAATAAGCACTGAATTTCATACAACATACACAAGTAAAAATCTCAAAGAATTTTTACATTACTTGTTAAAATGATAATATTTGGAAATACTGAGTTAAATAAAATATATCGTTAACAATTTACTCCTCCTATTTACTTCTTTTCATGTGGTTGCTAAAAAATTTTAAGTTATATATGTGGCTGAAGCTAATATTTTATTTATTTGGGACAGCGCTGTGTTAGACAAAGCATGAGACATGACAGTTTGGGTCTGAAGTCATTGGTATTATTTACAAGATATTTCCTAAAACATTTTTTTACTGTTTCCCTTATGCCCTAGCATTTCACATACATTGATAAAATTATCTCTTACGTATACATATACATAAGCATATACACATATTTTACTCTCTTGTTCAACGTTGTATTTCCAATAACTAGAATAGCATCTGGCCAATAGTAGGCATTCAATAAATAATTGTTGACTGTATTTTAAACCAATGTGTTTCGCCAGCTCTGGATACTATTCAGAGTTAGAGGGCAAACGGAGGAGAATACGCCTCCCAGCCCCACATAGAAATTCTAAGTCCCATAAATGAAATCTTTGAAACAGACATGGAAATGAAACAAATGAAAAATGTGACTTTTGAAATAATAATATATAAATTGGCAATAAATAAAAATTGTATATGATCAGATCACAGAACCACCCATTTATGAGTCCAACAATGTATACATTTGTAATGTGGGCAACCTGGAAATTTAAAATTGCATTCACCCTTAAAATATACAAACACAGCCATAAAAGATATTTGTAAGGCTTCCTATTCAATGTTGTTGATATTTTCCTTCGAAAGACAAAAAGTTCACTTGCCAATGTGTACCTTCCATGAACAGCAGAAACTCCAAAGTGCAGATTTGCATTCCATCAAAGATATTATGATAAATTAAGAAGAATCATTAGAAAAGCTCAAATATTTTGCATATCGCTTCACTGTGACTTCAAATTTATGGGAGTGTGTGTATTTTAAACCACCCACACAACTTATGTCCCCGGGCAAAAAAAAATTTAAAAGATTATAAAAATCTTTAGATACCAAAGTCTGGAGAATCAGGAGAGCTGGAAACAGAATGAAGTTACCTGTAATCCCCAAAGACTCAATGGCCCACAGGAAGCCCAGGAAATCTAAACACAGAAATAAGATGTCTTAGCTGGGGCAGGAACTCTTGACCTACTGCTGAATCTGATTACTCAAGAAAAAATGTCTTTCAGGGCGCCTGGGCATCTGACTCTTGATTTTGGCTCAGGTCAGGATCTCAGGGTTGTGGGATCAAGCCTGGAGTCCAGCTCCACAGGGAGTCTGCTTCTCTCCTTCTCCCTCTCCCTTTTCCTCTGTCCCTCCCCTCTGTTTGGGATCTCTCTCTCTCTCTCTCTCAAATAAATAAATCTTTAAAAAAAACATTTTTCAGAGACCCTTCAACTCCAAAATATATTTGCTAGGAGTGCTCAGAACCTGAGGGAATGGAGGAGAGGTACATTGTTTGGTGGGTCTGAGTCCAACTGCTATTTTAAGAATCCTAGTTCCTAGTTCCACCAGTTACTAGCAGTGTGTTCTTGTGCCCTTCAAAGCCTCTGTTTGCTTATTTAAAAATAATACAATAATTGTCCCTCCAACACAGATTTCTGTGAATTCATTTGAATAAAGCACTAAGAACTGTGTCTACAACAAATTACCACAGACTTGGTGGCTTGAAACATGAGACTCTTACTCTGTCACAGTTTTTAGAGACTTAATTCTGAAATCGAGTTGCAGGCAGGGCCATGCTTCCCCAGCAGGGTCCAGAGAAGAATCATCCCTTGCATCTTCCTAGTTTCTGGTGGCTCCCAGCAATATATGGTGTTTCTTAACTTATAGCTGCTTCTCTCCAAACTCTGTCTCTGTCTTCACATGGGGTTCTTCCCTACATATATGTTTATTTCTGTGTAGCATCTCCTTGTCCTAAAAGGATACCAGTCAGTGGATAAAGGGCCCACCTTAATCCAGCATAACTCATCTTAACTAATTACATCTACAAAGACCCTATTTTCAAGTAAGGTCACATTTTCAGGTTCTGGGTGGACATGAGTTTTGGAGGGGTACTATTCAACTAACTACAGATATTTAACAAATTCTAAAGCTCATGTGGCTTTAAGCAAAATAAGAGAAAAGTCAAAAAACAAAGGAATGTAAAAGAGATAGTCAACTCAGTTATGTATTATCTCCTTGAACATACATACAATGTCTACCTAGACCTGCAATGAGAAAAGCATAATTTTTCCATTTTTCAAAATATGCCTTTAAGTGAGCTTCTACTTAAGTTTTCGTTTTTCTTAGGACTTCATAGTCTAGCCACATCTTACCCATTTTTCACTTACATCCTGACACTAAGTCTAGTAATTTTTATCTCCTACATATCTCTAACATCCATTTTTCTTTTTCACTTCTAATTCTACCTAACCTTAACACCAGCATGAATAGAATCACCTTTAAAGCAACAACTGCAAATCCCCTCAACACTTTTGAATTGTAACACAAACCACTAGAGATTAATTTCTTAATTTTTTTCACCTTTTTGCATGATCACTAAGTCATCAGTGGTTCCCCATTTTTTAAAGATTTATTTATTTATTTGAGAGAGAGAGAGAATGAGCAGGAAGGGCAGAGAGAGAGAATCTCAAGCAGACTCTGTGCTGAGTACAGGGCTTGATCTCATGACCCTAAGATCACAACCTGAGCCAAAACCAAGAGTTAGACACCTAACCTACTGTGCCACCCAGGCGTCCCTCCCCATTTTTTATGGTAGAATCTAAGCTGCTCAGACCGACTGGAAAGACTTTTATGATCTGACCTGACTCACCTACCCAAATATACTTTCTTTTATAACTAAATGAGAAACCTCATCTTCAGGAGGCCTAGATACATTGTGTCAGTTGCCCTCCTTTACTTCTTGCTTGGAAGAAGTAATTATAGAAATTCCCTCTCAGCAACATCAAAAAATATACAGAATAATTCTGCCTTCATCTCAAAAGGCACTTTACACGAATGTGCCAAGGCTGGAAGGGTTTGTAAGTGTATGAGAATGTCTTCTCCAAATGGAGGATAAAGAGGTTGGATACTTATTTGTTGAGGGCTGCACATATGCAAGGTGTGGATGCACTTGTGGAGATGAAGAAAGGAAACTGGTCAGACAACAGCTAGGCTGTAAGGTTAGAAATTAACTTTCACCAAAGCGAATTTCAATTGAAATAAGAATATTAATTTGGAAATATCCAGCAGATGGTGAAAGGCAAGCCTGGACTGTGTCAATACCATTTCTAGGTGATCGGTTGAGATGCTAAAAGGAGATAAAACTCTAGCTCTAGATGATTGGTGACAGGCATAAATGGAAGATATTGGGAAGACTCTATTAATTTAAATGAGTAGCACTGGAAGATGTGTTTGATGAAAGCTTTTCTATTATTTTAAATAATTGCAAAATAGATATTGGTCTGCAAAGAAACATGTTTTTGCTCCACCCCACCCCCCGGAAAGTCAGCTTTGTATATAACTCTGTTTTATTTTCTTAAATGACCTGGGAATGGACTGACATGG
Organism: Leptonychotes weddellii; assembly: GCF_054177405.1. NCBI lineage: Eukaryota > Metazoa > Chordata > Mammalia > Carnivora > Phocidae > Leptonychotes > Leptonychotes weddellii. The sequence goes on along the minus strand of NC_138369.1, from coordinate 109,929,124 downwards.
TGCTATGAAATACTTATGGTACCTGGATTTGCCATGTCCTAGTAAATCTGCTTTCTGCTTGATGTTTCACTGTTGCTTTCTCATCCCAAATATGGATATGGGTCTTCTGGGAGTTGAGGAACCATCCAAATCAAGCAAATCCCTAATCCTCTTCTCAATGGAGAGATGCTGAGTAGAAAAGTTTAAAAGTTTTTTATGTCTTTCTCTCTCTCCTTAAAAAAAAAAAAAAAAAATCCCTTGATAAACCACCAGAAAGTTTTCTGATTTTTTTTTATAAGGAAATGGAAAATGAGTTGCTTCTGAAGCAAGGAACATAACTTTTATTATCCCTATTCCCTGTTACTGACTGTTATTAATTTTAAACTTTTGTTGCATTTTTTAGGTAATAAAAAAAAGCAATAAAGTAGTCCTTTAGTACAAACTGTGAAACACTTGTGGTTTGTTTTAAAAATCAAACATGCTTTATAAAGGAAGGTAAAACTATCTATGGCTCCCAAGATAAACAAAACTAGTTATAAACCAAATGGAGAGAAACATGGTTTATTCATCCAATAAATATTTGAGAGCTTGCTATGGACAAGGTTTAGAGCAAGGTGACAGGCTATAAGCCATTTATAATATTGCTGTAGCCTTCCTGATAGACAACGAAAGCTCAGAGAACCAGAGTATAACCATCATAATAAAGAACAATGTCAACTTATAGTTTTTTGTATCATTACCACTTTATAGCTCAAAATCAAAATATAAATTATTTCATATAATATTCATGACTGTCCTGTGAGAAAAGATGCTGGAAAGACACTGTCATCACCATTTTAAAGATGGGAAAACTGAGGTTCTGACAGATTAGTTACCTTCACATAATAAAAGTGAAAGTACTAAAAATAGAGTTCATGACTTTTTATCCTTACTCTATACTACTCTATTTCATAATCAAGATAAAGAACAGAAATTTCACACTTTAGCACAGGTTCCAGGCTGTGAAGAATATCTGGAGAAAGGTAGGAGGACACACCCTAAAATGACCCCAGTTAGTCAGGCCCTTATATAGTCTTCTCCCCTTGAGAGTGAATATAACGAATGACTTCCTTCTAACCAATAGAGTCTGACAAAAATGATTTTACTCTCTTGATTAAGTTATGCTATCAAGCAACGGTGGCATGTAGTCAGTCTCATAATTATATAATGCTATATCTACTTTAGCAGACTGAAGTTTGACAGATTCTCCTGCTGTTCTTGAGGAAGTAAGAGGACATGCTCTGAATTGTCTAGGGAAAGGGTCACATGACAAGGAGCAGGAGGTGGCATCTAGGAGCTAAGAGTAACCCCCGGCCAACAGTTAGCAAGTCAGTGGGGAGATCAGTCCTACAACCTAAAGGAGATGAATGCTGCCCACACCTAAGGAGCTTTGAATTATATCTTTCCCTAGTCGAGCCTCTGATGAGACCACAGCCATGGTTAACATCTGAATCGTAGCCTAGTGGGATCCTAAAAGAGAATACCCAGCTAAACTGTACCCAGACTTTTCAGCCATCAAAACTGACATAATAAATGTGTGTTGTTTTAAGCTGCTCGGTTTGTGGAGATTAGTTATGCATCATAGAAAACTAACACAGCATCTATTTCTTTTTCTGTATCCTATAGCCTGAACCTTCTAACTATGAAACTGATAAAAATAAGTCAAGGAATATTTGAGGGGGGAAGTCTACCTTAATAATAAAAACTAACATGTTTTGAGCACTTAATTTTTTAAGTGAGGCATTGTTGAAGATCTTCGTACATATGACATCAGTTAGAATTCTGAATGTTGGAGCACTCCAAGCCTCAGTCCTGGGAACTCTTCTCTTCTTTATCCTCATTCACACTGTAGGCAGTGTTTCTTAATCTGAGTAACATACAGTAACGTTTGGATGTTGAACAAAAATTGAAGCAGAAACAAAATTTATCATACATGGTAAGATAAAATTATATGAAATAATACATCTTTTGTGTTTGTGTATGCTTTTTGATGTAAAATGTCTTAAGTGTGGATAGTGGACAAAAATATTGAGAAATGCCACCCTAGTGATGTCATCCTGATTCATAGTATTGAACAGCATCTTTACTAGGATGGAGTCATTTTATGTCAATTTTATATCTCTAGACAATCTCTTCTCTGAACTCCAGACTCATTTTCTGACTGCCTGCTCAACAGTTACACTTGAATGAGTAATAGGCAATTCAAATGTATAATGTCCAAAATCAGACTCTTGACCTTCTCTATGGACACCAATCCATCCCCCCACAGTCTTCCCCATCTCGAGCCAAAAACCTTGGGGTCATTTTGATTTCTTTATTTTCTCCTACCCTATAAAAATTATCAATAACCTTGTCAGTTCTACCTTCAAAATCTATCAGAACCTCACCATGTCATACCACTTCTGAACTATCACTTCAAACAAACCATCCGAATTACTGTTTTTAAAATAAATGCCCTGGCCACTCCCTGCTTCCATCTTTGCTCATTTCATTCAGTCTATCTTCATGGGAGCAAGAGTGATTTCTGAATTAAATTGTTACCCCCTTTCTCAACACCCTCCTCTGAATTTCTATCTCATTTACACTACATATTTAACTTACTATAATACACATTATTTTTTATATATGAAATTAAGAAGTGTCTTACATCTGCTGTCAGCCAGGAGGGCAGCGGTCATTGCTTATACATATACAAGCTTGGACATAGCTGTTCATAGTGCCATCACTTTAGTTGACTAATAGGTATTGTTGAAACATCTAAAGTTTAATGTGTTCAAGAAGTTTCTACTGTGATTTGACACTGAAATGAGAAGTTACTGTGTATGCAAAAAGACAGTGGCAGACCAGCATGGCCTATAAAAGAATCTTTATCTAAATAAGATTAAATGAGCTATTTAAATAAATACAAAATAAGGGACACCTGGATGGCTCACTCGGTTAGGTGTCTGTCTTCAGCTCCGGTCATGGTCTCAGGGTCCTGGGATCGAGTCCCACATGGGGCTCCCTGCTCAGGAGGGAGCCTGCTTCTCCCTCTCTCCCCAACCCCCTGCTCATGCTTTCTCTCTCTCAAATAAATAAATAAAATCTTTAAAACAATTAAAAAAAATACAAAATAAAAATTGCATTTGATTAGAAAGTATTGCGCCATTGCTCACATGGAAAGTTCCCACCCCCGAGGTATGCACAGAATAATGATAAAGCTAACACTCAAGAGTGTCTTAAATTTGATGATATATGGTAAAAGCCAGACCTTATAATGTTCTATAAGGCCTTCATCTGCTCTTACTCTCCTGATACCTTTCTGAACTTATCTCTGAAAATTCTCCCCCTTGCTCACATAGCTCTAGCTGCAACGACCCCCTTGCAGTTCTTTGAATATGCCATGAACACTCGTGTTAAGACCTTTGCCTCTGCTGTTCCTTCTGTCTGATATGTTCCCACTGCACACATACCTGTAGGATTCATTTGCTCACTCCTTTCAGGTATCTACTTAAATGCTACCTTATTAGAGAAGTCTTCCCTACATATCTTACTTAAAATATCTCTCTCTCTCAAATTATTTTTTCCATATTTTATACTTTTCTTGTTCTTTTATTTATTGGCTATCTTTCCTCCATTAAAAAGCATTATAGTTCCTGGCACATAGTAGGTACGCTTAAGAACTTGTTGAATGAGTAAGTGAATAAGTAGACCTTCAAAAAAATCTTATGATAGTTACTGACATTATTATTGATAGTGGTAACATTATCATTCTCCTTATATTGATGAAGAAAGTGAGGCATAGAGAGGTTAAGTAATTAGGTCAAGGTCTAACTGGTAGTATATATGAGCGGCCTTGGGTTTGGTGTGTCTAAAGTGAACCTTTCCTTATTATTGTCTCTCATGGCTTAATATTTGAGTGTAGGTCTGAGGCTATTTATGAAGATAAAGAAAGAAAGGCTTGTACAGGACAATGACTTTCAGAAAGCTATCACAGAGTTTGCTATTGAGATAGCAAAGTCTACCAACCCAGTCTTAGGCACTAATTTTGCAGCAATTTTACAATCAATTCTGTTATTTTAGTAATTCTTTAGGGGTGCCATTGCTTAAGGTATCTTTCTATTCTAGGACATTTACAGTTTTGTAGCAGACTCTAGAAAAATGCAAAGGACTCTAAATCCCTAATAATTAAATACCTAACTCAGGTACATTGGGACCCCTTTTCTGCTGAGCATTTATTCATGATGTCTATCAAGTCACAGCAGCTTCCTACTCAGCTCCAATGCATGCTTTGTACTTTAGCCTGGCCAAATGGCGGCCACTTTTCCAATCTGTTCAGATGATTAAATGGCTATGCAGAGTGAAGAGCAAGCCATGCTTTAGTGACTACTATATTGCAGAGATGATACAAAATTATTTTATAATTCCTCTAGCAGCAATAAACATATTTTATTTCTTTTAAAATTCTCTACTATCTCCAGGCCTTCTGTAATAATCTCTATAAATAATTACATCAAATTTATCTAGTGTGTTTTGCCTTAGAAAAGCCTATTGAGTTGTTGTAAAGATGAAATAAGATAATTCATAAATATACTAAGAACTGTACTTTGCACAGAGTAAGTACCCTGAACTTATTATTATTATTATTAGTGTTATTATTATTATTATAAATTATTACATGCTTGTATTTTATTTTAGAGTTTGGTGACCAGAAGTGAAAAATTTGGAAGTAGAAAGTAAAGAAATGATTATGCACAACTGAAACTATAGTTTACTTAGAAAATATAAGCTGTGCTACATAAGAACACTCATAAAAACACATCTTTTAAGAACGAAAGGACAGGGGTGCCTGGGTGCCTCAGTCAGTTAAGCGTCTGCCTTCAGCTCAGGTCATGATCCCAGGGTCCTGGGATTGAGCCCCGCATTGGGCTCTCTGCTCAGCGAGGAGCCTGCTTCTCTGTCTCCCTCTGCCTGCTGCTCTGCCTACTTGTGCTCTCTCTCTGTCAAATAAATAAATAAAATCTTTAAAAAAAGAATGAAAGGACAGACTCCTCACTCACATTGTCTCTCTGCCTGAGAGGCTTTACCTGGTCCTTTGTCTGGTCAACTGCCTCCTGTTTATTCTTCGAGACTATGATTAAATACCATTCCTCAAGGCAGCCTTCTCTGATCCCCAAGGCTGGATCAGACACCCTGGTCTGCCTCTCACATACTTCTCCTCCTTACAACTGTACTTAGATATCAATAAATAATAATTTCACAAATAGTTATCTCCTTAACATTATCAAACACTCCTTGAGAACAGGTACCAAGTCTGTTTATTATTCCATCTCCAGATCTTAGCTATATGCCTGCTATCTGGTACGTATTCAATAATAATATTTGTTTAAGGAATAAATTTAATTCTGCTACCCTTGCTTATAGGGAGACTCAAATGGAAAATCTAAAAGTCTGGAGTATCCAAAATGTATGTGCATAAAAATATAAATAGAACATTTAGTTTTGTTGTGTTTTCTCCTTAGTGAAATTAACTGCCTAATAATGGGTGGTATAATGGAAGTTTTGTTTTGTTTGCTTATTTGTTCGTTTCTGTAGTTGAAACAAGATTAAAAAGACATCCACCGTATCTTCTCATTTAAAATCTTTTGTCTTTCCTAAGTAAATAATTTGTAATATACTGGAAGCTGGCTCTGCCTTTTATGGAGGTGAACTTTTGATAAGTAGGCTAGAATTGTCTGGGAGTTCCTACTGGCTAAATTGTCCTTCCATGTCATATGGTCCCAAGGCCCATTCATAATGCAAGAGGAGAAATAAGTGACTTTTGGGTCACCTGCATAAAAAGACATTGGAGCTTACCTTCAAACAAGTTATCACAGACACTCTTCAACATGAAAAACATGTTTAAATTTGGGTCTTCAATTTAGCATGCATGGGTATCACTTGAGAGTTTATTTTGAAATAAAGATTTCTGGGGGTGCCTGGGTGGCTCAGTAAGTTAAGTACCTGACTCTTGATTTTGGCTCAGGTCATGATCTCTGGGTTGTGGGACCGGCCCCACATCAGGCCCCACGTTGGGCCACATTGGCCATGTTGGGCTCCACATTCAGTGGGGAGTATGCTTGAGGATTTGCTCTCTCCCTCTCCCTCTGTCCTTCCCTCTGCTTGTGTGCTCTCTCTAAAATAAATAAATAAATCTTTAAAAAATAAAATCAAGATTCCTGGTTACTATTTTCAGAAATTCTGATTTAAAAGGTCTGGACTATAACTCAGAAATTGCCATTTTCTAAAAACACCCCAAAATCCACAACCACGGTTTGAGAAATCCCTCTTCTAGACTACAGAAGGGATACATACATCATATCATATATATGAACACTTTGCTATTTTCAGTATTTCTCATTCACCTCTGTCCCCAGCACAAGTCTCAGTATTTTCTGAGGAGAGTTCAAACATCAACTCTTTGAGGTTATTTACAGGACACTGACAAAGTATCCTCTTTTAATTTTTCCGTATCTTTCTGACAGTACTAGTAAAACCACCATCCAAGACGATGACTTGTCCCAGAAGGTTGGTTGAGATGTAAACTCTCCTGGAAGCAGTTACACTATAAGCCATTACTGAGATTTCTTCATTCTTTGACATGAATTAATTAGTGTGTAACTAAATGGTCTCAGGAACCAGATCCTGGGCAGATATTTTAAATTTTAAAGAACTTTAGGTAAGCAGGAAGATACAGAAAGGAGTTGTGGTTAAACAAGAGACCAGAATATGTGTATTTACTAAGAGGACTAAGTCCAAGAAGAACTGAAAGAAAGAAAAGCCAGAGATGAAAAGAAAACTTTGCTATTTCCAGGTTACCTAGGGTAAGCCTTATTAAAATGAACTCATTCATGCATCTGCGCATCCATTTCTATTTATATCAACAAATAGCTAACAAGTGCATGGACTGGGCCTGGAATGGTGCTTTCCTTTAGGGGAAAAATGGTCAATAGGCTGAAAGACATAAATGGTTTCTGTCCTCATGAAGTTTCCATGACAGCCTAGTCTACCCTGGGGGCTAAGAAAATAGCAGTGGTATGAAAAGTGGATCTCATTATATAAATTACCTTCAACTGTGGCTCAGCAAGTAAGAAACTATTTAATTTTAATGGTTCAAGAAAAGTTTTTCACATTCAGTTCACCATTCTGAATACTCACACATAACCGTATAGTAATGGAAAGCTTCAGGTATTGTTACAAGCATTTTTTTGATAATTAGTAAAAAATATTTTTAAGATTGTTACATCTTACCATCTATTTTAGAAACAAACAGATAGAGCCATACACTGAATGGGATCACACAGGCAAGCAATGCATCTATTGGCTTATTCAGGATATTCACTGACTTGAATCTAACATGTGAGAGTCATATCTACATGCATTTTCCAGTCCGAATTATAGATTTTTACAACTGAAAGGAAGTTTTAGAAATTTATTGTATATCTCTCTCCCTCCAAACTGAGACCCTTCATGGATTGTGAAATCATCGTAGTGATCTGTGACCAGTATTTCTTTTGAGTGAAATAGCATACCATAGAATAGAAAATAAAGTCATAGTCTGCACAAAGGGTACTATTCTGGGAAACATGTTTTCAGTTCTTAACATACATTGTGTATACTGTGTCATTATGGAAAATATGTTACTATGGATGACTGCCTAAACAGTTCGGAAGTCACTGGTCAAGGGCTGTTGCATAGCAAGCTGGGATCAAAACTTTTAGTTTCTTACCTGTCATGCACGCCCAATGTTATCTGGCTTGATATACTTTTTTTGTAAAAATGGAAATGAGCAACTGTCAAGTCACTGTTCTTCCCTTAAGTGATCTAAACAGCTTTAAAAATAAAAACTATTTAATTTTATTCTTTTCTCATAAAACTTGTAATCATATTAAATTCTGGCAGAAGATAAATAAACAACAATTTCAGACCAGATTACATCAAATTCTATTAAAGACTAAAGTCCATGCTCAAAGTCCACTAACTCTAAGGATTGTTAGAGCATCATCATACTGAATTGTCTAGCTGAAGTTTCTTTTGTTAGATGATTCCTTAATGAACTTCTCATGACAATACAGTGCAGGGGTGGGCTTAGAAGTGGTTAAAAACCATCTGCTAAGGCTGGAGTCACTTAATAAAAAGTAACTTGTAATGGTTGCTGGAGGCGAAATCAAATACTAGAAATGCATTCAGGTGCTGGGATTAAAGGCGCAGTTTCATTGATTAATGTGTCAGGATAAGCAGTCTGGTAGTCCCCTCCTTTCAGTGCGTTCAGTGTGCTTCCATTGCTATGATATCTTCATAAAGATACATAGCAATTATTCACCTTGGAAGAGTAGGCAATAAATGAGTATAGAAGGAGGAAGAAATCCTAATTAAAAGGCCAGTTTATCAAATAATAATCTAAGCTACATTATACTTCACCCTGATTGCAGTGTTCTCTTTTGGACTTAAGGACACATTTGGCTCCCAGCAACACTAGAGCTCATTATAATCATCATTAAAATAACACTTTTCTCAAGCCAGCAGGAGTTGGGTGTCTTGCCGAAACTGTGCATTCAGCACCTGGGAAGAAGGAGTATCAGGCAGTGCATCAAGTGGTCCCTCAGGATAAACCTGAATGGGCTCTGATGAGCTCCAAAGGGGTGCGATCCCAAAGTCTTCTGGAGGCGAAGACCCTGCTGCCTCTTATTTCCTATATATTAGTAACACTTATGCTGCTGTAAGGGAGAGACTAGAGTTTAAATAAGTCACTTTCTTACAAATTATATATTGGTGCTTCAAACTGAAATGCAGACATTACATATAGGTGGTATATATTATATACATAAACAAAAATTATCTTATTGATAAGCACTTGTGTATTTGGGTAAGATGAATATATCTAGAAAATCTGTGTCACCTCCTTCTTGAAAGTGAGAAATATTTTAGTCCAATTTAGAAATTATAAAGGTCTGTAAAGATTAATTCCTTTAAATCCCTCTTCTAAAACTTCAAAGTCATTGTGTCTACCACCTCTTTTATGCAGTCAGTTTTGACAGGAAACCAATAAAAATGGAGACTCCCTCCCTCACTGGGGCACTCCCTCAATTTTGTTTTGCAAAATAACTCAAAAATTTTATATTAGTGGTAGAATTGTTTTATGAATATCACTGGCTTTTGTAAACATGTTCATTTATTAGGCACATTTAAAATCCTTCAAATAGTTTAAAATACAACTCTGCTATTTTTATTTAAATGTTTGTTGTTCAGAAGTTGAAAAACAATAAAAAAATAAATATTTTGTTAAAAAAAGTCTGAAACCCTGTTTTCCTAGTGTCATGATATAAAAAACACTGCGAACAGGACAAGGATTTTTTTTTTTTCATTTAAACATTCAACGGAAGCAGTGTGTGGAACAGTTTATATATTCTTGACTAATGAACTGTCTTTCTGCAAAAACGATGGATGCTACTTACTTAGGTAATTTAATTTTTCTTAGCAATGTAATATCAGGAAGCATAATAAGAACTTTTGTATACCATCCGATGGGCAGAAAATAGAAAAGTGAAATCAAGTTTGTTTGTAATAGAAGGGATACAAAACCTTTCTCCCAGATAGTTCATTCACCTAGTCCCTTTCTCCTGTTTTTATTCTGTAACAGTGCAAAACAAGATTCTCAAATGTAAAAGCTCTTTAATAAATGAGATGAATCACACCAAGAAAATTATTCTGCTATTACTTACTAGCTATGTGTTCCTAGGCAAACATTTCACTTTCTCTAAATTGTAGTTTCCTCAACTGGAGATCTCAGTATATGCCTACACCACACTATAAGAATTAAGTGAACCAGCAAAAAACAAACAAACAAAACCACTCAACATAGTGGTTAGCATATATTACACACTTTATCAATTATTATTAAGCACAGCTTAGGAATGTGTACTTCCTGATCTGTATTGAGTTCACTTTTTAAAGCTACTTGAAAGCAAGAACCAAATAGCACACTGTGGTTCTTAACAAAAGTGACTCAGAAGTAAAATGACCTGCCCTGCTCTGTGCCCTCAGTTTTCTATTGCTCACTCTGACTCAGTGATCAGCTTGGTCTCAGTGCCACTCCAAAGCTGGAAAAAGTACTGTCCCTCCTCTCGGGAAATAGAAAGGGCTCAATATGTTGGATGGCATTCAAACAGCCTCGTTGCCAGTCAGGTTCCAGTCTCTATCTTTACCGTCTTGGGTAGCTGGGCTGGCATTTCATGGGGACTCAACATCACCTTGGTTGGCCAATTCCGGTAATGAGTATAAGCAACCACCATACTTAGTGGGCACCCCTAAGAGCAGGTAGAAGTTAAGGATGATGGGGAGACCCATACCTGGCAAAAGAACAAGTCCCCTCAGCCTCCATTTTTTTCTTTTAAGCCTTTGGTTGACCTGACCTTAGAAACAGAAAAATAATGAACCTTGCTGCCTTCATGCATTAGCCCATGAAACACAGACATGCAGGAAGTAGTAGCTTTAACATTTTGTGCTTCACTGCGGCACTTCTTTATGTTGCATGTTTCAACTTCGGAGATTACCCTTTGTGCCCCTGACCTGAAAAGCAAATACACACTGATTTTGCTCCCACTGTCATCAGAAACAAACTAATAAGCCCACTGTTGGTTCTCAACCAGAAAGCATCTAAATTGCAATATCTATAAAATATTATCCTAAATCATTTAAATCCAAAAAGATGGCCAAAAGGAGCTTAACAAAATTAGGTACCCAACATAAAATCAATACTATTCAACTGTCTGCATCTCATGTGTTTATATTTTTCCTGTTTCTCCAATACGGCAATCTGTGGACCTCCTTGTCTGTGTAGTTAAATATTGAATAATAAATGTGTATAATAAATGGGAATCTGAGTTCTAGAGTCTCAAACTTGTAGCCAGATATTCAAATTTTGCCCATGAGAGTGTTTAGTTTCGCTGACACAGTACTTTAAAAAATTAGTTTTAACTTGAATACCCTTAAGAGGTGTATGTACTCCCAGGTCATCACAGGAACCATAAGTCTCTACCTGCTTAGGGATTACCCAATTTGCTCTTTCAGGGTACTTAACTGGTTCTTGTTATGTTTTTGAGTTTGCTAAGCCTGAACTAGATGCCTCCAAAGTATGTATTACCTCCAAGGTGTCTCAGATATAAAGGAACTTTATTATAAAAGAGACTCAGTTAACAAAAAGTTTACAGATGCAATTAAAAATTTAATTATTAAAATTTCATTAACAAAAGCTCTGCTATTCGAGGCATGGCACTTGTGTGCTGTGGGCCATTCAATGATTGCTGTAGGCATAGACTTAGAGAACATTCATAAACCAAGTTCTAGAAAATTAAATTACTTTTAAGCAATATTACTCACTTTTAGTAGGCAACAATTGGAAATAATTCAGAAATATTGCATTTAAAACTTAGTTTAGATATTTGAATGCTGAAAAAATTAGACTATGCTAGACAGTCAAGTAAGAAGGAAATGAACCTGGAAAATCTACGCAGGGAGCTTTTTTTTTTTAATGTGAGTAGGAATACAGCTAATAATAGAGTATTAGATTAAATGTTAAACATGGCAGTAATGAGATTCCAGAATCTACATTCTAAAGAAGTCAAGAAGGGCAAGCTGGGTACCTTGTTGGTCCTTTTCTATTTTATGTATGGCTAATATCTTCCACTCTATCTTTAGTATGTTCATATCAACTTTCTTACATTGTCAGATTAGATATATATTCATTCATTAAGTATCTGAAAAATCCATAATTAGTTGTGTCTATCTAATGTCAAATTTAATTAAATTTAATTAAAGAGATGTCTATCACCAGTTTGGCATGGCCAGTTTGGCATGGCAAGAAAGCAAAATTAATGTTAGATGGACAAATATTTTAATTTTCAACATGTAAGTATTGCATTAGGTATTTATACTTTTAAAGCCTATCATAAGACTGTAGTTTTAAAAACATTACAAAAGTGCTAAAAACACAAACACAGTTTTAAAAACGTAGACACCACCTCCAAGGAAGCCATTGTTAACAATTTGGTGCATATGCATCTATTTTTTTTTCTTTTCTAGATATATGCATGTGTGCACTATACCAGATTGGTTATTGGTCCTGTTAGCAAATACCTAGACTCTCCTGACCAGTGCATATACTCGTGACTATAGCTATGTCTGTTTTGATTATTTGATATGCCTTGTGTCTCTGACATACAGAAACTAGATTTCTCAATAATTACATGCCCTACAAATATGTTAAAAAAGAAACAATACCACAACACAACAGAAATCATGTTATTGAGAATCCTGCTTGTAGAACAAAATTAATATACTGAATTACTCATTGGTTTAAATATAAAGCTTTTTTCCTAAAGTGCATATAATTTAAAATCAGTATTTTTAAGTTAGTATCATCATTGAGATATTTGTGCCATTAACTAACTGACATCTCTGAAATGTATTCGAGTGCTTCATGTATGATCATTACCACCCCTAGACCCAGGTGAGGCGGATCCCTGGGCCCTGTACCTTATAAGACCTCACTATGGCTCCCTGCCATCCAGCACTCCTCAGGGGACAAGATGTCTACTGAACAAAATGGTATGGATATGTCCATCTTCAGTGTACAGTACCTTTTCTAGACTATTCTCCAGGTATTTAGGACTCTGACATTTCCTGACCTAATGGCCCCTGAGCCCAATACAGGGCCAGTTCAAGCCTCTTTCATGTTCCATCCTCCTGAAGGTAGAATACTCTACAAGTATGTATCTCCCTAGATTAGAAGGTTGGCCAAGACAGCCTTTTGGGGCTGAGAGTTGGTGTTGAGGGGCTTAGAACTATGATTCACTAGAGATGCAGCACTGAGTCTGGGGTGGAAAGGTAACGGGTCAGGCAACAAATGGGGGGCCTGCTCTTCAGCCAAGGTCTGATGTGGAAGTTCAAGAGTAGAAGAATTCTAAAATCAAACCTGGGATTCCAGATCATTATGAAAGTGTATCTGTTGGGGTACCTGGGTGGCTCAGTCAGTTAAGTGTCTGCCTTCGGCTCAGGTCATGATTCCAGGGTCCTGGGATCGAGCCCCACATCGGGCTCCCTGCTCAGCGGGGAGTCTACTTCTCCCTCTCCCTCTGTCTGCTGCTCTCCCTGCTTCTACACACTCTCTCCTCTCTCTGTCAGATAAATAAATAAAATCTTAAAAAAAAAGAAAGTATATCTATCAAGATAGGCCAGAAGAACATATTGAACAACTTCAAACTTATTTTACAATTTTTATATGTTTTCCCATACCCCACAAAACATTTAAGAGCAGGACTATATAATCAGTACTCTTAACTTCAGTGTAAAACTGTGATGATCAAAACATAATTTCTTATGTAACTGCTAATATAAATTCCATCTGATGGTAAGGAGCTTTACCTGCCACTGTTAATTAAAACTGTGCTTTGTCACCTGTGATGATCCATTTATTACAATAAAAGTCATTAATTTTTGAACCAATAACAAATTGCAAAAAGTAATTGCAAGGGCTATTTTATTTCTAAGGATAGGTAGCAAAACTGCCTTAATATTCAACAATGGTGAGGTAATTTTTTAGTGTTGCCATATCCATATCTCACAGTTCATTGGGCTTAGTATTGGCAACAGGCATGCTATAATTTTTCAGTTTCTTAATTAGATTTAGCCATTAACTTAACTATTCTATCATACAGGAAAGAAAGCATAACCCTGTTTAGGTTGTGAGTTGATTTTTCTTTCTGCATTTACTAAACAATTTCTGATCAATGCATATGGTTATAACATTTACATGCAAAATCTTGTTATCTATTTATATTCTTAAGATTCACATCACTGGGTACACATCAGGAGAGGGGGACTTGGTCTTCTTATTTATCTTCTACTGACATAAAAATTCACATCTTAGCTGTAATAATAATATTTATGTTTATAAAAAATGTACAAAACACTTTTCAAACTATTATCTTGCTTGTTCTTCATTACTACTTTGTGAACTATATTATTATTACCTTCATTTCACAGAATTAAATTGAGGTTCATAGAAGATAAGGAACATTCCCAAAGTCACACAGCAATTAAGTGGCAAATTCTCTGACTCTAAACCCCATGTTCTTTGCCAGAACACCATACTTAACAAAAATCATATCTTTTGTGGCAGACAACAATGAAAATTTATAACTATACAATATTGACTTCTACCCTCCCCAAATCAATAAATATTGTCAGATCATAAGGTATCTATGGAGGATAAAAATGGGCAAGACATAGTTCTTGAAAGCACAGGGCTTACCTAACAATGCTGAAGCTAAGATGCATCTAAGTTAAATTAAAGAGAATAGGATAGGTGTCCCAAAGAAGTTCAAGGCATCATAGATGCTCTAAGGAGGGAGATAAGATTTCTGAAAGGAGCGGGCGCCTGGGTGGCTCAATTGGTTGAGCGACTGCCTTCGGCTCAGGTCATGATCCTGGAGTCCCAGGATCGAGTCCCGCATCGGGCTCCCTGCTCAGCAGGGGGTCTGCTTCTCCCTCTGCCCTCTTCCCTCTCGTGCTCTCTGTCTCTCATTCTCTCTCTCTCAAATAAATAAATAAAATCTTAAAAAAAAAAATTTCTGAAAGGAGCAATCAAAGAAAAGCTATGGCTTAGTAGGGACAGTGGAATATGAGCTCAGCTTTCCAGGATGAATCAAGGTAAAAAGGGAGAAATCCAAGTTTCTACATAAATGAAATGGCATCAACAAAGGCTTGCAATAGGAAAAAGTGTCTGTGTGTATGTTTTTCCCTGTGTCTAAGTCTAGGTTTGTACTTATATCTATAACTATGTCTACATCTCCATCTGTGATCTAGATCTAGATCTATAGGTAAATATACATTATACATTAGTTAATACCTGTTAAATCTGATGGCTGAAAAGACAACTAATCTACTAATAACAAAGGGCAGCAGATTTAAAAAATAATCAGATACATTTTAGCCTATCAGAGTAACACAGGAAAGAAAGATAGTTAAAGGCAATGTTACTAAGGGATGTGGAAATCCAAATTTTAAAAACATTGATGGTAGGAATGTAAAACAGTATTAGCTTCCTGAACATCTTTGAGCCAGCAAATCTAATTCCAGGAACCTATGCTAAGGAGATAATTGAACAAGTATGCCAAGATATATGAATAAGATCATTTATTATGGTAGTGTTTATAATGGAGAAAATTTGAAAACAGTCCAAATCTTAAGCATATGGAATTGTTTAAAGAAATTACAGTACATCTATTTCTAAAAAAGGATAGACCCACACATATTAACAAATCCTCATTATATTGTTAAGAGAACAAATGATGGAACAGTAAATACAGTTTGTCTGCATTTAAGTAGATAAAATAAACTTACACATGCATAAAAATATGGAAAGGTCTGCATCAAATCATACACAATATTTATCTCTGAAAATAGGACTACAAGGAACTTTCAAATTTTATTCAAGACTAATACTGCTTGAATATTTGCAAGGAGTATGCAAATTATTTCTAGTTAATTATTTTAAGTTTAATTACTATAAGTTGTCATAATTCATGACACATAATTCTTCCCAAACCCTATTGCATAAAAGGGATAAATTACTCAAATAATTCCAACCTCATTTAGATTTTTTTCCTAGGTTCTATTTGATCTTCTGGAGACCACAAAACAGCACTACTACAACTGATTTTCATAAGGCCTACACACCGTGAATACAAAAGAGGTTTTTTTTGTGGCCAAAATGTCCAGAACAGCATGGGCAGGTTTAAAGGATCATGCTGTCAATGGAGACTACACTCATATAAGACAAAATAGAAACAGGCTAGGTTTTCTCCATGACAGAATAATTATTCCATTCATTTTTATGACAAAAAAGTCAAATTATTTTAAATAAAACTTTTTATTTGCTAAGTTTATTCTTGGGTTTTCTGTTTTCTCCATCTCTTTTCCATAAAAATATAATCCCTCAAATTACCTTTTAATATTTTAATTAGTCAATTTCTTATACAATTGTAAACCCCTCTTAGGATTTCAAAAATTTTAGGTATTCTTCAAAGCAACAAATACATTTTTTCTTGTCTGAAATCCATTACCTAAAATGGAATCTGCCAGGTAATATAAAGGTATTTTCCCTGTTTCTTCTTTTATCCAGGGAAAGAAAAAAAGAAAAGAAAGAAAAGAAAAGAAAAAAGAAAAGGAGAGAGAGAGGGAGAGAGAGAGAGGGAGGGAAGGAGGGAAAGAAGGAGGGAAGGAAGGAGGGAGGGAGGGAAGGAAGGAAGGAAGGAAGGAAGGAAGGAAGGAAGGAAGGAAGGAAGGAAGGAAGGAAGGAAAAGAGGTTCAGAAAATAAACATCTTAGTACCACTGGTTGCTATGAAAATATTTTCACAATCACCTATATATCAAAAATGACAGGCCCACCCAACTCCTCACTGGTACATTTCACTGTGGAGCCTAAGAATTCATATGACATTTTTCCAAATTCAGCTTTAGGTTTGCCATTAGATTCAGGTCACAAATTCTTCTAGCTTCTATTATTTCAGTAAAAAAAAAAAAA
This sequence comes from Leptonychotes weddellii, assembly GCF_054177405.1. Classification (NCBI taxonomy): domain Eukaryota; kingdom Metazoa; phylum Chordata; class Mammalia; order Carnivora; family Phocidae; genus Leptonychotes; species Leptonychotes weddellii. Next base: position 109,912,502 of record NC_138369.1, on the reverse strand, counting down.
TTTCCAAAGGATATTAGTTGAAAAATAATACTGACTTGTACATGCATATGTCTAAGGTTGTCAGTGCCTTTTTGGGATTAATAATGCCTGACATCATAGATTTGAGGGAAGATGGCTTGTCAACTGGAATGGTAAAAAGCCTATGCAAAGCAATTTTTCAGTAAAGAAAACTGTCAAGATTGAAAGCGCCTTGACTGTTATTGATTATATGGTAGCAGGAGTAGAGTTGCCTGAGCAAATGGTAACCGGCTAACATGCTGAAGATACACAGAGGATAAAACACTGTTAAGTTCAAGTCCAATGGAACAGTATACACACAGTTTGCGGCCACTTGGTGAAAGAGTTTTGGAAAAATGAATACCCATCCATCACCACTCTCTGACAAATAACTCCAAGGTAACATGCATTTTATAGGGGCATCCTAATATAGAAATGACAATGATTTTCACCATCATTAAATTATTCACAGTAATTTGATTGAGTCTTCCCTGAGTCATGGGGAAGGTAAGTAGGCAAAGTGATCAAAATAATTCAGTAAAACTTCCACTACAACACAAATTTCTCTCCAAAAAAAAAACTGTTAAAATTTGCAAGATTTTAGATACTACTATCAGATCTTACCAGTGAGTCTCTGACTCATCATATAAATTGATCTCTCTCATAAATGAAATGATTGCTACAACTGTTATGAGCACTTTTGAAAAGTGTCTCTATTATTTACCTCACTGAACAACAAATAATTCCCAACTGGCAATGGAAAGCAAATAAATTATTCTGGTTGAACGAATCCATACATACTAAAAGACTACAGTTTGGCCAATTCTGATTGTTCTTTTAGACAATGAAATCACCATGTCACTTTAGAGAATGGATAAAGACTTCTTCTTCTACAATTGAGGACATAATGATTTTAGGGACCATGTCAGACATCAGGACACACTGCCATGTGCCAGACTTACATAACTTCTTCTTCCTAGCTTATACCTCCCAAACCAAGTTTTGCATTGGCTCACAATTACTCTGTGTACTCGCAAGTAACTGAAGCTTCTGCATCTGTTACTGCAGGTAAAAAATAAAAACCAGGCAATAACACAATATGTTTGTGATTTAAGGAACAGTTCTGCCACAGCCTCTAATTGCTCTCAGGATCTGAATTGGCAAAACCATAAGACATTCAACAAAAGGCTCTATGCAGGTAGGCCTATAAAACCTAATTATTTCTCACAAAGCAGACCATTCCATTTAAAATAAAAGAAAGCTATGAGCAGTAAAGACCATGCCAATAACAATTAGTCTTCTGCACACATGATTAGACTCAGAAAGATAAGGAAGCCTCTAAATTTAATGACGAATCCCATATTTCTGGCGGGGTTCAATAGTCTGTGCTAATTATGTTGAAAGACCTTGTGCTACTTAAAAGTACGTAGACTGCAGAGTACTACACCATCTCCATGGATTCACTGTTAACACTTAACATTTAACTCTGATATTAAAATACACTTAGATGTATAAATTCAGGATTTCTTTTTTTTTTTTTAGTTTCTTAAAACTATTTTTAGGAATGGTTTTAAGCCTTTGCCAACTGTAATATTTACTGATATGTATGTAATTCAGCTTTTCACAGGACTAAAAAAAAAAAAAAAAAAACCTTAGTAAGTAAGGCAGAGAATCCTATTTTAAAGAGGACTTAAAATGAATAAAAAAAAAAAAATCCAATCAGTAAATAAAGCCAGTGTAAAAAGGGAATTCAGAGCATGGAATCCTATCCACTATTTACCAAATAGTTTTTAAAAAACTTATTTAAAATGAATGATGCAAAAGAAGGCAGAATGGACCCATCAGAATCCAGGAAACAAACGTTAATGTAGAATTTCCTTATTAAATAGAATTGCCATGCCTCTTCTAAGTAGAAAAGATTTGTTCTTTCACATGGCTTTGTACTAATTTGGTTCTGTAAAGGGTACTTTCCTACTAGCATGCAAATGTAACTTCAGTTAATATAAATAGAAGTTATCTACATACTACAGCTGTGCAAAATACCAAAGCTGAAGTTATTGGTAGTGTTTAATGTATAAGTTATTATAAAAAAACTTAAGTAATATAATGCCAAGAAAATTCTAGATTTATAAACCATGGAGAGGAAACACTATCTTTGCCATTAGAATGGGACGGTCAGGAAAGATTTCATTTTCTGTTGGACTGTATTTAATTTGTAAATGTTTATAGTCTTTGTGAAATAGAAGAGAATCCTATTGGCATTCAAGTAATATTGCCTGAACGAAAACCATTTTAATTTTGTTTCTGAAATTGTGGAATAGGAAAACAAGTAAAAACAGTTTTAAAGCCACAGGGAAGCAGAGGAGTCTTTTTTTCCCCTAACTGCACAATAGTTAGTGTCTCCATAGAAACTGATGGCATTGCAGTAAAGTGTCATCAACAAACCAGGGCTTCTAAACCATACACAAGTAGGTTTCCAAAGACATTGAGAAACCTATGTATATGTTCCTCCCCCAAATAAAAGACAATTATTAAATCTTTGCAGAACAAGAACAACAGCTCAAAATCATATGCTGGCCTCTTGATGAAGCTAAATCCTTTTTTGGTCATTATCTTATTGAAAGACCATATAGATAAAAAGGAAAATTCCTTGGACGTTGTGATTGAAGACTTCTTCTCAGAATCTTGTTCTTTGCAAGTTATTAATTAATTATAATTATACTTGTTTATTTTGCCTTCCTAACTAACAGGTACCAAGAGGGCAGGGGCCATGGCTGATCAGTTCATGACTGTTTGCTTAGTTTGGAATTTAGTGAGACACATAAAAATTCTTGTTCTGAAGTGACCCCTCCCCAGCTCTAGCCCTTCATTGTCATGCCCGCTTTTACCCCTACTCCTTATCACACCATTTGAAAACACTTCTTAAATACTGACCTTTTGAATGCAAATGTTTTCATACCATGAAGTAGAGGCAGTAGGACAGAAATTAGGACCAATAGTCGGAGAGCCCTAAGCAACCCCCCCATTTAGTCTCCTCTCTTGCTAACTAGCTACATCACCTCAAGTAAGTCATTTATCTCCTCTGGCTGTAGTTACCCACGTGCAATAGGCTTGTATCACTACGATTTATTCTAGCTCTTATTATTTGAAAAGGACGAAGGGTATGACTCAGGCTGGAGTCTGAATCCCTGTGTTCTAATTTGAACGTCAGAATTCTATATTCTAAAGTTGAAACGTCGTATTAACTATTGTGTATTAGTTTCCTGTTAACAAGCTACCACAAATTTTCGTGGCTTAAAATGCCAGAAATTTATTATCTGACAGTTCTGGAGGTCAAAAGTCAGAAATCAGTTTCCCTGGGCTAAATTAAGGTGTCAGCAAGGCAGCATTCTCTCTTGCCCTTTAAAGCTTCCAGAGGCTACCCTCTTTCCTGGCTCAAAGGTGCATGCCACACTGCTTTCTCCTTCCTTTCTCACTCCTCTGACTGGATCTCTCCCGACACTTGTGATTACATTCGTTCCACCCAGATAAGCCCGCATAACCTCCCCACCTTAGGATACTTAATCATCTCTGCAGGGTCCGTTTTGCCATACAAAGTAACATATTTACCAATTCCCCTGATTAGAATGTGGGGCCATTATTCTGACTATATGCTTCAGAAAAACTTTAGATAAACTTTAATGGGGTTTTCTGGCACCTCCGTAAGGTCTGGATTTTAAGATTTCCATTAGCCACTCCCAAACACACACATTAGCACTCTACTCTGGCTTCTCAGTAATTGGCTTGTCTTGCTATACATCAGTCATAGATTTTATAGAAAATCTTTTGCATGCAAAAAATAAATGTGACAGAAATCTTTGGAGACTGGATTGGATTCAGGTAATAGTTACACTTCAAAAACACAAATGAAGGTTTCTGCCTGAAGATGATTCATCAAAGGGGAGAAAACAGTCATTTCATTATGTACAGATGTTATGAAAACTCCATGAAAATATGACAGAAGTTCTGCACTCAACACAAGAAACTCATTATGAAAACATAAACTACTACTGTTCAGCTTTCTTCATACAGCCTTAATGATGGCGGAATTTATTTGTTTCTACCTGTAGAGTACAAAGTACATTACAGTAATACAGAGGTCTGGGTATATCTTCTCACCTCGAGAAAGTCACTAACAAGGGTTCAAATCTATAACAAGGCAGTTTTCTGTAAGATTTAATTAAAATGAACTAATCTGGCTCTTTTGATTGCTTTTAAAATTATCTTCTATTTTTCCAAGAAATGGAATGTTATAAAAAGTAAGGAAATATAGCACTTCTGCAGTAGTGATTAACATGAGTGCATTTACAAGAATTTTTGTAGATATACAATTAACCATAATATTTTAGTATATTTCCCAGGAGCCTGTGGTTTTGGCAATTGGGAATACATTTCAATTTGCTGATTTACTCCATTGCCCATATCTTACCCAGTTATTTCCCAAAAGATGAAAAACTGGCGATGCGGAGTCTCATGGAAAGAATGTAAATTTGCTCAGTTTGGTAGATGAATTAGCTCTTTTTAGCCACAAAGGTCCACTTAATAAATTATTACTACTAAATGGCACCTCCATGACCAGCAAAGTTTTTTTTTTTTTTTTTATTTTCTTATCATCCTCTAACCCTCCATTGGTGGGCAATTTTCTTCCCACCGGTGGGAGAAAATACTTCGTTTGTTGGGAGACACTTTACAGCGTCTCTATTAACCAGTCTTCAAAAAATCACCAGCTGTTATTCCTACAACCTTTCTACATTATTCTTTCCCCAAACTTTAGGACATAAAATATTCTATCGTATTATAATTCCCATTTCACAAAGGAAAACCAAGAAGTCAAGGCCACAGGGGGTACGTGGTGACTCAGTACTGGAGACCAGAACTCAGATCTGAGGGTTCTGCGGGGGAGGGGGGTGGGAGGATGGGTTGGCCTGGTGGTGGGTATTGAGGAGGGCACGTTCTGCATGGAGCACTGGGAGTTATGCACAAACAATGAATCATGGAACACTACATCTAAAACTAATGATGGAATGTATGGGGATTAACATAAGAATAAAAAAAAAATTAAAAAAAAAAAAGATCTGTGACTTTAAACCTATTTCTGTTGCTTAGTTCACAGAGACAGGAAGTTTACATTTATACTCACTGCAAGAGCGAAATATTTCAAATAATCCATGAGAAAGCAGAACAGTTTTTACTTCTGCCCTGAAAAAATCAGGCCATCTGGCTGCCCTCATGACACATTTGAATATGAATATCAGGTTGAAAATTTAGGTCAAAGCCAACCAAGAGAAAAGAGCTTGACAAGAGGAGGCTAAGGTATTTAATGTCAGGTTGATTTTGGATTTGCCCTAAAATTTAGGGATATACATTTCTAAACTGTACTGTTAATATTTAGTTTAGATTCTTTTATCTTATGTTCATACTTGGTAAACCATCATGAAATTTGGGCTTTGAAATGGAAAAATAGGTAAGGTAGACAGAATACAGAATAAAATTAAGATAGAGGTGATACCTACTTTTTAAATCTCTTTCTCAGAAAAATACTTATTCATATTTAGGGAAATAAAAAACAAAGGACATTATAACAATTAATAATCAAGCTACTGAAAATATCTATGTATGTACAGCTGTATGATGCACAAATTGCCATTAAGTTTCAAATCAGAGTCATACATATGTCTGTTTTGAAGTAAGGCTTTGTAAGGTGTTTTGGTTTTGTTTTTTAATGAGGTATCCCATATTTTTAAGGCCATGTCTTATTTTTGGAAGGGAAATGTATTTTAGTATCCACACCATTATCAGTTTTGATTACAACTATAAATGAAAGTAGAAAGGTAGAAGGGTGCATATAAGAGCAAAAATTAAAACCAATATGTTACAGGTTGCAGTAGTGAGGTCATATGTGTTTTACAAATTATGTAATGCTATTAATCCAAATAAAAGAAAATTTAGATTAATTTTACATTAATTGCCTTCATTTAATTATAAGAAGCATTGTGACAAGTGATATGATAAATCATACTATTATTAAGCTAAATACACATAGGACAGCTGAAGTAATTCTATAATTCCAGTCAAAACATACATTTGTCAACTTCACTGTATAATTAATTCATCTAAAATTGTTATTTAGAACTGGATTAAACAGGCTTTTGCCTTAATTTTCTCATTTTTATACAATAAAACAATGAATAGATGTTCCTAAGATTGGCTATTGCAAGGATTTCATCACTGTTATGGGTATGACCAAATAGAATAGTAATCTAGGAAATGGTTTTGCCATGATTAAGAGGATGGCGGGTCCTAGATTTTTATTAAGAATTCAGTCTTCTAGGGGCACCTGGGTGGCTCAGTCAGTTAAGCGGCTGCCTTCAGCTCAGGTCATGATCCCAGCCTCCTGGGATTGAGTCCCACATCGGCCTCCTTGCTCAGCGGAAAGCCTGCTTCTCCCTCTGCCTGCAGCTCCCCCTGCTTGTGCTCTCTCGCTCACTATCTCTCTCTCTCTCTCTCTCTGCGTCAAATAAATAAATAAAAAATCTTTAAAAAAAAATCAGTTTTCTAATTGCACTATGTCCAAAAGTTTTCCCAGTCCATCACCAGCATTCTCCTAACTCCAAACAAGCAACCAATACCAAGAAAGAACAAAGTGAAGGCTTATTTTTTCCCTGCTAAAGGATTTAATTTATTTATTTGTGAGAGAGAGAGAGCACAAGCAGGGGGAGCAGCAGGCAGAAGAAGCAGGTAGAGGTAGAAGCAAGCTCCCCAATAAGCAAGGAACCCAATGAGGGACTCGATCCCAGGACCCTGGGATCATGACCTGAGCCAAAGGCAGACGCTTAAACAATTGAGCCACCCAGGCATCCCAAGTGAGGGATTTTTGAAACGAATCACTCATTCATTTGGGAAAGCTTGCCTTGTGTGTGTGGGCAACAGAGAACTTCAGACTTTTTTCAGTAATAAAGGAAAAAATTATCTAGCAAACATCTTACTCTTTGAGAACATATTTCTTTTGTATGTTTCACAGGGCATGGTATAGAACAAAGTATATACAGAGAACTGAATAAATATTGTACCCAATTGAATCTGAAAAGGAACTATCATTTTATTGCATCTTGCCATCAGTGGGTGAACCCTTACACATCAAAGGGGAATATGGTTGTTCTCCCATTAGAAAGTGCATGAATCCATTAGGTGACCAGAATCTATTTAATGGAGTGGTTTGGGAAGTCTCTTATTTCTCATCAGTGGAAGAATAGGTATTTGGAAGAACACCTGAGCCCTGATTTTGTTTTCACTTGTATGTGGGGGTGGGGGAAATCTTCCATTTGATATTTTAATATTGCAATGTGATGCCTTTTTTCCTGAATTTCCATTTCTTGGAAAAACAACAACAGCACCATTATCACCAAGTAGCATTTATTGATTTTCTAATAGTTGTAGAACAGAGTACAAAGCTCCACAAGTCAGCAAACTTCGGCAACAAAGCAATCATTCTCCTAAGGATATATGGACCTCACAAACTAAAACATGAGAAGACAGAAAGAAATGAAGCATATAAAAATTGTTTTTCTCATTTTTTAAGCCTTATCTTAATGCTGTTAGGCCACTGGTTACTCTTCAATGCACTGGGGCACACATTTACAGAATGGCCCCGGTAATCTAAAAAAATTAATATGCTGCTAAAGGTGAATAACTAATTCTCTAATTACAGAAAGGGCCCAACCTATAGGGGAGAATTGGCATAAAAATTGGATTGAAAATCTTTCTCCCTTTCCCTGTCTCTCTAACAAACATTAGAGACATTTGCATGTTGCTCTCTTAGCCTTTTTAAAATTTTCATAAAGCAAACAACAAAAGATAAAAAAGGGCCACTAATTCATTTATAATCACCTCTATCATCACTAACCTATATTGAAATACTGCATACTAAATACTTTGCATGCTTTATTTAATTTTCACAAAAGGTCTTTTTTTTTTTTAAGATTTTATTTATTTATTTGACAGAGAGATACACAGCGAGAGAGGGAACGCAAGCGGGGGAGTGAGAGAGGGAGAAGCAGGCCCCCCGCTGAGCAGGGAGCCTGATGCAGGGCTCCATCCCAGGACCCCGGGAACATGACCTGAGCAGAAGGCAGATGCTTAACAACTGAGGCACCCAGGCGCCCCAAAACAAAAGGTCTTATAACATAAGCACTGTTATCTCCACTTTCTTTTTAAACAGATGTAGAAACCGAGGCTTAGAAAAGTAAAGTGTTTGAGGACACATAGAACGAAATACTGACCAAAAAAATAAAAGACTTAAGCCCTGCTCTGGCCCATTTCAAACTTTTGCCACTGGTCTATGTCATATTAACCCTGATAAGGTTTTTCTATGGATACTTATGAAATTTTACTGTAATTAAAATATGTACCTATAGTTTGGCAAATAGGAGACAGCACAAAAATTGAAGAGAAACATTTAAATTTCTCCATGATCAAAACTAGTAGGATAATAATAATACTTCTGATATTTTTAAAATTATATGAGAAGAGTAGCATTGGTAATTACAGCCAGATACGATACTTTGGCTTACTCTGTGGCTATAGTAGGCTGTCCATTTTCAAGAGAAACACCGTTTTCCTTCACAACCAACCTGTTCTTATCTGGCAGAATACTTCTGCGAAACATACCGCTCTATTTAGGTGTCCACTTCATAATGTCTGCAGAACTCTTTGTAGGCGAATAAATGACTGTAATGTAATCATGGAAGTCAAGATACAGAGACAAGCAGAAAGGAAGATCTAGAGAGAATGTTTAGGGGCGCCTGGGTGGCTCAGCTGGTTAAGCGTCTGACTCTTGATTTCAGCTCAGGTCATGATCTCAGGGTCGTGAAATGGAGCTCCCCCCCATCCCTGTTGGGCTCTGTGCTCAGTGGAGAGTCTGCTTGGGATTCTCTGGGTACCTCTACCCTTCCCCCACCCCCCACCCCCCGCTCAAGTAAATAAATAAATCAATCTTTATAAAAAAGAGAGAGAGAGAGAATGTTTAAATCCTTGGTTGTGGTTATATCTGTGGTTGTACCATGCCACTGTTTTATTGTTAATCTTTTCTCAAAATGTATAATCTAATAGATTTCCGTTTTTTGGTAAAGTCATTTGGAACTTAGTTTCTTTAAGGCAGCACAAAGAATTGCAAATAAAAGGCTACCACACATTGAGTATTTCAACATATACTGGACACTGTGGCAAACTTTCTCTAAGGCTCACAGACATCCTATCATACAGGTATTACTCTGCATTTTACAGGTAGAAAAACTGAATGAAAGAGAGAATAATTTGCCCAAGGTTTTACTGCAAGAAATGATAAAGACAAGGTTGAATTAAACCTAATATGCTTCCCACAACAGTGGCTTGGAGAAAATCTACTATCAAGTAGACTGCTGAACTAGTAACAGGTATCAGATTTAAAAAAACAAAACAAAACAAAAAACCCTTTAAAGGCAGCATACTGGCGCAAATAGCATTGGAAAATAATAGCATCAAAAGATTTGAATATAAGGCTCAGTTTTGCACTAAAACTGTATCAATAATCCAGAACAATAAATGGGTTGTAATAAAAGCCCAAGTATGAATGTATTCCTGTGGGTGGTACTGTTTTTGAGGAGGATTTTGTGGGTCAGTCTGGGAACCTAACCACCATTTCCTACATAAAATGTGTTTTTTATTTCCAAGCTATTGACTAAGAAGTGAATGTTAGAACAGAACTCCTTTGAAACTTGGGAACTGACTGTTCTAATAATGTTCAGTTTGATAGAATATTTAAAATTACAGAGTCATATTTTCAAAGTACTTCTAGGTACTGAAGGTAAATATTTTTCTCTTTTTCTCCTGAAAAAAGTAAATTACCTTAAAGTGAATTCTTTATTGGCAACTTTATTAGGCCATAAAGTATATGATTTTTTAAAAAATTGACTAATTAAAAAAAATTAGGAGTCCTTCCTTGACTGTAAGGTTCAACATATATAGCTAATAGTCTCTGGAAAAGCCTCAAATAGCTAAGCTAAAAATGTCTTAATACCATTACTTAAAAAGTAAGGACAAGATAACATATATATATATATATATACACACACACACACACACACACATATACACACATATATGCATATACATATATATACATACATATATATGTAGAATTTATTTGTAGAATCTGATAAATTTAGAGATTTTCAACATCTCAATTATCTGTCTACAGTTCAGTGGAAGGCTGCCAGTAGAAATACTTCTATTCTCCACCTTTGGAATTTATTTTTTAATATTGTTTGAAGCAATTGGTTGTGTAGATGTTGTGCATATATTGTGTCTTGGTCAATAAAAGGCAACACAAAAGTACATATGTAATCTTCTGATCGGGAGCACTGCATAGTATGTTGCAGGCCCTAGGTTAATAATCTTACTTTTCAATTTACAATCAAGGCTGGAATCTATCAAGCAAATAATATTTTTAATGGTGCCTATGCAATGTCCAGTTTTCACTTTAGATACCAGAAGCTATGCACAAAGGAAGTCTTATTTATCCAACCCATACACTCTGACAGACCAACAGAAACTTATGCAACAAGTTGCTTCTTTCCTAGCACAAAACAATATAACAAAATGTGTCCTGTTGAATTAATTCATACATCGATTTAGTTGAAGCCCTCAATGATGTAGTTTTCATGTGTCCCATATAACAAAACACGCTGAGACTTTAAATGGGACCTTGTTGTTATTGGTCACAAGCTTTCAGCACCTCACTTGGCTCCCAAGTGTCCAAACCATTTTCAGCTTGTTTAGCACCTCTAACATTATGCATTTTTAAATATATTATGTACTGTTTTATTTGGTGGTTCATCTTATCATATTCTTTTCCTATCCTGCCCACAATGGATCATTGACTTAAACACATAAGAATAAATATAACAGACAATTGATCTGATTTCATTTAGAGCACAAAGAGAAAAGCCCCTGAGTTTCACAACAATTGCAACCAGCAGCAACCGATGTGTGTCCCCACAAAATCACTAATAGGGTGGGTCTATCTCATAACACTTCGTGTTGATACTTCAGAATTCAGCTTCTTCTCAATTCTTCACATACTTTCCAAGGGCTGTTTCCTTCCCACTATTTTCCTATTCTTGACAGTGCGTTGTCCTTAAAGCATGTCCTTTTAGACTTTCTCTACAAATTCCATCCTGTAGCATGGATTAAAATAATACCTCCATATTAATAGTTTTCTAATCATTTGCTCTGAATAGTCCAGAGACCCTAAACAAACTCAAGAAAAACCTTTTTGGAAATTTACTTTCTTTTCTCCTTCCTAACCACATTGTCCTGTTTTCTTTTTGTTCATAAATTTCCATGATAACTTCTCCCTGCAAACATTACCTGTGATTCTGTTATACAGCTAGTATTAGAGGGAAAACAGTTCCTTTAATTCGTGCTTCTAAATTCAGGGGAGTAAAGGCTAATATGAGCTAACATTCTAATAAAACATGACTATAACCAGGCTGTCAAAGTGATGCTTGGAGAGGGAAATTCTCTTCAATAAATAGATAATTCAATTTGTAAATACATCAATATTTTAAGTAACTTTTTATGTAGTGTTTGAAGTATTGGTCAAGTTTGAGCTTTTGGTTTAGAATCTCCACTAAATATTATTTGCTAATTATAGTATTTCTGGTGAACCCTTTGACATATATCAGAGGGCTCAGCCTAAAATTGGGCCTGCAGATGTTTGCTTTTCTGGCCCAACTGTAAAATGTAAGTTGGATTTGAATACTTGTGGGTGGGTCATTTACTCTTTATTTCCCCACATACTCCATTATTCTCCTTTGTATTTTGACTCTGACAAGGTATATATTTATGCTACCCAGCTGTCGATGAAGGAATTTGCAATAATGGCAAATAGGTAGATAAATTTTATAACCTTACTGGAGATATGGAAGTTCAAGAGGTAGGTAAATTTTATTTTTTAGATAGGTAAATTTTTCAGTAGGTAAATTTTGTTTTAGTTCCTCCTTGAATTTCATGATTAAAACATATTCTCAGTCCTTAATAGGACTGACTACAGATGATCCAATAGTCATTCAGAATATTGCTTTTAATAGTGCAAGATCCTCAACATTTCATCTCTTTCTGCTTCAAGATGTCAAATCACTCTATTATTTTTCTATAAAATTACCTTAGAAAGATTCCTTAACCAGCTTCTCATAATTCTTGTTCTCACTCTCACAGTGTATTCTCAAGGAAATCATGTAACAAAATTCTCTAGGCCACAAATTTGTACCACATGAAACAGCAAGGATACTTGATTTGATTGAACTGTCCCATTGGTGGAGAAGATATTTGTGTAATCGGCTCTTTCTGAAATCAGGCACGTACTTTTGACTCCATTACAGTAGCTGTTAATGGGAAAGTGACCCCTCTTTATTTCTATCCGTGTCCTTTCCAATGCATTTAACCCCATTCACAGAGACCATCTTCACAGATGTACTCTGAGGATTAGACGTAATACAGCTAAAGACTTCTGAGTATCTTGCAAAAAAAAAAAAAGTTAGCTCTTAAGAATAAGTATTATCATTTTAGTTCATATTAAATTCAAGCAGCTCATCTTTGCCTTCAGGGCTCTGTAGCTTTTTCTGCACTTCCAAATCTCAGCTATCAAACACATTTCTAAAATACTCAATATAAAAGTTAAACTAGGGGGTGCCTGGGTGGCTCAGTCGTTAAGCATCTGCCTTCGGCTCAGGTCATGGTCCCAGGGTCCTGGGATCGAGCCCCGCATCGGGCTCTCTGCTTGGCGAGAAGCCTGCTTCTCCCTCTCCCACTCCCTCTGCTTGTGTCCCTTCTCTCGCTGTGTCTCTCTCTCTGTCAAATAAATAAATAAAATCTTAAAAAAAAAAAAGTTAAACTAGAATGTTACCAAGGATTTTCGACACTCACTGCAGATATTTGATAAGTCCAATCTTACCTCTGTACTGCAGAGAAATGTGATTGAAAAAGTCATATTTTGTACTTAAATAGTATCTTATATTTTCAAAGACATAGCTGATCACTTGCTTTAATATATAGCAGTCACATGGTATTTGGGGGTTATAGAGATAATTATCAGTTAATCCTTATGCTACAAATATGAGTGTATATCATTGCTTTTAAAAAAAAATAATTGAGTAAAAACTAACTTCTTCCATGCACTGAGAAGTGATAAATGCCAAGTAAGGTTTAGAGCTTACTCCTTTTATACCTGAAAAGACAGTCCTACCCAAGAAAGTAATGTAAGGACATCTACCAAGTTATTATCAGAACAATCTTCTTTAAACATGAAAGGGCTTAACAAAATGTTAATTTTATTTATTTTTATTTTTTTTTAAGATTTTATTTATTTATCTGACAGAGAGAGATACAGCGAGAGAGGAAACACAAACAGGGGAGTGGGAGAAGCAGGTCCCCCGCAGAGCAGGGAGCCGGATGCGGGGCTCGATCCCAGGACCCTGGGATCATGACCTGAGCCAAAGGCAGATGCTTAATGACTGAACCACCCAGGCGCCCCCAAAATGTTAATTTTAAATGAGAATTTCCTATCTCTAGCAATTAAATGTAAAGGGAATTATAATGATGCCAGAATTTGATAAAAGGTAGTACCCTGAATTTTATTTGTACATTGAATGCTGCTCATTGATTATTGCCACCAGAAAAAATAAATATTATACTAATTTCTGATGTATTAAATCCACAGTATGCAAGATATTATGTGTGACTAAGAGCAATAAAATCAATTTTACATCCAGTTACAAAATGATGTATTGTGCTTGACAATCTTGGCTTTCACATAACTGAAGTCCTTCCACAAATGAGAATTCAACTTGTATTTAAGTTACTACATAGAAGTCAATAACTTTGACAATAGTCAAAAATCTTCAATAGTGAAAACATTTCACCTAGAGGGACTATTTTGGGGGACAGATGACTATAATTCAGAGCCCAGTATGGTGAGTTTAGCATAGGATCAATCTAGATAACATCACTGAGGGTCAAAATGTGATACAAACCACTAGTACCGATTTTATATTTGATCCCAACACAAGTTCTGGAAAGAACTCTAAGGTCCCTTCTAATCCTTAAACTTTACTTATCTCTGAGTTGATATTCGGGTCATAGGTTCTCTCACTTTAAGTTAAAGATACATACTAGACACCCATAAACCTAGATCTATTCTAGATGGGATATACAAGATATACAATCCTTGGCTGCAGGTACCTTATTTTTCTAAGACCATAGAATAAGACAAAAAAAAAACTTTTTGAGTCAATTTATAATTAATTTATAGTTAAGGAGAAAGAATTAAGAAGGGTTCTAATTTTGTAGTGAATGCAATAAATACAGAGGGTATGGAGAAAGAGAGGGGGAGTGGAAAGAGAGAGAGAGAGAGAGAGAAAGAGCACATTAGCTAGAATCATCAGAAAACCTTCAGAGGTGGAGAGACCTGCACTAATCCTTGAGGAAAAAAGTGAGCGAAAGAGAGGTTGAGAAGAAAGGAAAAGAAATCATCCAGATGGGAAAACAGCATGAGCAAAAAAGGACAGGAGAAATAGTACTACCTAACTGTGATTTCAAGTTCCTCTTCTCAGAAGCCAACAATGTCTCCCGATTATCCTTTGAATGTAATTAAGACTCCTAATTACAGGATTCAAAGCTTCCACCTCCCACCCCCATTCCCTGGATTCTGCAGCTAATACTTATTAGGCATATCAACTTCATACAGTCTACACAGAACTAGTGCTCACCCTTCTACAACTTCTGCAATTCCTACAGCTTCTCCTAAGGCACTTTCCCTAAGGTTCCACAACCTGTTCAGCCCATACTTCAAAAGTGGTTTAAACTCATGTCTTTCTGCCTTTGGCTCTCTTCACTACCCACACTTGGTTCTGATCACCTCATATACAAAATTAGTTACATATCTATTTTTTTTAAAGATTTTATTTATTTATTTGAGAGAGAGAGAATGAGAGACAGAGAGCATGAGAGGGAGGAAGGTCAGAGGGAGAAGCAGACTCCCTGCAGAGCAGGGAGCCCGATGCGGGACTCGATCCCGGGACTCCAGGATCATGACCCGAGCCGAAGGCAGTCGCTCAACCAACTGAGCCACCCAGGCGCCCTACATATCTATTTTTATGCTTCATTTTGTTTTTATTCTTGCATGCATTCAATGCTGCTGTAAACAGAAGCAGAAACCATGTCCTTCATTAACTAGATTATGAGCTTCTTGAACCATTTATATACTAGGGATTTCTATGGAATCTAGAATCAGAATCCTGGGCTTGCATCACATATTTCAATAATCCATTCACCAAATATTCACTGATAACTGTGAGCAAAGCATCATATACATTTACAGTATTTGGACCACAAAAAGGTTTCAATTCAGTGGAAAACTGAACTGTAATTCAGGCAGTATGTGAAACATGCCAAAGGAGGTGATTTCAAGAGCTGAGAGCTTATTTCTAGTTGTGTTAATCAGAGTTGAATTCATAAATAAGGATGTGTCTGACCTGGAAAATATTATAATGCCTAGAAGTAAAAGAAGATGACATTTTAGGAATGAGAAACAAAACACTCAAAGGAATGGCATATGTAAGTCATGGTGCAGGTGCCTAGTTTAGTTGGAGCTGAGGCTTTGTGAATATTTTATACCATAACATTTCATAAAAGCCAGTCTGACTTGAACTCATGCCAGAAGCATTATTTTATTTTATTATTATTTTTTAAGTATCACCTGTAAAATGGGTCCACTCAGCAAGGATTCTAGAGTCATGCCTCCACTCATGACTCTCACAGTAACTAAAGGATTACTATTTGGAAAGTTCCAAGTCTCAGTTTCTTCAACTATAATCAAAAGAATAGGGGCAGTTGGTTAAGTGTCCAACTCTTGATTTCAGCTCAGGTCATGATCTCAGGGTTGTGAGATGGAGCCCTGTATCAGACTCTGTCCTGGATGTGGAGCCTGCATAAGATTCCCCCTATCCCTCTGCCCTTCTCCCCACCTCCCACTCATTGTGTCTCTCTCTCTCTCTTTCAAAAAAAAAAAAAGGAATAGAACCACCCAATTTCTACAAACCTCCCAATATTTCCCACCTTAACTTTCTGTTTACTTTTTTGTAACACTAATTCTAATTTATTTTCTTTGTATTTACTTATTTTATACCCATTCTCCAAATAGAATAAGGGTAGGGATCATATCTACCCCTTCCACCTCTTTATCCCAAATGCCTAGTTTACTGGGGACACATTTTGAAAATTATTAATGTACTTTTCTAGTGTGCATTTTTGAGAACAGAACATTTTTATTATAGTTCACCCAACATACCTAAATGGATAGGACAAGGTAGAATGAGAGGATTAGAATTTGTTAGAGATGAAATGCAGAAAGAAAAAAAAAAATCAAGATAAAATTCAGCTTTTGGTATTCAAAATAGGATTTTGTAGCACATATGAGGCTCATAAGCCAAGCCATTATCTTGAGAGATAATTGTCAAAGTTCCTTTGGCTCCTCCTTTAGAATAACAAGAGTCAGACTTGGCAGGGCCAACAGGAGGAGACTGTAGGACCAAATCCCACTCTCCTTTTTCTGCCTCAGAGAGTATTGAGAAGAAGGAAAGGAAAGTAGAAGAGCCACTTCAGCAGATGTGTGCCTTGAGTTTCCCAGATTTGTCTGAATATAAGGAGGGGCATCAAGTGAGTGGGAATAAGCTTAAGAGCAGATTGGGCTTCTACTAGCCATCTACCATTACTCTAGTTTCTACAACTTTGGGAGAAGGCCACCTCAGGGACTACCCTATATTGTCCTGTAACACATCTAAAGCTCATACCCTTGGGGACAGGTGTAGGCAATCAAAGAGAGGCTCTTCGGTTTGGTTTTGCCTTGTTGCAAGCACAATCCCATGTGGCCAAGATATTGAGCTGAGGACCAGTAGGCTTACTGTGTGGTCCACCAGGGGAATAGAAGAATAGAGGAATCCAAAGCAGGAGATGGAAGTGAATCAGGGCATAAACCAGGGTCTGACTTTCTTGGAACCAAATAAAGCAAAGGCAACCACCAGTCAGAGCAGATCAAGGTCTATCACAGCAAAATATAAATTGTACTAGCTGCAGATATCAGTCATAAATAATTGGTACACCCACGTGGAAGTGCAGGGATGAAATGTGACAACAGGATAGTGACATGGAGACTCAACTTTCACCATGTCTTATACATAATGCCTTCCCAAATATCCCCTGACATCATTTCAGAGAGATGAAAGACTTTAAGAAAAGTTCATTTCAGAAATAACAATTTTGTCCATGAAATTCTGAAGACTAATTCTGAATGTTTCAAAGAGATTGAACATTTAGTTAATTTCTAACCAGTAGAATAGTTCTCCTACACATCCAGTTAGTGTAAGAGTCAGACCATGTGACTTGCCTACAATATCTTTAATAAATGGTGTTTGGCATATGTTTAGTGTTCGATAAAGAGCTTTATTTTAATGACTGAAACAATTAAAGGACTCTCTAAATAGCTATGATTCTTTGATTCCAGTGTATTGCAAAGATTAAAAAGAAAATATAAATGACCTTTTAGTCACTCTCTACTGCCCAGCCATGCAACACTCAGTGGAACACAACATCCTAAGAAAACAGTATTGTTTTGGGAGGCCAAAATCCAAAGCCTAATGAATCATTAACTTTGTCTAAGCTTGCTTAAACTTACTACCCCAGGAGAGCAAATGAATTAAGAGGATCTCATTGCCTTCTCAAGAGCCATTAACAAATCCCTATGTCAGTATTTAAGGAAATCTCTATTAAGAGAATTGCTAATATTCATAGTTGGCTTAGCAATTCACAAAGCATGTTCACATAACAATGTGTCATGTAGCGTCATTTAATAGAAAAGGGCTTTGAAAAGTCAACCCACATGACCAGCAGTGTCTCACTCAGATTTGGTCTAGATCTACAACCCCCAAAATATATATATTTCTATGTATAAACTGTGGAATGTCCCTAATATCAGGCATTTTAGATGTAAGCATGACTTATTATTACATCCCCTACCATTCTATTTTATTTTAGACCCTTCTTAAGGAACTAATATTTCTTGAAATTTAATCAAGATTTTAAAACTTAATACACTGGTATAGAGCAACAGTTCTCAGCTACAGTGGTTGTGTCCACTAGCCTATGTTTTGTTTGTTTAATTTGGGAGGCTTTCTCACTGATTGTTGGGCACTACTTGTTAGATGTTCTGCATTCAAGAGCAATCCTGTAGAATGAAGAATTATCCTACATCTCACACATATTTCGAGTACCTTGCTGGACATATAGAAGTGAGAAAACTATGTATAGTTATCGAAGCCCGTATCTTAACTTTTTTTACATATCAATATTTAAACATTTTTTTCACAGATTAACATAAAAATGCATTCTCCTAAAATGCAACTATTTTACAAATGCAGGGAAGTTTATATTTTATTTTTCAGAACATTATCAAGAGTTCAGTTAGCATATAGGAAAATCAGGTGACTGAGAGCAGGGTTGCTCATGGTATTTGAGTCCCCAACACAGAATACCTATATATCTGTTTGCATTTTAGACTTTCCATTTTAATAATCCTATGTATAAGCATAAGCATCTAACTACTTGATCTATCTTCTAGTGAAGTCATACACATACATTTACATAATATAAGTACATATCATTATTAAATTAGTTCTAGGGGCACCTGGGTGATTCAGTTTGTTAAGTGTCTGCCTTTGGCTCAGGTCATGATCCCAGGGTCCTGGGATCGAGCCCCATATCGGGCTCCCTGCTCTGTGGAGAGCCTGCTTCTCCCTCTCCCTCTGCCTGCCGCTCCCCCTGCTTGTGCTCTTTCTCTCTCTCTCTATCAAATAAATAAAATAAAAATCTTTTAAAAAATTAAAAAAATAAATTAGTTCTAAAACTTGCATGTGTAGGTAGAGAATCTATCAAGTTCATTTCAGTATAATTAAAAGTACATTACAAAAGATTTTATACAAATGAGTTACTTGGTCTAATCATATTGAGAACCATCACTTCAAGGGAATTCATCATGGTTCAACAAGTATATAGTTAAGTCCAAAATCCAAGGAAAACAACCTAATTATGGATTTCACTTGGAGTTTCTTTGCAACCACAAGCAGATCTGACATACGTAGATTACCACTGTCTCAGTGCTACCCACTTTCCCACCCATAATAACCATTCCCTCTAGACACAAATCACTATACCACACATACCATTAAGATTTAATATGAGATCCTTGAATGTTTATTTACATGCAGGATATTGAGGTTATTGATCTCATCTATATGGCTGGGAGAAACATGGATAAAGCAACAGCATACCTCTGATTAGAAGTTTGCAGAAATTTACATAGTGATGAAAACAAAAAATTAACCATCCTTAGGAAATCACCAGGGAGCATAATTTGAATTTAAAAATTTTAAGAGTACAGTAATTCCGACTCAAAGAGAAGTGCAATTAAACAAAAATAAAGTTAAAAATCCCTTTTTGAAATGAAAAATGAGTCATTTTTACTCATTACATCATTGGGGTTATTTTCTTTTGTTTTGTTTTAGCCAAATACTTGGTGTTCACTTCCTCATCATCATACAATATTAAGAGAACTCTGAATTCAGCAACTCAAGAATAAGTTAAAATTTCTTCAGCTTCACAGTTATCTCAGTATTGCTCCAGAGTTATGCTATGAAAAATCAATTGTGTACTGTGACCAAAAGAACAAGTTCTGGCCCTGGGTTTTAAGTCAATGTATTTCCTTATAAAATGTTTTAAAATTTGGTGATAACCTGCTAGTCATTAGCACCACCACAAGTGAGCATGTTCAGTGATACTGGAATCTGTTATGCCTCTTTTCCTCCTTCTTCCTTTTACCTTTTATAGCTTGATACAGTCTACTCCCCTCCTTTACACACACCCCTCATGAGTTCAGGTTCTAATCCTCTTAACCCAAGTGAGTATTAATTTGGTTTTAGTCGTATGATGATATCTGAGGCTGAGAAATAGGAAATACGGGGCACCTGGGTGGCTCAGTAGGTTGATCATCTAACTCTTGGTTTTGGCTCAGGTCATGATCTCAGGGTCGTAAGATCAAGCCCCACATAGGGCTCCACACTCAGCGGGCAGTCTGCTGGGGATTCTCTCTCTCCCTCTCTCTCTGCCCCTCCCGCTGCTCAAGCACAATCTTTTTCTCCCACACTCTAAAGATAAATAAATCTTAAAAAAAGAAAGAAATAGGAAATGTTCTGTTCATGCTCACATTAAGCCTTCTCATCACGGTTACATTTTTGACACAGCATATATAGAAAGCTCCAGTCTCTGCTTTGGAAGCACCCATGATCACCTGATCTTGATACTTTCAGGTTGATTTACTGAATTTCCTGGATTTGAGTTCTTACCTGACACAGCCCTCTTCCTGCTCTATCAACTTAGAGCTCACCATTTTGAATCATTGACTTCCAGCCTATTTCTGATTATTGGACCCTAATATCCTCTTTTCTTTAAATTTGACATCTGCCTAGTAGCCCATGTTCTATGCAGGGAGTGAGGGATGACAGTGACACCTATTAACTTAAGGTCTCAAAATGTTTGGGTAGGAACCTTGGGAGCATTTTTACCATCGTGTTTAGGACATTTTAAATTATTGACGCATTTAACATTTAGCACTTAATTTTCTTAAGGTATTAGTAACCTCAACCCACATAAAACCTGGGAATATGTCCTAACTATACATAAAAAATGATTCAAATCTGTTCTCTTCTTGTCCATGGGGTTCTTAATGATTTTGTCTCATAATTAGTAATTACCGATAAGCTTCATTTTGCATCTATTATAATATTGGGAGCAACTTATTTAAATTGATTTTCAACTAGAGCAACTACTAGGTAGCCTGTAATTATCTTTTATGTAACAGAAACTATACATTATTAAATGAGTTCCCATTATTACAGAGAAAAGCCCTTGGATGGTCTAATAATAAGGGCTAACATCATGGACAGAATCATCTGGCACCACACTGGGACATAGACGATTAAAATGGTGACACAAATTAAGTTCTATCAGTAATAATATATTATCTACAATGCAAAAGAACTTTTTAGAAATAATAACTTCTGAATCATCAGATGTAGGGCAAGGCTTATTTATCTTTAAAGGCTTTAGAATAACATTCCATTGTTCATTTGATTAAGTTTTAGAATAGCTTACTTATGATCTTAACTACTATGACCAGGAAAATACTAAATTGAGGTGAATAAATAATCAATTAAACTACATCCAACTTTCAAATTTCAAATATCTTCTCCATGACATACTTCATGTAAATTCTCAATTTGTAATCTTAAAACAAGGAACCAAACAATAACCTGATTCAGTAACTGTCATTTCCAATATGCTCTAAATGGGACATCACATGAGCTCAAGGATCTAACAGGACTTTAGAACATTAAAAAAGATTGAGTTTTTTTGGACATCACAACTATATTTTCCTTTGGTCTAGTTCTTCAAAGCCCAGTTTGGAAAGCTAATGGCTTGCCTATAAGTAAATTAGGGCAATAAACATCGTTCACATCCTATCACCTAGGTATGTTTCCGACTTACACTATTGTGAAGATATGGAAAGTACACTATGTAAATTCTGACTTTTAACCTTCACATTTATCCTTGTCAAATGTGTTTCATCTATTGCCTGAGCTCAAAGTGAAAAGGAACTGGAGGGGCACACTGATCTAGCCAAAACACATGTTGCTGGAAATTTGTACATGAATGAAATTTCTAAAAAACAAATTGCATCTTAATTGCACTAGAAAAAAAAAAGTTCTCTTTAAAAAGACACTATTGTGTCTTCAAAGCAAAGAATTTTTTTGAAAAGCTAATAATCACACCAAATCATTACCTGTTTTGGCAGGTTTGAATTTTAACACACTGAGTAAAATAAAGTACTTGTTATATAAAACTAAGTAAGGATAATAATATCTTATATTTGCATATTGTGATTAAAAAATTAAAACCACCAGCTTTGGAATCAGCTGGATCTTGGTTAACCCAAACTCTATAAGCTTCTGTTTCTTCACCTACAAAATAGTGACAACAGGCATCTCTTAAGCCTGAAATGCTGATTACATTTGAAAACACTTGCAAAGTACAAAGCATAATACAAAACACACCCTGATCAACCTTACAGTCTATCCTAGGCCTTCATATATATTATTTTATTTGAGTCTATCAACCAAGTAAAGGGAACGACTGTGTCTTAATTGTATGGATGGGTCTAAGATTGAGTGGGCATAAATTATTTGCTCATAATAAGTGAGTAACTGGAAGTTCAGTAATTAAAATATTTCATGCCATGAAAATAGGGAGCGAGAAAAAAAGGGCGGGGAAATATTATCTTGAATTACTACCTCTAGGTTATCAAACCCAGTATTTTCTCTCATTCTTTACCTTTTACAAGTCCCAGGAACAGTTACCGTCTTATCACTGGGAGATGCCCCCCCCATCTGGAGTTAATTCCTCATCCTCAATTGTGACAAGCTGAGGGGACCCTAGTGGGACCTGGAGAAATTTCAAATCTATTTCCCAGAAAAAGAGGTCTAGCATTCACTAAGCATGGTGTTTTCAAACACACAGTGCGTGAAACAGTATTAAAGTCATGGGGAACAGGGGAGGGGGAGGGGAGGGAGGACGTGAAATAGTAGGGATGATCATTTCTTCCACTGAGGGCACAAGGGGATAAAAATGAAAGAAAAGCAAATCAAATGAAATCTCTGTATTTTAAAAGGAGCAAAAAATAGCTACTTATACATCATTTATAAATACATGCCAGCTGCATATTAATACTAAATGGAAGGAAGCAACATTTAAATTTATTTTTGTAAAACTAACCACAAATATGCATGCTGTATACAGAATGCCCTGTAATGAAAAGCACAGCTTTAATCTCTGTCAACAGTTGCAAGAACAGCAACTTATACAGGATGACAATTTAATAAAAATCTTTAAATATTCTTTCATGGTGGAGCAAACTCCTTAAATCACAATAGCTTTGGTATATTTTTTTCAACTAAAGAAATACCTAAATTTGATATGAACCTCAGGTTTTAACATCCATGTCTTGCCAGTATATAATTCATTGATACCTCAGGCAGCAATTTAAAAGACCTGATCTCTTAACTATGGAAAATCATGGCATATGTAGTAGTAGCTATCGTTATTCTACGTGGGCAGAGATGATGTCATAAAGGGAATCATTTAATGAAAAATTTCAAAGTGATATTAATAATAACAACAGGTATCATTTCTCAAATTCACTATATCAGCCACTGTGTGAAGTGGTATAAATACACACTCCCAGCTAATTCTTTCAAAAACCCTATGAGGTGGATATTATTATTATTATCACTATTTTGAAAATGAACAAAAGACCAAAGAAAGTCTAAACAAATTGACCACAGACAAACACTAGTAAATGGCATGGTCAGGTTCAAAACAGGTCTAACAAACTTCACAGCCCATTTTCCTACTAAATCGGGCTTATACCATCTCTCAGTTCTTAATGAGTTCATTTCACATAGTTTTAGATATAAGGAGGTTGACTGGAGTAGTTAATGAATTTCCAAACATCAAAGTACAATATTGAACATCCACTGAACACTTATTACCACTGTACTGAGGGCATTACATGCCTGATCACTCAACTTAACAATGTCCCTGTGAGGTACATTACTGTCAATATTCCCAATCTCCATGTAGGAATCTGGTATAGAGAGCTTAAATAACTTGCCCTGATCATCCATCAAGTAGGTAGTTACTGATAGTCAGAGTCCAGAGTCCAAGTACTTAATCAGATCATTCAAATGCTTCTTATTCAGGGAGTAACCCATAAAAACTGTTCGAGAAAGACCGTGCACATCTCACCCTAAGAGGTAGGGAGTGCAGAGATGCAAACCTCAAGCACATCAGCGAGGGAGGGTTGTAGAGGCCAAGGACAGATTCATCATGCAGACTCCAGAGGACTGACTGTCATAAAAATACCTACTTACAATTACTGATAACAGCTTGAGCCACAGAAATATATTATTTAGACTGACATCAAGGAAGCATCAGTGCAAATTCATCCTTGCTTTAGAAGAGTGAGAACAGCTAAGAGTCAATTATTATCCATCAAAACATCAATCTTCTTCTATTCCTTTTTCATATCCAAACACTGACCATAAAGTCATTTTGTTACCTTGACTTGGAGCAAAGATTTCATGTTTCTATTTCCTTACCATATTAAAAAAATAGTGCTCAGCATATAAAACAACTTATGCTTATCTCATCTCACAGAACAGAAAATGCGGCATATAGTTTGAAGAGACAGTAGTCTGAACATACACAAAGTTAACAGCCAATCCTGTCATCATGTATTTGATAGCCTAACAAATTTCAAATAAAAATATGTAGCTTAAATCCCTACTGGTAAACATTATTTTCTTGAAAAATATTGTTTTAACATGAAGCAAACAGGCAATCTTTAAGATTAATTGTTCTAGTTTTGTTGTTGTTGTTGTTGTTTAATGTAGCCTGAGGCAGAAAGAAAATCTGGTCCAGTTTCCCATGTCTCAATTTCCAATTCCAAGGCATCAGATTGCTTAAGTTGGAACCAGAAAGGGTGCATTTGTTTCAGTTCTTGGTTCAGAACATTCTCTGACCTTATACTATATATAGCAAATGTATATATAATATATATAATGTATATTTCATATAGATATTCAATATGCATGATATATATAAATTCATATATATACATATTAATCAGTTCAAAGAATGTTCTGATAAAATATATATAATATATATATTTATATGTTATATATATTATTCAACCCCTAAAGTTACTTCAGTTTCCTTACCCCAGTGACAGAGGTCAGACTGGATTGAAAACCAACTTCCCCCTTCCCCCCTTCAATTACTTGCCATTAACACCTGTAAAATGTATGCTGGAATATTTTCATTGTCATAAAATGGTGTCATTGAGCAAACATGAGGATCATAACCTCGATTCATCCTGCCATTTGACATTCAGGGAATTAGAATTTAAAATGAATTTAGTTGTTTAGAATTTTAAATATTTGCCACCTTCAATGTTCAGGGAACATTGGTCTACAAATTGATTATATTTAAAAGTAACCCAGTGATTACATTATTACCTTTCACCTGTGCATTTACTTTTAGGATTTTTTAGAACTATGACAGTGATGATTTCTTTATACTAAAAGTATTTTTCTGATCATCCCTAAAATGGCATCTTCTTTTTTAAATCAATGCTAGGTTACTTTTAGACAAATTATTTTATCAATAAGCAATATATAAGTAAAATTTCTAAGAAACCTGAAGTATATTAACATAAATTAGCACAAAACTCAAAACCCTGCTAAGGAAAAAAACAAAACAAAAACAAAAAGCTTTTAAAACCTCATTTCCTGTACAGGATAAAGTCTTTCCATCCTCAACTCCTTCCATTCTCGTCTCAAAGCATTTGCTACTCCAAAATATTTACCTCTGACTCCTTCCTCTTTTTCCCCTGACCAAAATCTTATACACCTTCCAAGTATTAGTCCAATATTTTATTTTTTGTAGAACTTTCCCTGACTTTTTCTCTTAATCATAATTAATTGTTCCTTGAATATGCACTTTCCAAAGAAATTTTGTCATAAAGCTTGTCATATTGTTTAGGCCATGGAGCAGGTTTCCATGTCTCAGTCGTCCATGGTCAGTATCTAGTCATGGTATTCATACAGTTGGTTTCTCATGGTGTAATGATTACAAAATCAGATGCAGGGACTACCTCAGGCATTTTCCTGGATCCTGGCTTCAACTTTAAGAATATAATAAATCCATTCTTGAAAAAGTCTTTCCTCCTTGAGGGCAACATATTTTATTATACTATCCTTTACTCCTTCCTTGAATTGTTTCCTCTACTGATCTTCAGATCTTCCTGTGTTTACCCTTTTTTATCCTGGTGAATCACATTTTTTTCTAACCAAAAACCTCAATAAACTCATTTGCTACTTGTCTTTCATCAACTCTAGATTGCTTCTGAAATCTAATTGTATATAATTTGCAACTAGGCTACATAACATAGCAAAATGGAAATCTTTGTACTGACAGGCTGGGTCAGTAGCAATTGGTGGTTTTCAGAGTATGCTCAAACTCAACAACATACCTAAACCAGACTCATTTAATTCCCAGCTACTCTTGCTCTACTTAACTATATTCTCTCCCAGTTAATGGAACCACCCAGTTATTATAGGCTTTTCAACTTCAACATGTTATAAAGCAACACATTCTCCTAAATATCTTGAAAATCTGCCCATCTTCCCAATTCACACTGTCAATGCCTTAGTTGATGGGCCCCAATATTTCTCACCTAGATTAGGTCTAGTTCCATAGCTAGTATTTCGCCATCAGGTTTTTCTAATCTTTTTTTTCCATGATATTGCCAAAGTGATCATTTTGAAATTCAGATCTGACCACATCACCATCCTAATAAAAATTTAACTCATGAGTGGCTTTCATTACCCTGAGAATGAAGGCTAAATCCCTTGGCTAGTATACAAAATCTTTTAAAATCTAGCCTCCACATCCCTTTCTAAGCCTCATCTTCAGCCACGGCCTCCACTTCTTCATCTACAGTCACTACAGTAATGGTAAACTATTAAAGTAGCCCTGAAACCTCCATGGCATGGATCTTTCCATTTGGAATGATTCTGGCCTTTTTCCACCTTATAATTTCTACTACTCCTTCAATTCATTGGTCAAGAATACTTTCCTTGTGAAGTTTGCCCTAGTTCTTCCAAGGCTTCATAATAACTAAGCAAAGGTAAGTTCCTCCTTTTTTGTACAACCAATGGCCTTTTCTTTTACCTAGACTGCTAATTACTTTGTTACTCTTTCTTACATGCTCCTCCTACCAGTTTATGAGTTCCTTAAGAACAAGGAACCATGTCATTTTCATCCCAGTTTCCCCAGTATATAGAAAAAGTACTGATAAATAGTAGGCATCTAGTATATGTTTGTTGGATGATACAACAGAGTCTCTGTGAGAATGAACTGCTCTTGTCACATTAAAGGCCTATGGGCACTCAGGTTGACTAGATGTATTATATTTCAATTCAGAAACTGTTTCAATAGCTGATATCAGAATTGCTTCCACATATAGCAAGATAAAGGACAAACTGAGGAAATTACACATACACAATTCTACTCACAGAGCAGGACATAAATAAAAAGTTGCACCAGAATCTGTATATAACTGAAAATTAAATTGTATAACCCTAGGCCTTTTTTTGTTGGAGGGAGTTGTGGCTGAAAATAGCCATTTGGTGTCACAGAATGAACAGGGTTCTGTAATCAGCCATCAAATTTAATCCCATCTCAAGTATTTGTGTATGACTTTCAATCAATTACTTATTGTTTCCAAAGTTCGATTACAGTACCTACCAAATGTGGACATTAATACACAATGAAAGGATGATTGTTAGGAAGATTATGTAAATGGTTAGCACACAGTGTCTGGCTGAGGGTAAAATTGTCCATTTATGGTAATTTTTTTCCCATGGATGAAAATATTTATACATCCACATCTCTATTTCTATCTACTATATTAATTTTTAAAGAACGTATGCTCAGAATGCATAAGCTTTATGTATCAGTTATATAGTTATCAAATCTATATGGTGGTCTGTGGGCAACAATATTTCTGTCCATCTGTGAAAAATCTGTCCTGGTTCAAAACAAAAAAACGTTGCTAAGGAAGTCAAAATTAACTTCTCTCTTCAATTTATAGGCAACTTGAAGACTTTAAATGGTAAACTCATTAATAAATTAAGGCAAATGAAAATGAATCAATGAAAGCAGAAAAAGAAATATGAGATTCACGGAGTTACATGCAAGTAAAGCTTAAATTTTGTACATGTTTCTGGACTAGACTGGGCCTCAGAAAAATATTCCAGCATCTGGCTCCAGCAGATACAAGATGGCACTACCTTTAAGTCTGGTGAAAGACAGCATTCCATATAATGGCTGATTTCCTATTTGTATAGCTAGAAGTGAATCTTCATCTCCAAATCACCCTTCTGGCCTGGATTATAGTCAGCCACCTTTCACTCTACAGTTGTCTGGACATCTGTACTCCTGCTCTGGTCCCTCAACAAAGTACTTGTCTGATGGCTACAGAAATATTCTTTCTCTGGATCAGGCCTTTAGATCTGATTCTGTAGGCTTCCCTTCCCTTGGAAATTTAATATGCTCTGAACAGTTATGCATGTTGTGTCACCTGAATTCTCCTCCTCCCAATTCATTTTTAAATTATTTCAACAGACATTGATTAAGCATCATTATTTGCATGGCATTATGCTAGAGATTGGGGCTTAGGGTAAAAAGAAGAGAGATACAAACAAATAAAGATGTGTTCTACAATTCTAGCAATCAATGTCTGGTCTGGAAAGAAACATGCAAACAAGTAATTATAGGAAAGCATAATAATGCTTCGTTTAGCGTATGTTGAAATGTGTGGTGAAAGTTTGGCATTCTTAACACTAAGGATGGATATTTATTTAATATCTGTTTATAGTGACTACTATATAAAATAAAAATAAAAATCATATTTGCATTAAGTGCATTTTGCAATATGGAAATTTATATGAAAAGTACACCAAAGGTATACACATAAAATCAGTCATACATTTAACATGTTTCCTTTACTAGAAAAAAAAAAAGCACACAAAAATTTTATATTAACTGGAAAAGGTAGCATGTGTAATCTCTATATTTTAGCAATTATTGGGGGCTGAATGGCCACTGTAAGGGCCCAAGAAGGTTAGACTGGCTAAAGTTCTTTACATGGGATTTGCACTGATTTGGAATATAGCAGGGCTCTGGACCCACTGCCAGGCCTTCTTGTTCATTCCAGTTTCCATCTGTACCCTGCTAATGTTCAGTCCTGTTGATCTGCCTTTAGCATGCTCAGACTCTACAATCTGTCAGAGGCATCACGACCTCAGCTCTCTGGCTGTTTAAGAAGCAAGGAAGACTAGCAGGCCCCAAAGCTCACTGAAAATTTCTCTTTCCAGGTTCCCTTTGCTACCCCTTTTAAAATTGAACTTCTTTTTTTTTTTAGATAATTATAGATTCACATGCAATTGAAAGAAATATTGAGAAGGAGCCCATTTACTCTTTATCCAGTTTCCGCTAATGGTAACCTCTTGCAAAACTATAGTACAGTATCACAACCAGGATATCGACATTCATGCAATCCACTGACTTTATTCAGATTTCCCCAGTTTACTTGTACTTCTGTGTATGTGTGTATCGTATTATATGTATTTATGTGTGTACATGTGAATATGTGGGTGTTGTTTGTGTGTACATATGTGTTTGTGTAGTTCTATGCATTTTCATCGCATTTACAGTTTTATGTATCCTATGGCAGAGTCAAAATTTTGAACAATTTCATCCCCGACAGGATCCCTTGTGTTGCTATTTATAACCACACCCACTTCCCTCTTGCCCCCTCCCACATTCCCTCCCTCCTTAACCCTTAGCAACCATTAATCTGTTCCCTATTTCTATAACTTTTTCATATTAACACTTGACATATTAAAATTTGTCAGGCTTATATAAATGAAATCACAGTATGTAATCTTTTGGGATTGGCTTTTTTTTCCCCACTCAGCATAATTCTTTTGAGTTTCATCCAAGTTGTTGAGCGCATCAATAATTCATTACTTTTTATTTCTGAGTAGTATGCCATTGCTGTATCTTTAGCACATTGCATAATGACATAATAGAAAAGATTGTAGGCTTTTGCATCAGGCAAGCTCGGGTTCAATCACAAACTACGTAATCTTGGACAAGTTACTTAACCTTTTCCATGTACATACCAACCTCAAATGTTTTGGCAAACATTAAATTACATATTTACAAAATATCTATCTTGGTTCCTGACATCAGTAAATGGTAGTTAATAAAGTATTAGCAGCCACCAAGAACAAAAGAACTGGTTAAAATTCTTGGGTAAAGCGATACCCTTCCTACTTACAATCACTTTTTTCTTATTTATGATGGTTTGATTTTAAGAAGAGCTCTTCTATGTAAGGATTTCTTGGAGCTTTATTTTGTTGTTTATTTGTTTTACTAAATTACTCAGTGTACATCTGCTACCTGAAGCTCCTAAATGCATTAAAATGGTCAGTTCTGGAGACTGAGCTGGCTGGTTGATTGAGAGATGTATGTGCAATGAAAGAGCCTGAGATTCTGGCATTTTGAAAATCAGCTGCTTAGAGGATCAAAAAGGAAAAAAAAAAAAAAAACAAAAACTGAAAAGGTTTTCTATTGACATTTATCCATGTTAGAATAAAAATATTTTATGAAGATCCACAAGGACATCAGTGCAATCATCTCTAAACACTTAATCAACAGGATTTCTTCCCTTTTACTGCTCCTCTCCTCCTTTATACCAAATCCAAAATTTTGTATTCTTAAAGACTAACAAACACCATATATAAATAATCAATGTATTTTAGAAATTAAAGACATATATGTGCTAATCAAAACTTCTGGTTTTGGCAAGATGGTAAATTTTCTATTATGTTTTTCCTATCACAATTTAAAAATCTTTTAAATAAAAAAAGACATAAAAATACATACATACATGCATGCATACATATATAATTTCAAAAAGAAAAACCACTAGTCAGCATGGAGAAGACGATGCTACCATGCTGATTGAATTTGAGTAAAAAAACAAAGTAATTTAGTCTAAATAATCTCATCATGCAAAAGTATAGAAAAAAATAGTTTTTTGTAATAATAAAGTAGATCTCAAATCCCTATTACTTTACAAATTCCTGGGAGCCAGAAAATCTATCTTAGTCTGGATCATTTTCTCCAAGTTTACAAACCTGTGTATCATCCCAGCTGGGACTCTCTAATTCTTTTATCATGTCTTATTTACCTTAAAATGGGAAAAAATAATTTTAGAAATGGTCTTTACACTAGAAATTTTAGAAGCTATTCTAATAATTAATGAGCTTCCATCCTTAATATACCATTGTCTTAACTAACTTGTCAGTAATGGTTTCTTATGCAGATACAGAGTTACCCATTCATTTCTGAAAGGATTGTCTTTTATTTCTTTAACAAATTTTCCTATAGCATTGAATAACATATTCAAAATTTACCACATTTTTTCCCTATGGGGCTTTCTCTTCAGTCCAGGATATAACATAGTGATTAAGTGCACAGACTTTGTAGTCATCCAGACATTATTCAAAGTTTAGCTTTTCCAAGGCTTTGTGACCTTGGGTAAATTAATTAAACTCCTTAAGCCTCCGTTTCCTCATCTGTAAAAGTGAGATAATAATGCAAATGCATAACTCTTGGTACACAATAAAGAATCAATAAATATGCTTGATAAGATAAATAGTAAATCATATGTGAAATATGTAAATTTCAGACGAGACCATTCTACTTTTGATTGTTTTTATATTTTCTTTCATCTTTTACAGATACCTGACAAAAGAAGTTTGTTATTTTGCATATACTTTTCATTCACCTTTTATTACTCCAGAAAATGAAACAAAACTTTAACACCTTAACCTAGATCTTCAGACACTAATGATTATTGGCTGACTGCATGTAATTGAAAAACAACAAAACAACAAAATGGATATCATAGTCATTTAGAGATTGCATTCTGATGCCTAACTAACTAGTTATGTGACTAACAGGATACTTATCCTCTCCAAGCTCCAGTGTCATCTTGCGTAAAATGAGATAATACCACTGAGTTTACAGGGTTGTTCTAAGAACTAAATGCAATAGTGTAGGTAAGATACTTGGCATCATGCTTGATAATCCCTTCCTTCTCTGAAAAATTTGTATTTTCATATTACTGCAAAAATCATAGTCAATATGCTACCATGACAGACCAGACCAGTATTTCAAAAAGAGTAAAACAG
This sequence comes from Leptonychotes weddellii, assembly GCF_054177405.1. Classification (NCBI taxonomy): domain Eukaryota; kingdom Metazoa; phylum Chordata; class Mammalia; order Carnivora; family Phocidae; genus Leptonychotes; species Leptonychotes weddellii. The sequence goes on along the minus strand of NC_138369.1, from coordinate 109,880,376 downwards.
GCTATATTTTAATGCCTCTTCTCTTAACGTACACCCTAATGCTCTGATATTGCTTTCAGAATAAATGCACAAGGATCTACCATAGCAAAGGGGAAGACATAATCTTCCTCTATGTGGATGACCTGACACATCATTATATACTAAGAGTCACATCAGGAGTTAACTAGTACTGGTACCTAATTATTGCCAAAAGAATGACTCAATATGAATCACTGAGATTACTGTTTTTGGAGACATTCTTTACAGTTTGACTGGTCATTACATGTTTTGGCAACTTATTTTGCTCAATCACCTAAGGATATATTTCATAGCATCAAGAAAACGCCATTTTGATCATGTCCAGTTATTCTATATTATTCATGAGAGAAAAAAATGTTACTGATAGTGTAAATCTTTGAAATTACACATAAAGTTTTCTAAAAGCTCCATTTAATCCTTAAAAAAACCTTTATCTATCACAAACCAGTTCCCCTTGTCATACCATAACGGTTCTTAAAAATATAACTCAAGTCATTCCAAATTCCTTTATTCTGAGGTACCAACTGTTTATTGACAAGGCTAAAATGAGCAAAATCTACAGTAAGTCCCTACAGGTCTATCTCCTTCTCAAACGTCCCCTGAATAATGAGTAATACATAACCATTTGTGCTGTTATATAGTGACACTGACCTCTATTTTTCAGCAAGGGTAATAAAACAACACAACTGAAAGAGGTACATTATAAAAGGTGCTTAAACTTGAGGATAAAACTACAAAATACTTATAAATATGGTAATGAGGTAAATAGTAACTAGGTTTGATTGAAATAACACAACCTAGGCTGAAATAATAAAGTGTCTTAGGTGGTGGGGAGAGGAGCGAGAGAGAAAGAGTATGTCTTCTCAAATGTGTCAGGCCTCTCTTTGACAATTTACATGTGTTCTCTCATTTAATCATTAGGTCAACTCTATCCAAGAGGTATCACCAGCATCTCATTGTACTATGAAGTACAGAGGTTCTCAGAGGTTTAATAACTTGTCCAGAGTCATGGAGAATTCAGCCAAGATTTCACCTGCACCCACCAAGGATATCTACATCATCAGGGATTAGAACAGACCCTTCTGTAAATAGCAACCTTATGCAGGTCACTTAAGCATTTGGGTCAGTCTTTCTTCACTACAATAGCCACTCTGTACTATCCCACAGGTATAGATTAATAGCACTTGAACATTTCCTCTATTCTCTTTGGAAGAAAGGCAGCATATAAATCTCAAGTGTTAATCTGCTAAAACCTTAAAGACAAGTACGACTTCATAACTTTGTCCAACAAGTACAACTTCATAATTTTGTCAGGGAAACAAAACTGTAGTTTCCCAAACATATTAATAGCCACATATATATTTAAGAATAAATGGTATAGGTGTGAAGCATGCACTAACAATACACCATTCCTCAGGGAATCCAAAAAGCCAAGGCAAACCGTTTTATAAGAATAAAATTAAGGAACCTGCCATTATATTCTATAAAGCTGTTTGCCATCTATGCCATTCTTAGCTATAATAGTAAATATTGTTAAGTATTTATTTGAGTACTTTTAGAGTACTGTGTTTTCTTTTTGTACATTGGAATTTACAGTACAATAGATGCTTAACTTTTGGCCTTTATTTTTATGCTTAGAACTTCTGACATTTTAAATCTCAACACTTATGATTAACATCTTTGCTTTATGCCAGAAGCTAAAAACTTAGGCCCCTGTATAGAGTAACACCTTTCAACAGTCACACACTCCAGCAGTTACTAATTTTCCAACCCAGTACCTGAAGATGACATTTTGATAAATATGCAAGGGACTTTCTGAACTATTTATTAGTTCAGTATACGAAAAAGTACACCTTCAGTAAGGACATTTTATTTCCAAAATAACTTCATAAACTTTGTCCATTTTTTATTTTTAAATTGAGCTACTTATCGAATTTCTGAAAATACCACAAAGAACTCAATTAACAAATGGCATACTTCTGTTTCTCATCTCATCACACTCAAAAGCACTGTATTTTTTGAGTCCAAAAGTAGTCTTCCAGAAAGAAGAAACTGCCATGATAGTTTATAATCTTCCCGTGAATGAATGAGGTGCACATCACTTTTCATCCTTACTCTTAGTTAAAATGAGACTAACGAAATTTAAACTTATCTCTCTCAGCATCAAGAAATGGGCCAATAGTTAACATAAAAATGAAATGGATGCAGTAAAAGAATCCAGTACTCTACTCACTTTCCATGGGGAATTAATAGTCATATCACAACACCAAGCATTTTCTAAGCTTCTTCTATGTGCTCAGAACAATGATGATAGTTTTCAACTGTATAGAAATCAAGATCTGAGTCAAAACTATCAGTTTTAATAAATCAGCTGATACTTTGGATTTATCTGCTTTTTCCTTATTTATAGGAAAAAATCAACCAAAAGACAATTTTGGAAAAAAAAATATAATCTGATCTTCATAATAAAAATAACATTTCATTTTAGTACATTAAATTTCAGACATACATACACATGCATATTCCTCACATAGTTTTAATTATATTGCAAACAAAATTTGTATTTTGTTTTGTTAAAACCTGACACATCACTTAATTTTAAATGACCTGATCCAAGAACTACATGTATCAATAAAGAGAAGTTATAGATATCATCCCACACTTGCCCAATATTTGAATAGTGAGATTTGGTTTTAGATAACACCAATAAGTAGAGGCAATTGGTTCTATTACAAAGCTTACACTGTAACTAAAAAGTAGTTATGAATTCTTACTTGTAATCATTACCATAGTCCTGTGGAAGACCTAGAAAGAACCATCTGATCCTGAAGTCAGAAAGAACAATGTTAAGAGTTGAAATGTGTCTTCCCAAATTCATATGTTGAGGTCCTAACCCCCAGCATCTCAGAACGTGATGTTATTTGGAAATAGATTTGTTACAGATGCAATCAGTTAAGAAGAAGTCATACTGGAGTAGAGTGGGTTCCTAATCCAATATGACTGGTGTCATAAAAAGGAAGCCATACGAAGACATAGACGTTGACACAGGGAGAATGCCATAAGAATACTGGAGTTACGCTGCCACAAAACAAAGAATGACCACAACCTGGATCTTTTCTTAGCACCTTTAGAGGGAGTGTGACCTTGCTGACACCTTGATTTCAGATTTCTAACCTCCAAAACTGTGAGAAAATAAATTTCTGGCAGTAATAACTAAGCCATCCAGTGTATGGTACTCTGTTACAACATCCCTAGGAAACTAATACAAACAATGTGTTAAAATATTATGCCACATTGCCTTCTACACACTCAACAAATATAACCCCTTCAGAAGAAGTCTTACTGTCTCTTAAGTCCCTTCAAGTCATTATGCAAATTACCACCACACTGTTCTGTCTTAAACTAGGAATGCAATAAATCCAGGAATGTAAAGTGGTGCAGCCACAATAGAAAATAGTATGTAGGTAACTAAAAAACATTAAAAATAAAACCACCATATGATCCAGTAATCCCACTTCTGGGTTTGTATCCCAAAGAAATAAGAACGGTGTATAGAAAAGATATCTGTACTCTAATGTTCATTGTAGCATTATTTGCAATAACCAAGATACAGGAAACAACCTAAGTGTCCATCAACAGATGAATTAAAAAAATGTGGTATATATAAACACAATAGAATATTACTCAGTCATGGGAAAGAGAAAGTCCAGCCATTTGTGACAACATGGATGGGCCTTAAAGGCATTATGCCAAAGGAAATAAGCCAGATGAAAAAGACAAAGACTGTATGGTACCATTTATAAGTGAAATCTAAAAAAAGTCAAACTCCTAGAAACAGAGAGTAAAAAAAATGGTTGCCAGGGGCTAGATGTGGGGAAAATAGGGAGAGTTTGGTAAAAGGGTGCAAATTTCTTTTTAAAAACTGTAAAATGTAAAGGTCTAAGGATCAATGTATAACATGGGTTACTAGAGTTGATATACTGTATTGTATAATAGAAATTTGCTATGAGAGTAGAACTTACCAATCAACAAACAAAAAACATAAATATGTAAGGTAATGGATAAAAATGGTGAAATCATTTTTTTCAATTAAACTCAAAATGAAAATAAAGTATTACCCCATCCCAATTTTTTTAAAAAGGTAATTATTTTATTGCTTAAAATAACTGTAATGACTTTCTCATGTTGACGGGAAAAAATTAAACATAGCATGCAAATATAGCAATGATAGCTTTGATATTTATGATGACCTACTATAGGCTATGCATGGGGTTTAGTCATATCTATTATATCCTCATAGATAGCATCCATTTGAACCAAGTATTAGTATTCCAATATTAGAAATTAAAAAACCAGACTTAGTGAGGAAGTGAATTGCCTATGATCACACCACTAAAGAAGGGCCAAGTCAGGTTTTCACTCATGGTTATTCTCCTCCAGGGCACACATAGTTAGCTACCATGAGGAAACTACAATAATTGAAAGTCCCTTCCAGATACGGCTTCTATATGTACTGTACCTCAATATCTCTTTGTTCTGCATCATCCTTCCCACTACCCTACCTGCCATCTCATGCACTCATTTTAAATTATGTGCCTTTTAATTTAACTGCGTGTGTCTCTCTGCATCACATCTACTAACACCTTATTTTTCTTTTTTCTTCTCCTGAAAGCCAACCAAACTGAGAGCTACCTTCCAATATCTAAGATTTGGTAATTGTCACATCTTCTGTGAAGTCTAGTTAGTTTCTTCTTAAGGAAAATTTGAAGATCACTGCCTTTGTTCTGAATTCATGATAACCCACAAAGATGTCAATTATAGCATTTAGACGAGTATATTACTATTCACAAGACTGTATCTTTCTTCTAGATCATAACTTTCTTAAGGAAAGCACATTGTATCCCTAGTACCTATAACAGATGATAAATATACATTTGTAGATCATATAAATGAATGAGACATAACATTATTTTTTTTTATTCTTATGTTAATCCCCATACTTTACATCATTAGTTTTAGACGTAGTGTTCCATGATTCATTGTTTGTGCATAACACCCAGTGCTCCATACAGAATGTGCCCTCCTCAATACCCACCACCAGGCTAACGCATCCTCCCACCCCCCTCCCCTCTAGAACCCTCAGTTTGTTTTTCAGAGTCCATCGTCTCTCATGGTTCGTCTACCCCTCCGATTTCCCCCGCTTCATTCTTCCCCTCCTGCTACCTTCTTCTTCTTCTTTTTTTTTTTTCTTAACATATATTGCATTATTTGTTTCAGAGGTACAGATCTGACATAACATTATTTTTTAAGCTTTACTGAGGCGTAGTTGACAAATAAAATTATAGGATATTTAATGTGTATAACTTGATGATTTGATATACAACTATATTGTGAAAGGACTCCTGTCATCAAGTGAACACATCATCACCTCACCTATTTACCCTGTTTTTTTTTTCTTTTTGGTGAAAATATAACATACTATTAAGTTAAGAAGTTTTCATTGTTTCAAGTTTTTGCTATTACAAACAATGCCACAATATTTGTCCTAAAATTTAAATCTTCTTTCTCTGTAATGGATCTTCTCTAAAGTCAGAGAACAGACTATTCCCTGACCCCATCATAACTGCTCAATAAATGTGTTAAATAAATGTTGAATTTTAAGCATATTTCCTAGACTATATGGAATATTATTCAGTAGTTAAAATGAATGAACTAGACCTATATGTATCAACACTGATAAATCTGAAAAATATAATGATAATGTTGACAGATAAAAAGCAAGTAGAGAAAGTATATGTAGTTTTATATGTATGATATGGTTTAGATAAAAATTTGAAATGCATATTTTATAATATTTATGATCAAATATATATGCATGTATATAATTAAAAATGCATGTGATTGATCAATGCCAATTTCTCAGAGAGGAATGGAGAGTAAAGGGACAAGAGAAGGGAACTTACCCATATCTGTTTGGTTTTATTTCTAAAAAAATATCAAAACAAAAAAAAAAACCACATACAAAACTAAAAGATCTAAAGTTAATGTACCAAACGTTACCAATTTATTAAATCAGGTTGGGAATACATAGATACTTGTTTTACTGTTTTTTTAACATTTTACATTTGAAATATCCATAATTAAAAATAAAAACAAATTATTTAAAAAGTGTAAAAATCTCCATTGGGGAAATGCCATAGTAGTAATTGTTGCAGACAAGATTCACTCATGGATGCCAAAATTAGTGGGCAAAAAATGAGGAGAAATAGAATATTTGCATAATCTCAAAGTATCTTCTCCAAGATACTTACTTGTTTAAGATTTTATTTTCTTAAGTAATCTCTACACCCAATGTGGGGCTCAAACTTGCAACCCTGAGATCAAGAGACACATGCTCTACTGACTGAGCCTGCCAGGTGCCCTAAAGATACTTCTTAATACAAAGGTAAATATAGTAACTTTACAGTGGAGAAACATAGCAAACACCACTTTATGCACATGTTCAAGGTGGATAACATCACTACTGATAAGACCTAAGGACATTACAGAACCCTTGGTACTATGCACTGTGAAGGATGCAATGTGATTTCTCCCATATTGTTGACAAAAATGCGTAACTTCATCCAAGTCATAGGAAAACATCAGACAAGCCTAAATTGAGGAATGAACATTCTACGAAATAACTGACTGGTATTCTTCAAAAGTGTCAAAATCATGAGAGACAGGCAAAGACTGAGGAAGTGTCGCAGATTAGAACATGCTAAAGAGAAATAACTAAATGTAAGGTGGGAACCCATACAGGATCTTAGCACAGAAGAAAGAAAGAGAAAACTGGTGAGATTCAATTAAGATCTTCAATCTATTTTTTTATTTTTGTTAGAAATGCTTCTTTTTTTAAAAGGATTTTATTTATATATTTGAGAGAGAGAGAGAACATGAGCAGGGGGAGGAGCAGAGGGAGAAGAAGCAGACCTCCTGCTGAGCAGGGAGCCCAATGTGGGGCTCAATCCCAGACCCTGGGATCAAGACCAGAGTGGAAGGCAGATGCTTAACTGACTGAGCCATCCAACCACCCTGCAGTTTAGATAATAGTATCATACCAATGTAAATTTTGGTTTCGTTAAGTGTATTTCAGTTACACTACATGTTAATGTTAAAGGAAGCTGGGTGAGGGGTGTTGGGGAAATCTCTGTATTATTTTTGTCATGTTTCTATAAGTTTAAATTAGTTATATTACTAAATGTAAAAAAGTGTGCATACTTACTAATTCCATAAATTTATCCCAATGAAATAATCAGAAAAACCCACAAAGCTATATGTGTACATGTATGCTTGTATGTGTGTGTGTGTGTGTGTATTCCATTATGGCATTGTTTAAAAAATTAAATTGGAAATAACCTAAATGCCCAACAAATAATTATGTTATATCCATAAAAAGCTATACGCAGCCATGCAAATTATATTTTCTTTAGATTTATTGACATACAGAGATGTTTGTGATCTATTGCTCTGTAAAAAAGCAGGATAAAATACATATAAAATACAATGTAATTATTATTTTATGTGCATGTTCTTTAAATTTTTGTATTTCTAGTCCAGAAAGTTTCTATTTTGAATATATGCAAAGGAATTGATTTTGAGCAATATATAATAAAATGTTAACATTTGCTTTTTATGTGAGTTAGGATGACTGTTCTGTTCATTAATATGTATTTTCAATAGTTCTAATAGTGCAATTAAAAACTATGTTGTTTTTAAAATTCAAGATGTTTGGTGATGGATACCATAAAAACTACTCTTATAAAGCTGCTCATCTTTATTATAATTTTAGTTATTATTCATTCAAATACAGCCTTTTTTTTTTTTTAATTTGTCACTGGAGCAGAGTTTTCACCCTCAGGATAGCAATGAATCTATGACACATCCAAAAGAGCTGGGATCATTTTCAAAGAAAGTCTGCATCATCAAGAGAGTTCCTGTTAGGGAATGACTGATCTGTTAATCATATATCTGTGCAAGAGAAAAGATCCTTAAACTCTGACATCCTCTAATTAAAACAGAACTGTATTGTTTCTAACTTAACACAATCTTCCTTCAAAAACAATAAATTGTTTTAACATGAATACACTAAGCATACTTTCAACTCCCTTCATAGTATAACTTTTAACTCTCACTAAATATAGCTCATTTAAAATGATACACATTTTGGTCAGAACTTATGGTTTGGTCCAGAACTGCATCATTGTATCCTATTAATAGGAAACTTAATTTTTAAAAAGTGGATCCTTAACTAATGTTTATCTATGTCACTAGAATATGACTGTCAGAGCAGGAAAAGACTTTTTTAACTACTGCAATGTTATAATTTTATTTATCAGGAACTCAAAGTCAAGAGGCATTTAAGAAAAGATTTGGGGCTAGTGTTTCCAGTCTAGGCATGATATTTTTTTTTTCTATACCACAATTTGCATCCTCAGTGACACACAACAGTTTGGTAAAGTATGAATTCACCCATTAACCACCTGCAGGGCTACAAAGATGAATAGTCTATGCCCTCCAGGTGCTCCTGGAGAAGAAGTGAGGCATGTAAACTAAACACTTGGGCAACATTCCAATATAATAGCAATGGAAGCTAGAAACTAATACCAATTATGAATCCCAAAATGTGAATAATTATAACAAACCTCATATTATGGAAACAATTTACCAAAAGGATTTGGTCACTACTATTTTAAATCTCACTTACACTTTATTTTTTTCCTTTGCACATTAGGAAATGCACTCACCCATATGTAAATGTAAATACTTTCCTTTGAAATACATATTTTTTTATTTTTCTCACGTTGTTCTAGACAATACTATTTCTAAACACGTACTTAAAGGATTTTTTTTTTTTGGTAAGGTGACTCAAGTAGACAGAAGTTAAGCACTGTTTACACATGTTGGAGTCTTCAGTGTCAATTATGTAAACCTTGTCACTTCAGTAGAAATATAACTACACATTTATTTAACATTGATCTTCAGAATATCTAAATGCTTTGACAGGTATGCCATTCTACCACCTTTGTTTGAGAAATGGAGGAAGATGTACTTGGTGAATGTTTTCCATCTTGGCATCTATTTAACAAATATTTGTAAGAACCAACCATATGCCAGTCACTAATACTGAATATTTGATGAGAACTGAGATGTGCACGTTGTGGTTTCTGACACTGAAGAACTCATATAGCAGTGGAAATTCAAAGCAATTTGGCAAGTTTTTAAATTGAAACACTATAAAAGAACAATAAATAATGCAAGCAGTGTGATTTAGAGGGAAGGGCATTAAACTTTAGAGACCTTCACATTTGGACTCAAACTCAGACTTACTCACTAGTTGAATGGGCTTACCCTCCCTGCAACTCAGTGTCCTCATCCATGAGATATACACCATATGGTTCCACTCACCCCTGCATGGTGGCTCTGAGAATTCTATGAAAACACATGTGAAGGCATCAGAAATATGCTTTATCCACAATGGATGCTCAATGACTGGAAACTGCCTTATCCTTTGCCTTAGGATCACAGGACAGGGAATTGCTAATTCTGTCTAGTGCTCATTTTTTAAGACTTTTAATGGTTCCCTTACCCAAGCTTCTCATTTCTTTTTCATAAAAGTGATGATCTGGCCATACTTATTCTATAAGAGTCTCTATGTACAATAAAGTGATTCTGTATTTCTGAAAACTAGACACTGATTCCATTTAAGTGTTCATTTCTAGAAGGAAGAATCTTAGTTAAAAAGACAAGAGATGGTGGATATAATCTGTTCTAAATTAAAGATGTGGTGAGCTTTCAGGGAATTATTGAAATTTTTCAAAAGTTCATTTTAGGTCTAATGGGGAGAGCAGCTCTTAAAGATAAGGATTTTAAGTATTTTGTTTTTGCAAAAAGATATGATTTTTATTATTCAGAAAATACCATTCTCTTAGCTATGTGCATAATTTAATAGGAATCCAGTCCAACTGTTTCATTTTATGAAGTACATTTTTTAACAATTCATATTGTTTTGGCACAGAAATAAATTACAGTGCTGAAAAGGCCCAGAATAAATATAATGACAGCATACCTCATGCTGAATACTCCTCCATCTTCCCAATGGTTTGCTAAAGGGGAAAAACACCTAAGAAATACTTCCGCAGTTCTTTCAAACAATGCACTCCCACTCATCAGGCAGGATTCCTTTGGGAAAAAGACTGCTCATAATGGAAAAGAATAGCACTGATTTACAGATTTTAAACGGATAATTTTCAATGAACTTAGCTTTCAGGAGCCCGTGTGATCACTGCTCTACACTTGAACATTTTCTGGTCACGATTACTGACGCTTCCCAGACATACTAGTGCGGAAAAGACAGCACATTTCAAAATGGAGCATGTCGAAATAGTTCCCAGTTCAACTACCAATACATTTCTAGTCATCTTTTAACTGCAGCTTTTTTTCTGATTCATTTGTGGGCGGTTTTAATATCTAGAGGAGCTTCTTTTTTATATATATATATATTTTTTAAGATTTTTATTTATTTATTTATTTGAGAGAGAGAGAATGAGAGAGAGCATGAGAGGGAGGAGGGTCAGAGGGAGAAGCAGACTCCCTGCCGAGCAGGGAGCCCGATGCGGGACTCGATCCCGGGACTCCAGGATCATGACCTGAGCCGAAGGCAGTCACTTAACCAACTGAGCCACCCAGGCGCCCCTAGAGGAGCTTCTTTTGTTCGACATAGTTCCTTACAGTATCTTTCCAGGGCTACTTATTTATTTATTTATTTATTTGGCACCAGTTCCTATATATGCAAGTACTTTCCTTTTTACAGCATATGAAATTATTTTTTCCACATTTTTTTAAAATGGGGAAAAACTTTTTTAAAAGTCGTTTTTGTCATATTTTCTTCTCTCATTTCCATGAGCAACAGAGGCATATCTCAGTATTTCCCTTCCACTGTAAAACCTCAGTAAGTCAAACAACTGGTGCAAGTTAAAATTGGTCCAGGGGCGCCTGGGTGGTCCAGTCGTTTGAGCATTTGCCTTCAGCTCAGGTCATGATCCCAGAGTCCTGGGATCGAGTCCCACGTCAGGCTCCCTGCTCAGCAGGGAATCTGCTTCTCCCTGTTCCTCTCCCTCTGTGCTTTCTCCTTCTCTCTCTCTCTCTCGTTCTCAAATAAGTAGATAAAATCTTTAAAAAAAAATTTGAAAATTTAAAAAATAAAATAAAATTGGTTCAGTGTGGTACCGTGGTACCCCCTTAGCCAGTTTTACTTTCTGTGGTTTCAGTTGCCTGTGGTCAACCACAGTCTAGAAGCAGATGACCCACTTGAGTATCCTTAGATGGTCAATAGTAGCCCAACGCTATGTCATAGCTTAACGCTATGACACTGTGACATCTCATCATGTAGGACCTCACATCATCACAAGAAAAAGAAGGGTGAGTACAGTAAACTAAGATATTTTGAGAGAGAGAGAGAGACCACATTTATGCAACTTTTGTTACAATATATTGTTGATTGTCTTGTTATTATTGTTGTTAATCTTGTACTGTGTCTAATTTATAAATTAAACTATCATTAAGTATTTATGTATAGGAAAAGACATAGTATATATTAGGTTCAGCATTATCCGCAGTTTCATGCATCCACTGGAGCTCTTGGAACGTACATCCCATGGATGGGGGGGGGGGTCCTACTGTTTTCTGCCTTTCTTTGATAACCAGATTTTGCCCTAATAGTGGGGATATCTGAAACAAGTGCTCCATGGATGTCAATTAACTTGAATGAGTGATTCATTGTACAATGGAAACTACTTTGCATTCCCTCTAGATGCTTTCACTGTGTGGAAAAGATAAAGCTCCATTTAGCTTGGGACTGACATAGTGAAACATAATTCACCTGCCTCCATTGTTTTCAAGTCATAGAGGTTTCTACAGAATGGCAAGAATAACACTTATTTTACTAGAACATATGCCACATTTTCTCTTGCTATATATTTAGGACAGATGACCTACATAAACCAACAGAATGCAAGAGGAGGAAACCTGCTTATCTATCAATTAAATATAAGAAGTAAGATTTAGAACAAAAATATATGACTTTCAGGCATCATACTTAATCTGAAAGATCAATATTGAGGTGGGGGCCTACTGTCAAGGGATTTTGACAAAATACAGGACCACACAAATATATCCTCTAGCTAAAAACGAACACAAGCATGCAAATGATGAAAGCAGTGAAGAAAAGACACCCAAAAAAGGCAAACAAGCTCAGAAAGTCACAAATAAATAGCAACAATACACACATCAAGATTTGAAGCCAGCAATGCTCTAAAATGTGTGAATTAGGGATCAAAGCATCACAATGTCCCTTTTATATAACAAACCCAATATGTTAGCTGACAAAGGAGACCCTGTGGCCCAAGACTATTTTTTAAACTGCTGCTCTGGAAGGTTCTAAGTGCTAAATGATTCTGGTTATACTTACTTGCTTTTTAAATGACTCCCACATGGTTAATATTTCTGACATACCCTTGTATACCCCAGGTAGATGGTTATGTCATGCAGTGATTGTCATTTCAGCTCTCACAAAGAATTGACACTTCAGCAAAAAGAGGAGTCAGCAAATAGAACAGACTCAAATCTCCACTTGCTTATTTCAAACATATATATAGTACAAATGCATTTTCTTTAATCTGCTTTGGTTTTAACAGTTTATACATCATCATCAAATATAATATGAGAATACATATATCTTAATTTGGCACTCTTCTGAACTCTAAAGTTTTTCCCTATTTGTGTTTTATTTTCACTGGATATTTTATTACTACTTTCCCTGGCTACTGCTCACCATGACACTAATGGTAAGCCAAGATTCTTTGGTTAAAATATAAAAAAATAGAAGCAATAGAAGCGTTCATCAGCCTAATGACACAACCTGAGGCTTCAAGTTCCTGGTGTTACATTTCTCTATTGGAGTGAAAGAAAAACAATAATCATATACCTGTCTCCATGGAAGCATCCAATAAGGCTACCTGGGATATTTATTGTCTTTGAATTACTTTCTAATTTTATAAAATAGTCCAACAAACATTTTGAGAATGGACCTCCATTCCCGGCATGTGTATACATCATATAGATGTAGTACCTGAAGGGTAGATTACAAAGCACATTATAAACCACAGAGATATTATGGCCAGTGGATTACTGGGGGCCTTCACCTAGAGGCCACTGTTGAATAGCACTAGAACCAACACCATGCCTCCATACACTGATAGAGGGCACTGGGGAAAGAAGGGGGGATGGGTAGCCAGATTAAAGCACAAGAAAGTCTTAGTTTAGTAGCACCCTTAGCTCTGAACCAAAGCAAAGTAGGAAGAGGATTTTGACTGATTTTCTTCTTCTTCTTCTTCTTCTTCTTCTTCTTCTTCTTCTTCTTCTTCTTCTTCTTCTTCACCCTGACTGATTTTTGCCGGCTCTGCAAGAGTATACACAACTGAGTGTAGACACATCGGAAGTCATCTGATGGAATGGGAGGGTTCTATGCTATTTCCAAAGAAGTTAGAGTATGTAACAATATTTCAGTATAGAGATTAGACTAGGATTACCCTAGAACGTAAAACAAACTTAGATTCTTGTAGGTCACTATCCTGAATTCCACCCTAAAAATGCAGATTGCTTATTTCTCATCAAAACTTGTCTGTCCCAAGTGACTTCTCTTTCCATAAAATAATTAATATAATTACACCCAACAGAGAGTCAATGAAAGAGTACTTTAGGTCATTATAGCTTCCTAATTACACACCTGGTAGCAACAGACCTAAGGAAAATGAGAAGCAGTGGGGCTCTGCAAAGGCCAAGATCCTCCTGATTTCTAACAGTTGTATGATGTGTTATCTTGGACTTATGGTAAATATATACAACCACAGCATCCACTAATATATACATTGTCACTGTATCCGCCAAGGTAATTTCACTTAGACATGTAAGTTACACCACTTTTCTTTCTTTAGTTATCTGTTTTATTGGTAGGGTTGATAAAACCTAATTTCTTTCAATATCCTTTACTAGATTTCGGTGAAAATGTCTATGCACTTTCAAACTTAGGTTTATCACTCCTATAGTAGATTCAGGCATACATCTGCTATCACATTTATCAGCTTTTATAGAAAAAAAACACATGAAGTCATAAGAAACTTCTGGGAAGAACATCGCCAACAAGGATCATCATCCAGTACTGTTCAAAATATTGACATCCATTATTCATGGCTCCCTCTTTCAGAAAAGCTTAGGTGTTTTTATTTATTTACTTATTTAATGTTACTGAGAGTGAAATGAATGGACCTGGGGCTTTGGAGTGAGTGGGATAATTCTAATATTTTTAGCTGAAGGCAAAATATATGCACCATATTTTAAAACACTCTAAGATTGTGAAATCAGGTTTCCAATTAATGATTTTAAAGAGAAGGCATTTACACTTTAAAAGAATAAATTCAAAGCAAAAGCCTTGTATTAGCAGTCCTCACTACTCCCCAATACCCCATAAAATGACAGTTCAGAGCCTTTGAAAGAGGCAAAATCTTATAATGACAAAAGAAGAAAGAGCAGACAGTAGTACTATTTTGGAAGCTAAATGCAAAAAAAAAAAAAACCCCCAAAAAACAACAAAAAAACCACCCCAAAACAAAACAAACAAAACCAAGAAGTACTTAGCTAAGAAAGTTTATTCCTAAGCTCGCAGTAGAGTAGGTAAAAAACCAACCCAATTTGCACTACAGAACTCCAAATGTCCCAGGAATTGGCAACACGAATAATTGGAAGGGTGGCAAGTCCAAGTCTAAAAAGAGCAGGATTGTTTGAAAGTCGATTTAAGAAGCAGAAGGATCCCCAGATACACTCATCTTCAGAAGTTAAGGCTCTTACCTGAGATACGATAGTGAGTGGGATTCAGGAGAAACCACACCATGAGATCCCAAAGCTCTTATGCCACACAACTTCCTTAGTAGTTAGATTATTAAACCACATGTTTTCAATAACAAAAACTCTATTTTTGTATTTCATGGTTTTCAAATACTTTTACATTTGTTATCTAATGTAATCATCACAATGTCTCCAGTAGGTAAGACTAATGGTTTTCTACTTCTCCAAGAAAGTGATTTGCCATCATTGGTGCTCATAACAACACGTTGAGGACTTTAATTAAAACAACCTAGTCCCAAAGATTCTGATTGACGAAGACTGAGGTGAGATCCTGAATGACTAATAAATAACACATTATTCAAGTGATTCCAGTGCAGGTGGTAAAGGGACCATCTTTTAATAAAATTTTATTAAATATTTTAATTTTCACCAGAGCAGAAGGCAATACAACTGGACTATATTAGCCAAGTCTCACCAAAAACAAACAGAATGACCCCAAACCCCAAATCAACTAACACTTTTACTAAAAGTCATTATTAAGGGTGTGTTGGGATATGAGGAACATCTCTGCAGCTTTCGCAAAAGTTCTCAGAACATTTCTCCTGGATAGGTAAAAATGATGCAAGAAATACTTTCCAGAATGTAGGGCAAGAAAATGAAAATCGTCATCAGCTCTAATTAATTTGGAATAGTACCTCTTTTAATCAGTGCTCCTTTTTTATCTTGCCTACCAGGAAGTTCAGAACTAAATTTAATATAAATTACCAAGAATTAAAGCATATGTACTTTTCCACTGAGAACCCTTCCCTCACATACATTCATATAGTTTGAGCTATTTTTATTTTAATTGTCTTATTATACATGAATTTTATTTTTTTTAAAGATTTTATTTATTCATTTGAGACACAGAGATAGAGAGCATGAGCAGAGGGAGAGGCAGAGGCAGAGGGAGAAGCAGGCTCCCCGCCTAGCCAGGAGCCCGATGTGGGGCTCGATCCCAGGACCCTGGGATCATGACCTGAGCAGAAGGCAGACGCCCAACCATCCGAGCCACCCAGGCACCCCATATACATGAATTTTAAAAAGGTATCTTAAAATCATTCAGGAAGTAGGCAGGGTATAAATTATAAATAAATACACCTGAGTAATATGAAGTAAACATATTCATGCAGGAATAATTTCAACATGAAGAAAGGACAGGGAGCTAGAGATTTGCAGTGGTAGATTTTTTTCAAAACAATTCTTTCAGGCACAGTTGGTAAGTACACCTGTCATATATGCTTCCAAAAATGTAGCTCAAAATGATAACATACTGAGAAAAAAACAAATCTTGGGAATACAAAATTCATTTGTTATAATCAGTTTTGCTTACACTCTCTCAAAATAGCCATCTGTACTAAAGTGTGTATATAACAGAACAACTTGCTACAATACAAGAAGTTCATATATATTTAGACCTTGGAACTTTCTAAGGGACTGAAAACTTTTCAAAGGCACCTTTCATTTTTGCTACAGAGATGCTACGTGTAAGGGAACAGGAGTTGATTTAAATGAACAGCAGCTATTTAAATAAATTTTATTACAATATTGTCAGTCCCATTTTTCTTTTCTTTCTTCTCCTAAAATACTTAACTATCCACCCTCCTTCTGAGGTCCTCTCTGGCTTTTATTTAACAAACACTTGCTTGATACTTACTATATGCAGGTAATTTCCTCTGTGCTTTATAAATTTGAGCTCATTTAATCTTCATAGCAAACTATAATGTAGGCAAAATTTCCCCAAATTACATAACTACTGTGGAAGAGCTGGGATTGGAACCCAAGCAATCTGGTTTCAGCCTGTGACCACTGCATACCCTGCTGATTCTAAAGCAATACCTTAACAGAAAAAAAAATAGTGCCATTAATTCCTCACCTCCTGTGTGAATTGGGATATTTGTCTATCTATATGTGCCATTTCAAACAAAATGCCTATAGAATCTTCTTGCAGATATCAGACATCTATCTATAGATGCTTATTTTATTTTGAAAAAAAAGAAAATGCTTCATGATGTGTACATGGTTCCTCAATTGTGAGATAGTTCTTTGATTTAATAATAGCTTTTGGGAAAAGGAAAACACCATATCAAACATGTATGTCAATTATGAGAAGCATTCAACTTGAGAAACATTAAAATGTTAAAAGAAAGAAACTTAGAACCAAAAAAAAAGTGTAATCATTTAATCTCTTCTTCTTTTTATAGGTTTCACCTTCTATTTTGTTATAACAAGAACCTGACCTATATATATCATTTTAACTGCCCTGAATATTTATTTAAAGTAGGTAGGATAAAAGTAATAAACACATTGCTTTCAACTGTTAGAAATTATTCTTTCTATTAAGACAATCTTATGTTATGCTATTCAGGATCAATGTTTTATAAGATGCCACTAGTATTGTTGATGTGTTTAAGGTAAAACATTTATTGGGGTGCCTGGGTGGCTCAGTTGGTTAAGCGACTGCCTTCAGCTCAGGTCATGATCCTGGAGTCCCAGGATCGAGTCCCACATCGGGCTCCCTGCTCAGCAGGGAGTCTGCTTCTCCCTCTGACCCTCCACCCTCTCATGCTCTCTGTCTCTCATTCTCTCTCTCTCAAATAAATAAATAAAATCTTTAAAAAAAAAAGGTAAAACATTTATTTAAATATACTATACTACAATCCTCCCAACAATTTTTTTCAGTAAAATAAGGTAGGGAAATTAAATTATGAAGAGTTTACAATGCCATGTTAGTTCAAGGTGGGAAGTTAAAATATTATCTACCTAGATTTAACTCTCCCGAACATAACTGCTCTGACAATCTACTGCCATGTAATAAACTACACCAAATAGTGGTTTAAAACAGCCTTGACCTTCAGTAATTATTCATTTTCTTCAAAAATCTCCAATTTGATAGGGCTCAGGGGGATGACTCATCTCTGCTCCACACAGCGTCAGCTGGGGTAACTCCACTGGGCTATAGAATCCACGTGTGAGAAGACTCACTGATATGGCTGGTTAGTTGGTAGTGACTGTTGACTCAGACAGGGTTGTTGGCCAGGACCTTTGATTCCTGTCCATGTGGACACTCCATTGAGCTGCCTGGAATTCCTCAACAACAACGTTCCTGGGCAACATGGTATCTGGATCTCAAAAGGACCCAAGAGACCTGTAAATTACCTGTAAAGTATCTAAGCTTTCTCTGCTTTAGCCTTTAAGCCCCAGAATGTCACACTGTTACATTCTGTTAGACAAGCAAGTCACTATGGCCAACCCAGATTCAAGGAAAAGGGAATTAGACTCTACGTCGTCATGTATCTTTAATCAACCATATCAATATGTAAGTTGAACATGATGTCTATAAAAATGCTGTTTTCATTTTCTTGAGCTGAACAAGTTGATGATAAAGTTTATATAAGAAAATAAACATGCAAGAATAACTAGGAAGTCCCTAGATAAGAATAATAATTGAGTACCAGTCCTACCGGATACGAAAACATACTCTACAACTTTACATTTAAAACCATATGCTGCTGCTCCAATGGAATAAAATAAAAAACCTAAAATATACTCAAGAATATATGGAAATTTAGTGTATGGTAAAAATACTACCTTAAATCAATGAGAAAAAGATGTTCTAAACCAATTATGTTGAGACAAGTGGGTAGTCATTTTTAAAGCAATCATATTAAAGGGTGCTCAACCTCATGATCAGAAAAATACAAATTTAACCTAAAGTGTGATATAACTCCTAATCTGTCAAACTGGTAAAACTTCATAAGTTTGGCAATACACACAAAGGCAAGGCTGTAAGAAAATGGGTAGTCTACAGATTGCTGGTGGGAGTGTAAAGTATACAACCACATGGAGGGGAAATTGGTAATATCTTCCACAACAAAAGCAATTCTACTTCTAGGAATTCATCCTGAAATAAACCTCCAAAACTAAAAACCAATACATGCAAAAGGTTATTCATTTTGTCATTATTTGCAAAGGCAAAATAGGGAAACCATCTAAATGTCATCTGTGGGAAACTGATTTGAGTAAAAAATGATGAAAGAAGAGTATGTAGCTGAAAAAAATGAAAGAGATGTCAATGGACTGAATGTTACATCCAAGGTGTATTATTAAGTAAAAAGGCGAACTGCAGGAGAGTAGATAGATATTGTAAACTTTGCCACCTTTTGAAGAAACGAGAAATACAAATGAGACTCTGTATACACACACATACATGCACATACATATACATTTGTTTCTTTTTGCAAAAAGAAATTAAGAAAATGATTTCTTTCTATGCAGGTGAAGGGAATTATTATGGAACAAAGATTTGAGTATGTTTTCATTTAGTTTTACCTTGTGGACCATATAAATGTTTTATATATCTAAAAATTAAATTAAAGAGGATGGAAAGAGGCAAATCATAAAATCCAATCCAAGCACAAACAAATGTAACATATCTATATATCGAAAGTATAACATTACTGCACAAAGTAAAATAATTTAAGTAAATTAAACATGGTTTTCTAATTGTACACTTCAGTGTATCTTAATGGGTACACATAAGGACCAAAAGAACTACAAGAATTTTTTTTTTTACTTTTTAAGGTGAAATTATGTTTTAATTTGAAAACTCACGAAGATTGCTAATAAAGGTTTATGATTCTCATCATTGCATTCATTAATTCATTCAGCAAATATTTATTAACCAGCTCTTGCTTAATCAGGCACCAGAGATATAGGATTAAACTTTTAACTTCTTTGGCTTTCTTTTGGTAATAGGGGTAGAGATGACATCCCAAACTTTCTCTCTCTCTCTGTTGAAAAATAGATAACCTATTCTGATCTTGTAAAGAACTGGTTTTCACTATGAGAGAAGGAAAATACAAACATAGAATGTAAGAAGTTGAAAAAGAATCCTATGGCATTGCATTTTAATCTGAGATAGTAATGTGAATTCGACATTGTTTTTTAACTGTTTTGTTTAGGTATAATTGGTGTACAATAAACTGCACATACTTAAAATGTATAATTTGATCATTTACATTCATATTCATCACTCCTCACAATTTTCTCATATTCCTTTATAATCCTTCTGTTTTATTTCTCCTCTCCAGTTCCCCTCCTTGCACTCCTTGCAACCACATTCTTTCTGTAATTATAAATTAGTTTGCATTTTCTAAAGTTTTATATAAGTGTAATTATCCAGTATATACTCTTTGCAGTGAGAAGAGCCTGGCTTCTTCCGTTTAGCATAATTACTTTGAAATTCACTTACGTTGTTGCTTGTATCAATAGTTTCTTCTTTTTTATTACTGAGTGATATATTCCATCTTATGAATATTCCATAATTTATCTGTTCATCTATTGAGGATATTTGGGTTGTTTCAGGTTTTTGGCTAATACAAATAAAGCTCCAAGAACATGCACATACAAATCTTTTCATGAACACATGCTTTCTTTTCTCTGGGTTAATTACTTAGGAGTGGGATGATTGGATCAAATAGTAGGTGTCTGTGAACATTTTTAAGAATCTGCCAAACTGTTTTCCAAAGACACTGTACCATTTTACATTCCTAGCATCAATATACAAAAGTTTCCATTCTTTCACACCTTCCACTGACTTGTCATGGTCAGTCTTTCTAACTTTCCATCCTAATACATGTGTAGTGGTATCTCATTGTTGTTTTAATTTGAATTTCTCCAGTGAGTAATTATGTTGAGTATCTCCTCATGTGCTTATCCTTAAATCTTCTTAGGTGAAGTATTCAAATATTTTGACCAGCTTTTGTGTTTTGGTTTCTTATTATTGTAATTTCAGATTTTTGTTATATATTATGGATATAATTCCTTTACAGAGATATTATTTGCAAATATTTTCTCCCAATGTGTGGCATTTCTGTTTACTCTCTTAACATTGTTCTTTGGTGAATGGAAGTTGTAAATTTTAGTGAAATCCAACTTCCAATTTTTTTTTCTTTAAGTCAGGTAGTTTTAATTCAACTTTGTTCTTTCTCAAAGTTGTTTTTGGCTATTCTAGTTTCTTTTCATTTCCCTATAAGTTTGAGAATCAGGTGTTAATTTCTATTTAAAAAAAAACTGCTGGTATTTTTATTGGCATTACATTGAATCCATACATCATTACTGAGAGAACTGACATCTTAACAATAGTGACTCTTCTGACCAATGATCAAAGGATATCTCCATTTATTTCAGTCTTTTTCACTGTCTCTCAGCAATATTTTTCAGTTTTCAGAATACATGTCCTAAATATCTTTTGACGGATTTATCCTTAAGTGTTTTGATGTTAAACATGGATAGAATTTCCTCCTATTTTTCTGGTTTCATGAAGCAGAAGCTGATGCCATGGATTTCAGATCTCTGTTCTTTTCCAATATAAGAGTTTATTGTTGTAAATGTTCCCCTATATTCTGCTTTAGAGGCATTCCATAAATTCTGATATATTACATTTGCATTTGCACTCAGTTTAAAATACTTTCTAGTAGTCATTTTGATTTCTATGACCCATAAGTTATTTATAAGAATATTATTTACTTTTAAATATTTTGGAATTTTCCAGACTTTCTTTTACTGATTTCTAATTTAATTCCATTAAAGTCAGAAAATATACTTTGCATGACTTTAATTTAAAAATTCATTGAGGGGGCACCTGGGTGGCTCAGTCAGTTAAGCATCAACTCTTGTTTTCCACTCAGGTCATGATCTCGGGGTCCTGAGATGGAGCCCCATGTCAGGCTCCAGGCTCAGCATGGGGTCTGCTTATCCTTCTCCCTCTGCTCCTCCCCCCATTTACACTCTCTCTCATAAACAAATAAATAATCTTTAAAAAAATTTAAAAAATTAAAATTCATTGAGACTTGTTTTGTGGCTCAAAATATGGTTTGTCTTGGTAAATGTCCTGCGTGCAGTTGAAAAGAATCTATTCTGCTCTAGGCTGGATGGAATGTTCTATATATGCCAATTATATCAAGCTGGTTGTTAGTATTATTCAGCTTTTCTATATTCTTATTGATTTTCCACCTACTGGTTTCATCAATTATTAAGAGTATTAATAACTTTTTTTTTGAGTATTGTAATTTCTGACTAAAATTTTGAGTTTATCTATTTCTCCTTAAAATTTGATTTTAAGGAGATTTATGTATTTTTGAAGAACTATTATTAGGGGTATAAATGTTTAGGTTTGTTATATTTTCTTGATTAATTAAGCCCTTTGTATTTTGAAATGGAGTTTTTATATAACCCATGCAATATTCTTTGTTCTCAAATTAACATAGCTTATATAAATAACTGATACTAATATAGCCATTCCAACTTTAACCAGTGTTACTACGACATATCTTTCCCCATCTTTTTGTTTTTAAACTATTGATATTTTTATAGTAAAGTGTGTTTCTTTAGGCAGGAAAATTATTTGAATTTTGCTTTTTTATCAAATCTGACAATCTCTGACTTTTAAATGGAGATGTTTAAACTATTTCTAATGTTATAATTGATATGGTTAGGTTTGACTCTATCTTATGTATATTCAATTCATCCCATGTGTTCTGTAGTCCCTTTTGCCTCCTTCTTGGCTTACCTTACGATTAAGTGAATGCTTTTACAATTCTATTTTATATCTTCTGTTGGCATATTAGACATAACTCTGCTTTGCTATTTTAGTCATTGATTTAGGGTTTATAATGTGCATCTTTAACTTACTGTAGTCCACTTTTGAGTAACATTATACAATTTTATGTATAGTATAAGAATCTTCTAAGAGTGTACTTTCACTTCTCTCTTCCTGGATTCAATGCTATCACTGTCATGCATTTTATTTACATACATTATAAACCCTTTAAGTGTTTTGTTTAAATAGTCCTCTTTTCAAGAGATTTAAATAATTTAAAAAATTATATATGATTACACACATGGTTTCTATTTCCAGTGCTCTACATTTCTTTGTGTAGACTCATGTTCTTATCTGGTATTATATTTCTTCTGCTCAGGGAGTTTCTTTATCATTTCTTATAGTGTCTACTGATGAATGATTCTTTAAGCTGCCATTATTTCACTGTAGTTTTTGAAATATATTTTGTTAGGTATAGAGAATTCTTGGTTAACAGTTTTTTAAAAGTACTTTGAAGTATTTTGCTCACTGTCTTCTTACTTGCATTTTTTCCAATGAAAATTCTGCTGACATCACTATCTTTTTCTTCTGTATGTGAAGTGTCTTTTTTTCCCCTCAGATTTTTTTTTTATCTTTTCATATTACCACTTGTTTTGAGCAATTTGATTATGATGTGCTTGGTGTCATTTTTTATATCTTTCTTGTGACTGGGGCTCATTGAGCTTCTCAGATCTGCAGGTTTATATTTTTCATCACATTTGGAAAATTTTCAACAATTATTTCTTCAAATATTTTTTTTTCTGTAACCCCTTCTCTCTTCTCTGCTTTAGAGACTCCAATTATATACATGGTAGGCCTCTTGAAGTTGTATCACAGATCACTGATACACTGTTCATTTTTCTAAATTCTTTCTGTGTTTCATTTTGAATAGTTTCTACTCTTATGTTTTTATTCTTATGTCTTGTGTTCATGACTTTTCTTCTGCAGTGCTAATCTGTCATTATCTCTCAATGTATTTTTCATCTTACATACTGTAGTTTTCAGGTTTTAGAAGTTAGATTTGGGTCTGCTTTTATATCTTCCATGTCCCCATTTAACTTTGTTTAGACATCTAGAATACAGTTATAGTAACTTTTAATCATTATCTTCCAATTCTAACATCTTTGCTACCTCTAGTTCAATGTCAATTGACTTATTTTCCTCATTCAGGGTCATGTTTTCCTTCTTTGCATAACTGGTAACCCTGATTTAGACACCAAATATTTTGAATTCCCCCTTGTTGGATACTGGATATGTTTGTAGTCCTACAAATATTCTTGAGCTTTGTTCCAGGCTTCTGCTAAGTTACTTGGAAACAGTTTGGTCCTTCGAGTCTTGCTTTAGGAAGTGTTAGTACACTTATACAGAGTACAGTACAGTATACAGAGCAGTGCTTAATCTAGAGCTAATTACTTTCCACATCTACTGATACAAGATATTCCTATGTACTCTATGTACTCTGTGCCTCATGAATTATAAGGTTTACCAGTCCAGCTGGTAGGAACATGCATTGATTCTAGTCCTGTGTACACACTGTGCACTGTTCACTTTAATACTTTCCGATAATTTTTTTCCTTAGCCTCTGATAGTTTCCTTACATGCATCCTCTAATCATTGTGCTGAATACCTGAGTGAGGCCTTGTGAAGATCTCAGGGCTTCTCTATGTGTGAAGCTCTCTCAGCTCTATACTCTATAGCTGCCTTGACCTCTTGTACTCCATCTCTCCAACTCTGGGATTTGGCTAGATTCTATCTGGATTTTTCTTCCCTATTCTGTGGTCTGGAAACTCTCCTGAAGCAGTAAGTTGGGACAGTTGCAGGCACTTTGCTTCTTTCCTGTTTTTCAGGGATTGCTCTCTTTCATTTTTATTGTCTGACATACATGGTCTTATAACCCCTTGTTTCATATACTTTATCTCATTTTATTTTGTTTTGTTTTTTGCTTATTTCAGGCAGGATTAAATCCAGTCTTTGTTACTCATTTTGGTCAGAAGAGAAGTAAAGTTATGACATTAAAAAAAAATGCATTCCTAACAGTCCACTAAAAGCATCTAAATCAGAGGTTGTTTTTGTTTTGTTTTGTTTTGTTTTCCTGTAAAGGGTCAAATATATATATCTTTGTATATATTTTAAACTTTGCAGTTCATATGGTCTCTGTTGCAACTATTCTACCCTTGTTGTATGAAAATAGCAATAGAGAACATGTAAACAACTGAGCATAGGTGTCCCAATAAAACATTATTTACTAAAACAGGAAGAAGACTGGATTTGGCTCACAGGCCCTAGTATACCCATTTCTGAGCTGGATTAATGCCACCCCAGTATCTCAGTGGTGAGGTACAATGGGCAGTGTCTTAATCAAGTCTCCAAATATATAGCATTTTCCCCCCAAATATACAGCATTACCAGTAATAGTATACCCTGATATTACTTGCCTTCTGATAAAGGTAAGCAACATCACCTAGGTAATATTCTTCCTAAAATGTTTAAATTGATATAACTATGAAAAAATAATCAAATGAATATTGAATGTGGGTTACTACAAAGAACACTTGGTGTGGGCCAGAAAGAACACACTGGCCAGGAAAAGTGTTTATTGATTAGATATTTTATTCTTAATGTCCTGTCCCATTCACATTTAGAGTCAGAATGCAAATATAATGAATAAAATTCTAACTTGGTGAAGTATCTTATATCAAAAATTCAAGTTTAACAACAATACTTCCTCCATCCCTACAGAACTCATGATCCTTTCAGCATTCCTATTTGGCACACAAAACAGGCTAAGAATAATACAAAGGCATAACAATTACTCATTTTAAAGTTTCAATTTATTTTTCTATTTTTATAATTTTTAAAATTAATTCTATGAATTTTTATTAAAAAATAAAATCTCATAATTCATTTTATATGAAATAATTTACCTTTGGTAAAAGTAAATATGAGTATGGTAGAATTTAAAAGTACGGATGGTATCAAACCTGGAGCTAAGTTTGGACTTTTCCTTAAATTCTCACTTCTTTGAGTTTTTGATAATATAAATATATTTCTCCAATTTATGGACTATTTCCTTCAGTGTGTGGTAATACCTTCCTGTATTACATATCTTCTATCAGTTCAGAAGGCAATTAATGTCTATAATAGGTACATGAAAAAATTCCTCCCTCCAAAGCTATTCTGGCTACTTCTCCCAGTGTTTTCACAGGAGAAATTATCATATAACCATGAAATTATAAGTCATATTTTAAAAATCAGTATGTCCATAAAGAAGATTTCTTTCATGGAGCTTCTATCTCTGATAAAATAATTCATTACATGCAAGGGGTCTCAGTTAAAATTCTCTCACATTTTCTCATCTAATTGCCCATGAATTGTGCAATAGGTATCATTGTCATTTTACACATGAGAAATAACAATATCAGAGGCATTAAAAGACCTAACATCACATACTTAGGTGTAATGGGAGAGAACTGTTAAAAGCAAAATATTTAGAAGGATATGATCTCAAATTTTATTTTAAAATCCCTTATATATTTTTTTAATAATGCTCACAAACCTGCAACTTGTCCTTTTAACTTTTTTTAAAGATTTATTTATTTATTTTTGAGAGAGAGAGGAGCAGAGGGTGAGGGACAGAGAATCTCAAGCAGTCTCCCCACTGAGCACAGAGCCCAACTCGGGGCTCCATCCCATAACTCCGAGATCAGGACCTGAGCTGAAATCAAGAGTTGGAGGTTTAACTGACTGAGCCACCCAGGTGCCCCTGTCTTTTTAATTTTATAATGATTTTTGTATAATTTTTTAAATTAAAGGATAAAATTAACATCTGTCTACTTAAGTTGACTGAACCATCAAATTCATTTTATACCCACTTCATTTCACAGCCGCAATTACACTTTCTCAGCCTGCATCATCAAAACAGAGGCACAGCTAGGCTTTTTCAGCTTTATCGTTACATAACAGAAATATTCTAACAAATGCATTTCCCCATTTATTCATTGGTTAAAAAAAAAAAGAGAGAGATCGAGAACCGTACTGACAAACATGAAGTGGTGTAAAACCAGAGTTTTATCCTAGATTAAAAAAAAAAGTTATATCTCAAGTTTTAGATCTCTGGAAGATGTAGAGAAAGTAAACATCTCTGCTCAAATCTACAGATGTACCTACTAGCATATCTCTTCCACTGCAGTGAGTGGTTTACCATCAAAATGTCACAACTTTCTACTCCCAAATGTTGAAATGTAAAGAATGAAATAGCATCTCTGGTGATTTTTATCTTGGTCCAGAGAGCTAAATCCAAAACAGACACAGAGAAACAGAAACACCCATTGAAGTTTATATCCTATGCACATACTATGGTAACTAGGTACCAAAGAAACCATTTTTATGGTTCTACATAATAATATAGCATGGTCTTCTCACCCATAACTCAATTCTGTATTTTAAGACATCACAGAAACTTTCCTGAGCTCAGCCACCAGAGAACAGACAACTGTGCTATCTAGTAATGCTTCATAATGTCACAGTATCTCAAAATCTTTTTTTTTTAAAGATTTTATTTATTTATTTGAGAGAGAGAATGAGATAGAGCATGAGAAGGGGGAGGGTCAGAGGGAGAAGCAGACTCCCTGCTGAGCAGGGAGCCCGATGCGGGACTCGATCCCGGGACTCCAGGATCATGACCTGAGCTGAAGGCAGTCGCTTAACCAACTGAGCCACCCAGGCGCCCCCAGTATCTCAAAATCTTAACTCAATTATCTTAGCCTGTGAAAGCAATAAGGATCATAAAAATCAAATTTTGATTATATCAACAGCCTTAAGTAAATAAAATGTTCTTAGACTAGTTTTTTAAAATATCACTTTCACCATTTTATAGTAATAAAACAAATGAATATCAAAAAATTACATATGAAAGAACAGTGGTAAAAATAATTTTCTAGGGGTGCCTGAGTGGCTCAGTCACTTGAGCATTGGACTCTTGATTTTGGGTCAGGTTGCAGTCTCTGGGTTGTGGGACTGACCCCAACCCCTCAGGCTCTGTGCTCAGCAGGGAGTCTGCTTCTCTTTCTTTCCCTCTCCCTTTGCCCTTCCCCCCACTCACGTGCACTCTCTCTCTAAAATAATAAATAAATAAATAAATCTTTAAAAAAAAGCAATAATAATTTTCTATATGATTCACACCAAGTGTGTGTCACTCAATTTGCATGTTATTCAGAGGCCAATTATGGACTGTTATGATCATTGTCTTCTTTATGTATTAAAATAGCAAAACATGAAAAAGGAGGAAAGCAAAATTATTTTTGGTATTGACAAAGATATTTTATTATAAACTGTTAGGTACAGTTATCAAATCATTCCATGTATGATATGCTAAACATCTTACTGGCCTCTTTAATTATTTTCCTTGACCTTCAGATTATGCAGATAGGTGAGTCCCTACACAGCCAAGTCCTTCCCTGGGAATAAAGAGTGTTCCATATCACCCAGGCTGCTGTTCAGCCAAGGTAACAACTTTCTTATGAATTTATCATAAGGTTACCTCGATTATCTTATTCACTATTAGACTAATATAAAGAGACAAAAAAATTTCCTAGGATTTATTGTATTTCTATTTGTACTGTAAATCATGAAGTTAACAGCAGAGATTTTATTCATTTTTTATACTGCTTTAGGCACAGCACTGTCAAGAGACACCCAAATGTCCTCTATTAACCTCTTTTCTCTAGAAGTCATTTTCATCCTAATTCTTTATTATAGATTTCTAATTTTGTTTACTATAATCTTTCCCATTATGCCTATTAATGGCCTCAATAGTGTGCAAATTCAAGTGAAATATGAGGGTAACTGTGTTATCTAGAAGACAACTTCAACTCATTCTTAAAGTTATGTCAGATTAACATTAAATCCCCATAGAACTATTTCTCAGCTAGTCCCAAGAATGAACAGAAAGTTTATAATAATCATGTTCTGAAGTTTCAGACCATGAACCTAATTCTCTTGGCTTAAAAATTTTCAGTTATAACATATATAAAAAAAAAAAAAAAGGATACACTAAGGATGAGGAACAAGGGGTGTTTTGGTTAATAAAACAATACAAAGTTAAAGGAAAGAAGGAAAAGAGAGAAATGCCACGGATAAATTGTGACTGTAGGGAAGAGACTTAATTTCTGAACCTCAGTTTTACAACCTATACAATGGTTATAATGTCCTTGACAAGGGATTTATCGCATCCTTCCAACTCATGCATCTTGAGTCTTTTCTCTGGGGCTCTGCAGTATCCCTAAGTGAAATAGAACCACTTCATAGCTCTATTAGTTATGCAGGGGAAAATGTGGTTGACAGGAAGCATTTTTTCCTCTTCCTTTTCTTTTCTCTTTGGCAGTGCTGGAAGTGACAAAAGGAAATGACCAAATGTGAAGTTCTATGCAGGAAAGCAGTGGTGAAGTAGGAGGAATCACAGATATAATTTATATATGAAATTTTTTCCCTTATACCAACTGATTATATTCAACTAAACAACAAAGTGATAAATATCTTTGTTAAGTTCTTTTCTTACTTTTTACTTAGTAGAAATATAGAAACTAAGGTAGGCAATTCACCAAATACCAAATTAAAATAACTTAGAAGCTGGGAATAAAACACTGCCACCCTTGATGTCTCTTGGCAGGGCCAGTAAGCAAACTCAGCTCTTCTCTGCTTAGAACTGCCTATCAGGAGCTTGCTCAATGTTCTTGATCAGTATCTTCTTCCATACCTACTTATTAACAGAATCAAGTGTAGAAGAATTCAATAGAAATGTGAGTCTCCTTTTATTAACATAAAATTCAGTCCTTTCAAAAATATTTTATCCAATTAACTCCCCACAGACACAGTCTCTAATAATTTGGGGGCAAATGAATGATATTTCATGGTTTTCATTGATATAAAATATGTTTTCTAATTAATAACAGTAAAGAGAGAAAATTAAGATAAAGGAAAATCATCTCCAAATATAGAAAGCCCCCAAACAAAGAAAGAGAATTCAAATTTTAGTCAGTCCTTGAGTGGCCTGGGGAGCATTCATTTCCAGAAAAGTGTCTTCTGAAATCATTTCTTCAGATAAATCTTATATATTCCTACTAGAAATAGTTAAGACACTAGTTACTTGTGACTGTTTTTCTCTTCTAACTAGAAGAAAAAAATGAAACCAAACTCTCAATTCAGAACCGAACAGTGGAATAATAGTATTCCAAAAGTGGAGTGAAGGCTCTACTTTTATGCTATAATGCCATATTTCATATTTACTAGAGAACTGGTGAGAATTGATATAGTAAACAGAGCTCCCTTGTCCTTATCTGCTGAAGCAGTGTAACTCCAAAGATAATAACTCCCTATAAACTTAAATTCCTTATTATTTCTGAGCCACATAAACAAAATAAAATAGGGACAGCAATGCCGGTCTCACAAGAGGATCATGGAGAGTGGATGGTATGTGTATAAGAAGCAAATGGCAGGTGAGAACATACAATAATACA
This sequence comes from Leptonychotes weddellii, assembly GCF_054177405.1. NCBI lineage: Eukaryota > Metazoa > Chordata > Mammalia > Carnivora > Phocidae > Leptonychotes > Leptonychotes weddellii. Next base: position 109,850,223 of record NC_138369.1, on the reverse strand, counting down.
GATATCTGTTATTATTCATGGTATTATGTAACTATTAGTGTTTTTAGGCAAAATAAATGTTCATGGACTCTGTAAAAGCAAAGCAGAATTTTACTATAAAGAACTTTAGTTTAATGTGTTATATTTTAGAGGAGATCCAAAATTAAGTTAATCTATCCATGCGTCACAATAACATTCCTGCATTATGTGGCAAAGCACTCTTTTCTTGTCTTCTCCATGTCCACTTAGGTGCCCTATTGTCATCTCAAGAGCTCCTTCACAGACTGTTTCTTCCATCTCTCAGTGTCAGCCCCTTCTCTGCCCCATCCTGCTCCATCTTTCTTCACTCACATTGGGATCATCACAGGGAAAAATATATATATATTACTACTCTATTTGTGCACCTACTTTCTCAGTTCCAATTCTTCTTGCATGCTGATGAGGGAACAATCTCCCTAAAGCATAGTTCTTATTAACAATAGTAAATAACAATAGTAAAAAAAAGTAAATACAATTAACAATAGAATTATAAATGCACTAAACTAAAATAATAGTATGTATTTAAAAATATATTTTCAAGACAGGGATGATTAAATTAATCATGGTACATTCCTCCTCTTAAGTATGTATTAGAAATTAGTTTTAAAAAAAGCCAGTATGCATTATTACTGTGGGGAAAAATCTATCATGTATTGTTAATTTTTAACAAAGCAAATTGCTGAATAACATCTCTTATGTCACCCCATTTTGTAAAAGAGTCAATTATATACTTATTCATATGACAGATACTTGAAATATGTATATAAAAGCATATTACGTGAGACATAGTAATATATGTAAATATATTTAGGATTATGAATTCGTTCACCGTGATCCTATCTGTGGGATGAGATTAGGGACAATGGGGGAGGAGATTTTATTTACTCATTCATTTCTTTTACTAGAGATATCATGGGCATTTTGTTGAACTTTACTTTTTGTTGTTTTTTAATGATATTTTTTATGTATACTGTCAACAAATTATCGAGTGAGATTAAAGAAGTCAACAAAAATATGACTTATTGTTTTATCCAGCACTATATTGTTTGCTTTTTTAAGAAACAGAGAACATGCATTTCTTTAGTGATTTGAAAAATTTAAAAGCCCATGATGTTTTTAATTAAAAACATGGATTTAGGCAAGGTTACCTTTATTGGCAGATAAAGCCTTGAGTAGATTGTCTTCATTCTAGTAGGGAATTATTTAGACAAGTTGTCATTTATCACACCATCTCAAAGTTCTATTAAAATGGGCAACAGAACAATGCCTTGCAGTGTTGTTGTGAGTATAAGCTAATATAAGTGGATTATACATAAGAGGTTTAACAAGCTATGGGAGATCAAAAAGGGTTATGAGGGAAAAAAAAAATCCAGCCCAATATATTCTCTTTTCTTATAAATACTGTACAGCTAAATGAGAATTATAAGATAAGAATCAGAAAGTTTCTTTTTGTTGCTGGCCCTAGAAGTCTAATTTTTCTTCACCTAAAAGACTTCACCAGAAATCCTTTCCTCAGAAAAGTTGTTTCTTTCTTTCTTTCTTTTTTTTTTTTTTTTCTAATAGCTCAGTGGACTAGGCTTCCTTCACAGGTGGCAATTCCCATGCCTGTCACTAGAGGTGTCCGCATAGAATCAATGCTGCCATTTTGGAATGCTATGGTAAATGTTTGAATTACATACCTCTGAGGTTCCCTCCATCTGTAAGCTCCTGAGCTACAAAGTTCCTCTTTTTAGGAGCTTACAAAATCTCCCATTTCCTAACAGATTAATTATAAACACCCACCTAGTCACTTAATGATATGAAGGGTATATATACAGCCAAGAGCATACCATGGGGGAAACTGCCCTAGGGAGGAGTACATTAGCAGTGCTAAAAGAAGGAAAAAGTGACTGTAGTCCAGTGAGCAAAGGCCAGTATGGAAACCAGATAAAGCTAGAAAAGTTGGCAGAGGCCAAACCATGGAGGATATTATACAAAGAGCAAATGAACACCACAGAAGGCTTTTTAACTGGACTCTATGAAAGGATGATCAAATAACCAGTCAGGATATGTTAAGAGGTCATGCTAAGGTATCAGTTGTGGCTGTGGTACTAAGAACAGATTGAAAGGAGCCAACAAAAGTCAGTTCATGTCAATCCTTGACTCAGCCCTTCAGAGATTCTTCATCTCAAACAGAATAAAAGCTAAAGTCCTTAAAGTCTCAAGGCAAACCCTATGTAGTCATCTAAAATCCTGTCTGTGTACCTGCTGAACCTACAGTACTAGGGAAACACAAATGTCTGGGGCTCTTTTCCCTGGCTCTTAATCTCAAGAGAGAAAGACTGGACAGTAGGAGCCTAGTCAGCTATAAAAAAAGTCCCACCTCCTTGAGGCAGGGCATGCAAATATTCAAGCACCCAGCTTGTATTCAAGGATCTAATCATTGATTGACTGAATTCTCTGACCTTCACCTGAGCGTGAAGTATAAAATGACAGAGCTAAAAGTAAACCAAGGTCATTTTTTTTCCTGCTGCACTTAGTTTATGGCAATTCTTTGAGCTTGCATATATAGACCATCAACAAAAGCATCTCTTCAGATAAAATAAGCTCATGATGACTTCAAGCATTTTCCACAAGACTAGGATGTACCAAATTTTTGAAGAGGAAGCAAGATGACAGTGTTTATTTCTTAAAATTTCATACCTATATTTCCAAGGCCCTCGGGAAAAAAATGAAGCAGAACAAATGTCTTCACAACTACCAGTTGTGAAGCCCCATGTTATAACCAAAATGCCTAACAAAATTCAAAAAGCACTAAGTGATATGTACATCATACTAAACCCATTTCCACTGACGCTGCCCTCAATGAAATGAATATGTTTGTCTGTTTTTTTCTCTAAGAGTAAGATACTTCATTTCCTACAATCTGAAATGCTCGAGATAGACATTGCAGATACATTTGAAAACAAACTTCTATGTTGTCAGAAAATCATGAAGATTGAAGGCTGCTTCCAGCACTGCTAGATTTAAAGTTAGGGCAGTATTTCCATTATAAACACCATTTTCCAAGAGTTAATAAGTCAGCTGTAAAAAAAAATCTGCTCCTGGATCAAGTTTTGTAGGTTTAAGAAAGGAGAAAAATATTGGAGTTCATTATGAAATAAAGAACATGTTAAACTCCATTGAAACATAATTTTTAAGGCTTTTATGCCACAACTTAATTTTAATATATAACGAAAGAAAAATAATGACCAGAAATTTATGAAATGAAAACCCCTTTTCATCTATTCTAAATGCATGCTGGAAAACAGCTTCAAGTAAGTAACTGTCATTCCAGAGTGGATTTTACTCCTAGTTAGACTGGATTTGCTCTTGTTACCATGGTTATAGGTAACTACAGATATGTATACTTACTGAGTTGTCAAATGACACTATCCTTCAAAAATTACTCTGGAACAAAACCCAACATTTGTGAAGTACAAAGATAGAAATGGAACCGTTGTTCCTGGTAGCGTTTCCTTCTTTCTCACATATATCCATAAATTCACATAAACACTTACCCCCACCACACACACACATACACACAGGTACATATCTGTCAAGCACAAAGTCTTGTTGTTTTTGGTTGTTCAAGAATAAAGGATAGTTAAATCCCAAAATAAATAGGGGAAATAAAAAACAAACAAAAAAAGGAAATGTAATAAAGATTTTTTAAAAATCTACACATGAAAAGGATGGACCAATTGTATCATAACCAATTTTTCTCAAAACAAGAAACATATATTCTCCACATGCGAGATCCTCTACCTGCTTGCTTAACAGAGTAGTCTTCCTCAGTGATCATAATAATGATTTGAACCACACATTTGATTTAAAATAACCACTTTCAGAATGAACTTGTCTCTCTCCAAACATTCAAATCTACAACTACTTACACAATTACCAATGAGAAAGATCCCTAGGAAGGCCAGCTTGTCACATCACATCTTATGTCCTGAGAAAGCAACATAACTATTGGCTCTCATCTTGGAATTTTCTTTGAGGCTCCCCATCTGGACCAACTTCCACGAAACCACACCTCTTCTTTCCATTTCCTTACCATACTTTTCAAGTTTCATCACAAGAGTCTCCCTTTCCAAACTCCAACACTTTAGTATTTGCATACAGTGTTAAATGCGGTAACAGTCAACAGGTTTATGGCACTTGAAAAAAAAAATTTAAGTCAGGCATGTCAGAGGAATACCGTTATATGCTAGGGAAACATGTAAGAAAGAAACTTTTAAAAAATACTGGTGCCTAGTAAGAGATGTCCTTGAAGGGGTAATAGACCTCACAAAGGACTCAGCTTCTTTCTTTGGAAGAAAAAGAATTCTGAAGGATGATAATAAAATAAAAGGTATGTTAAAGTCAAATACTGGGGAAAAAAGGGGGAGAATCTAATTATAAAAGGGTCAGTGGGATCTGCCTGAAAGGAATATACTTGATCATTTGATTTGGGGGAAAATGTAGAACACTGCCATCCACACATACTTTAATAATGATTGATGGATTGATTAGATTAGATTCGGTTTTATTTTGAAATGGCCTTTGGTTTGTATCTTTTTAAATATAACAGACTTACTTCCAAATTAAAGAAAATCAGGTAAGAGTGTGAATAGTTATAGTTATGGATTAGAGAACTTCATAGTCAGTACTTTAAAAAAAAAAGATTACTGTTCACTGTTCATGATGCCAATAGGAGGAAACAGTTCTGCACCTTGGAAATCTTCCTTATACTTTGGAAAGACTATCAGCCATTTAAGCACTTCGGTGAAAATATTTTTCTCCTTGTCTGTGTAGATTCGGTATAACCTTCCAAAATAGCTTAGCTTCCCAATTACACTTCACTGGCTGTGCCTTTGTTCGCTTTCTCAGGCATGTCTCATAAGCAACCGAGAAACATAGTTTACTCTAAAGTCATGCATTTTTTTTTTCTCTTTTCCTTTATCTGTGAAAAAGAAAATCATTCTCAGATAACTCCTGCCTTCTTTAACCTTCAGCATTTTTTAAGTTCTAAAATTTTGGTATTCAGTATTTAAAAAAAAAACACACCTTTTTATAAAGGTTAGGAGAAGAATTGATTGAATTTTCAAGCTTTTTTCAACTATAATTATACAAGTCTGATAAAGTCTGAAATGGAGATTGATTTCTTCAATGTTTTGACACAGTCAAGCCTTTTTTTTTTAAGCACTGAAGGTACAGATGATTAAACCAGCAATATTAAACAAGATGTGAAGGGGTTGGAGATAAGGGATTAGTTATGCATACATGATTCAAAGGGAGTTGTCTAATAGAAACTTTATATACAACTTGCTAAAAAGCCCTTTATCTAAGGATTCCCAAGTTTCAAACAACCTTTTACTGGATATTTTATAACCTATTGTTACATGGCTCTTCCTTTGAACCTAAATTATTATTTTCCTTTTTAATGATAACGAAACCTAAGTCTCTGAATAAAGAATATTTATTTTTAATTTGAGAAATATTTCTTAATTAAAACAATTGTCTATTGATCATTTTGCCATTCTGGAAGTTTAATTTTTAGGAACATAGCGATGGTGTTTGCCACCCTAATTAACATTGGATCAACCCCAGTCTGGGAATATGGTCCAAGCACACACACAAAGAAATAATTAGATACTCCTGTTTAGAAGACTCATTAAAAAAAAAAAGGCAACAAGATATTCTACAACTCAGGTATGTCCCTCACCATTGTGATCAAGTTAAAGAATAAAGAAAAAGAAAAGGAGTATAGGACTCTTAATATTGCTTATACAGTAAAAATGGTTATTTGTGTAATGCTACACAAAGTGCTTTGACCTCACTGAGTAAGCAATTAAAATATTACATTCAGCTTTTTAGGACAAAATTTTAGTTACATCAGGCCCCAAACCAGTTATTTTCTTAAAAAATGAAGATGTAACTTAAAGTATCTCTAAGATGTTTCTCAGTTTTATTAGATAGAAACTACACAATGTTTTACATATTGATAGAATATATATTTAAAACTTGAATTTTCCTTATGTGCATATTTACATGGATTTCTTCATTTCTAACCAATCGCAAGACCAATACATTGCTCAGTGTAGCTTGGATGCTCAATGACTATTGTTATAAGGCAAAACCTAAGGTATTTTCACATGAATTTCAGGCATAAAAAAATCAGTAATAATCAAAGAATAACAGAGAGAGGTTTTGTGTGTGTGTTTTCTTTTCCCCACCTGAGTGAGCTTACCTTAAGGTTAATGCCAAATGGCATTCTCACATCTATAAACAGGAACAGAAAATAGTCTCTGCTACCAAGAGCATGTTATGAGGTAAGGTCATCCCAGAGCTGAGGAATCTAAGCCTTTTCAGATGACCATGGGGCTCCAGGAAGCTTGCTCACCCAGAAAAGCCAGGCTCAGGTAGGTAAAACTGTTTTTTACTGCCTGACTCGCCATTCAAATGATAGAAAATGAGAGCAATATCTGTCAGGAAGAGAAACAAATGTTCACATAAGAGAGAAAAATACTGAGAAAAGAGAGAAGTTCAGTGGACAAATTCTGGAATCAAGTACAACAGCCACAAAAGCCTCACAGGAAGACAGCAGATTTCAACCAATGCATGCAGATTTTCAGGAATGATTTCTTTTGCTGAAAAGAAAACAGGAAATTAGAAAGAAAAAGTCTCACGTGGGTGAAATGTAGAGCCAGCTGTTTGAAAAATTCAAAGTAGGAGTCCTTGTGAGAAAAACCGATGTAAAATAAGTGACATATATCTTCCTAAAGCTTAGGAAAAACTCAAGCAGCTATTAAGAAAATGAGTGAAATAATAATGACCTTAAAAGTAAGAAGTTAATACCAAGAGCTAGAATGAACCCATTTGCTACAAACAAACAAACAAACAAACAAAAAACCCACTACTAGGTGAGATGGCATCATAAGTAAATAGTAAATATTGTGGCTCTGAGGTTAATATGCTAGAAAATCATAAATTGCAAATGCTTCTATATAATGTGTTCAACTTAAAACCATAGGAGATCAGCATAAAGAATAAAAGGAAAGGAGACATAACTTTTAATGACATCAGTTTACTCATGAGCCAGTCTTACGGAAATGTTTTTGTTTCCCAGTCAGTGACTTTCAAGAGGTCCCAAGGGAAATATACCTTTCTTTCCCACTGGGATAGCTTTGCCATTTTTGGTGACAGCTAATTTTTGAAAATGAAGAATAGATTATGAATCATAAGCACAGTCTTAGAAAATGCTTTGAAAACTCAATAGTTATAATGATCAGTTTAAAATCTCTAAAAACAAACTGTGTGACAAGTTTGGAAGCCGAGCCAAAAAAAACAAAAAACAACAACAACAAAAAAAAGCAGCTAATAAAAATATTTCCAAATGATGAAGTCATTTGTCAGGAATCAATTCTAGAATAGCTGAGGATAGTATGTGGCCCACACTGGTGTCTATCCTTGGGAAAAAATACAGTGAATATTAATTCCAGAAACTAAACAAAACAAAACAAAAAAGTTCTTGACTAGATGTCTCTGAAAAAAATATTAGCAAGAACACTTGCTATATATAAAATAGTCCTTGATGTAACAAATTGTTCTGAATGCCTTTTAACTTTGAAAAATTGAGAATTAATTTTCAGCAAAAAATATTCCGCAAAGAGCTAGTTAAATTTTAGAGTGTTCCATTCTAAAAAAATCTGTGAAACTAAAAATAATCATACTTGACACAATCTATTTGAATAAGTTGCTTTCTTATTAAAAAAATTAGCTATTGCTGGGGCGCCTGGGTGGCTCAGTCAGTTAAGCATCTGCCTTTGGCTCAGGTCATGATCCCAGGGTCTTGGGATCGAGCCCCACATCAGGCTTCTTGCTCAGCGGGGAGTCTGCTTCTCCCTCTCCCACTCTCCCTGCTTGTGTTCCCTCTCTCGTTGTGTCTCTCTCTGTCAAATAAATAAATAAAATCTTTAAAAAAAAATTAGCTATTGCCTTTTAAATTCAAAAATTATCAAAATACAGACACTAAGTTTTTACTCCTATTAGAAAATCCTAGATGATTATTTTCTTTCCTCTGGTGATACTAATATTCATCCTCTAGCTGCACTGCCATAAACGGTAGCAACTAATCAAAGACAGCTGTTTCAAATTTAATTTATGGTCACAGGCTGGGTGAGCACGGAGTGCGGCTGGAGCCAGGGGAGACGGGAGTGATTGACTGCTTTTCTCTGGGGGTGCACTGAGGAGTGGGGCCCCGAGTTCTCGGCTCCTCCGGAGCAGA
>NC_138369.1:109819857-109841415 GCF_054177405.1 Leptonychotes weddellii | reverse complement strand
TTTTTTTTTTTAATCCTCTTCTTTCTTTTTTCAACCAACTTCTTATCAATTCCTTATATAAAATCTTTTATAATTTTCATCTTTATAGTCATATTCCATCCTTTCACCATATTTACCCTTATTTTTGTACATATATAAGTTTTTCTTTCTTTAAAATTTTGGGAGGCAGTTTCTTCTAACAGACCAAAATACACCCAAAATCTGAACTATTCGCCAGCCTGATCATATTCTTTTTTTTTTTCCTTTCCCTTTCTTTTCCCCCCAGTTTCAGGTCTCTTCTGATTTGTTGGTGTATATTTTTCTGGGGTCGTTGTTACCCTTTTAGCATTTTGTTCTCTCATTCATCTATTCTCTGGACAAAATGACAAGATGGAAAAACTCACCTCAAAAAAAAAAAAAAAGAAAGAAAAAGAGGCAGTACCAACTGCCAGGGACCTAATCAATACGGACATTAGTAAAATGTTGGAACTAGAGTTCAGAATGACGATTATAAAAATACTAGCTTGAAAAAAGCATGGAAGATACTAGAGAATCCCTTTCTGGAGAAATAAAAGAACTAAAAACCAAGTTAAAATCAAAAAGACTATTCATGAGGTGCAATCAAAAATGGAGGCTCTAACTGCTAAGATAAATCAGGCAGAAGAGAGAATTAGTGATATAGAAGACCAAATTGTGGAGAATAAAGAAGCTGAGAAAAAGAGAGATAAACAACTACTGGATCACGAGGGCAGAATTCAAGAGATAAGTGATACCATAAGATGAAACAGTATTAGAATAATTGGGATCCCAGAAGAAGAAGAAAGAGAGAGAGGCAGAAGGTGTATTGGAGCAACTTATAGCAGAGAACTTCCCTAATTTGGGGATAGAAACAGACATCAAAATACAGGAGGCACAAAGAACCCCCCTCAAAATCAATAAAAATAGGTCAACACCCTGACATCTAATAGTAAAACTCAAAAGTCTCAGAGACAAAGAGAAAATCCTGAAAGCAGCTCAGGACAAGAGGTCTATAACCTACAATGGTAGAAACATTAGATTGGCAATAGACCTATCCACAGAGACCTGGCAGGCCGGAAAGGATTGGCATGATATATTCAGAGCACTAAATGAGAAAAATATGCAGCCAAGAATACTATATCCAGCTAGGCTGTCATTAAAAATAGAAGGAGAGATAAAAAGCTTCCAGGACAAACAAAAATTAAAAGAATTTGCAAACACCAAACCAGCCCTACAAGAAATATTGAAAGGGGTTATCTAAGCAAAGAGAGAGACTAAAAGTAACATAGACCAGAAAGGAATACAGACAATATACAGTCACAGTCACCTTACAGGCAGTACAATGGCACTAAATTCATATCTTTCAATAGTTACCCTGAATGTAAGTGGGCTAAATGCCCCAATCAAAAGACACAGGGTATCAGATTGGATAAAAAAACAAGACCCATCAATATGCTGTCTGCAAGAGACTCATTTTAGACCCAAAGACACCTCCAGATTGAAAGTGAGGGTGTGGAAAACCATTTACCATGCTAATGGACACCAAAAGAAAGCTGGGGTGGCAATCCTTATATCAGACAAATTAGAGTTTAAACTGAAGAGTATAATAAGAGATGAGGAAGGACACTATATCCTACTTAAAGGATCTATCCAACAAGAAGATCTAACAATTGTAAATATCTATGCCCCTAACATGGGAGCAACCAATTATATAAGCCAATTAATAAAAAAATCAAAGACACACATTGACAACAATACAATAATAGTAGGGGACTTTAACATCCTCCTCACTGAAATGGACAGCTCATCTAAGCAAAAGATCAACAAGAAAATAAAGGCTTTAAATGACACACTGGACCAAATGGACTTCACAGATATATTCAGAACATTCCATCCCAAAGCAACAGAATACACATTCTTCTCTAGTGCCCATGGAACATTCTCCAGAATAGATCACATCCTAGGTCACAAATCAGGTCTCAACTAGTACCAAAAGATTGGAATCATTCCCTGCATATTTTCGGACCACAATGCTTTGAAACTAGAACTCAGTCACAAGAGGAAAGTCGGACAGAACTCAAATGCATGGAGGCTAAAGAGAACCCTACTAAAGAATGAATGGGTCAACCAGGAAATAAAAGAATAATTTTAAAAATTCATGGAAACAAATAAAAATGAAAACATAACTGTTCAAAATCTTTGGGATGCAGCAAAGGTGGTCCTAAGAGGAAAGTATATAGCAATACAAGCCTTTCTCAAGAAATAAGAAACAAGAAAGTTCGCAAATACACAATCTAACCCTACGCTTAAAGGAGCTGGAGAAAGAAGAGCAAATAAAGCCTAAACCCAGCAGGAGAAGAGAAATAATAAAGATCAGAGCAGAAATCACTGAAATAGAAACTAAAAGAACAGTAGAACAGATCAACGAAACTAGGAGCTGGTTCTTTGAAAGAATTAATAAGATTGATAAACCCCAGCCAGACTTATCAAAAAGAAAAGAGAAATGACCCCAAAATACAAACAATTATCAGAACATATTATAAGCAACTATATGTCAGCAAATTAGACAATCTGGAAGAAATGGATGCATTCCTAGAGAATTATAAATCACCAAAATTGAACCAGGAAGAAATAGAAAACCTGAACAGACCTATAACCACTAAGGAAATTGAAGCAGTCATCAAAAATCTCCCAACAAACAAGAGGCCAGGGCCAGATGGCTTCCCAGGAGAATTCTACCAAACATTTAAAGAAGAATTAATACCTATACTTCTGAAACTGTTCCAAAAAATAGAAATGGAAGGAAAACTTCCAAACTCGTTTTATGAGGCCAGTATTACCTTGATCCCAAAACCAGACAAAGACCCCATGAAAAAGGAGAATTACAGACCATATCCCTGATGAACAGGGATGCAAAAATTCTCACCAAAATACTAACCAATAGGATCCAACAGTACATTAAAAGGATTATTCACCACGACCAAGTGGGATTTATCCCTGGGCTGCAAGGTTGGTTCAACATCTGCAAATCAATCAATGTGATACAATACATTAATAAAAGAAAGAACAAGAACCATATGATCCTCTCAATAAATGCAGAAAAAGCATTTGACAAACTATAGCATCCTTTCTTGATTAAAACTCTTCAGAGTGTAGGGATAGAGGATACATACCTCAATATCATAAAAGCCATCAATGAAAAACCCACAGTGAATATCATTCTCAATGGGGAAAAACTGAGAACTTTTCCCCTAAGGTCAGGAACACGGCAGGGATGTCCACTATCCCACTGCTATTCAACATAGTATTAGAAGTCCTAGCCTCAGCAATCAGACAACAAAAAGAAATAAAAGGCATCTGAATTGGCAAAGAAGTCAAACTCTCACTCTTTGCAGATGATATGATACTTTATGTGGAAAACCCAAAAGACTCCACCCCAAAACTGCTAGAACTCATACAGGAATTCAGTAAAGTGGCAGGATATAAAATCAATCCACAGAAATCAGTGGCATTTCTATACACCAACAACAAGATAGAAGAAAGAGAAATTAAGGAGTTGATCCCATTTGCAACTGCATCCAAAATCATAAGATACCTAGGAATAAATCTAAACAAGGAGGCAAAGAATCTGTACTCAGAAAACTATAGAATACTCATGAAAGAAATTGAGGGAAGACACAAAGAAATGGAAAAACGTTCCATGCTCATGGATTGGAAGAACAAATATTGCGAAGATGTCAATGCTACCTAGAGCAATCTACACATTTAATGCAATCCCTATCAAAATACCATCCACTTTTTCACAGAACTGGAACAAATAATCCTAAAATTTGTATGGAACCAGAATGTTGAAAAAGAAAAGCAAAGCTGGTGACATCACAATTCCAGACTTCAAGCTCTATTACAAAGCTGTCATCATCAAGACAGTATGCTACTGGCACAAAAACAGACACATAGATCAATGGAACAGAATAGAGAGCCCGGAAATGGACCCTCAACTCTATGGTCAACTAATCTTTGACAAAGCAGGAAAGAATGTCCAATGGAAAAAAGACAGTCTCTTCAACAAATGGTGTTGGGAAAATTGGACAGCCACATGCAGAGAAAGGAAACTGGACCATTTCCTTACACCACACACAAAAATAGACTCAAAATGTATGAAAGACCTAAATGTGAGATAGGAATCCATCAAAATCCTAGAGAAGAACACAGGCAGCAATGTCTTCGACCTCAGCCGCAGCAACTTCTTCCCAGAAACATCACCAAAGGCAAGGGAAGCAAGGGCAAAAATAAACTATTGGGACTTCATCAAGTTGAAAAGCTTTTGCACAACAAAGGAAACAGTCGGCAAAACCAAAAGACAACCGACAGAATGGGAGAAGATATTTGCAAATGACACATCAGATAAAGGGCTAGTATCCAAAGTCTATAAAGATCTTATCAAACTCAACACCCAAAGAACAAATGATCCAATCAAGAAATGGGCAGAAGACATAAACAGACATTTCTCCAAAGAAGATATCCAAATGGCCAACAGACATGTGAGAAAGTGCTCAACATCGCTCGGCATCAGGGAAATCCGAATCAAAACCTCAATGAGATACCACCTCACACCAGTCAGAATGGCTAAAATTAACAAGTCAGGAAAGGACAGGTGTCGGCAGGGATGCGGAGAAAGGGGAACCCTCCTACACTGTTGGTGGGAATGCAAGCTGGTGCAGCCACTCTGGAAAACAGTATGGAGATTCCTTAAGAAATTGAAAATAGAGCTTCCCTATGACCTAGCAGTTGCACTCCTGGGTATTTACCCCAAAGATACAAATGTAGTGACCCGAAGGGGTACATGCCCCGCCAATGTTTATAGCAGCAATGTCCACAATAGCCAAACTATGGGAGGAGCCAAGACATCCATCAACAGATGAATGGATAAAGATGTGGTATATATATACAATGGAATATTATGCAGCCATCAAAAAATACCCAAAAAACGAAATCTTGCCATTTGCAATGAGGTGGATAGAACTAGAGGGTATTGTGCTAAGTGAAATAAGTCAATCAGAGAAAGACAAGTATCATATGATCTCACTGATACGAGGACTTTAAGAAACAAGACAGAGGAGCATAGGGGAAGGGAGGAAAAAATTAAACAAGATGAAACCTGAGAGGGAGACAAATCATAAGAGACTCTTGATCTCAGGAAACAAATTGAGGGTTGCTGGAGTGGTGGGCGGTGGGAGGGATGGGGTGGCTGGGTGATGGGCATTGGGGAGGGTATGTGCTATGGTGAGTGCTGTGAATTGTGTAAGACTGATGAATCACAGACCTGTACCTCTGAAACAAATAATACATTATATGTTAAAAAAAAAAAGAAGAAGAAGAAGAAGATAGTAGGAAGGGAAAAATGAAGGGTGGGAAATCGGAGGGGAGGATGAACCATGAGAGACTATAGACTCTGAGAAACAAACTGAGGGTTCTGGAGGGGAGGGGGGTGGGGGGATGGGTTAGCCCGGTGATAGGTATTAAAGAGGGCACATTCTGCATGGAGCACTGGGTGTTATACGCAAACAATGAATCATGGAACACTACATCAAAAACTAATGATGTAATGTATGGTGACTAACATAATAAAATAAAATTTAAAAAATTAATTTATATCAATAAAAATTAAATACAATGAAATAGTTTCTTAGTTACATTAGCCATGTCTTGAATGTTTGATAGCCACATGTAGCTAGTGGCTACCATATCAGTCAGAATAGATATAAACTATTCCTATGGCTGCAGAAAGTTCTATTAGCACTAATCTACAGGCTATAAACAGAGATGAGACTTCATACATTTGAATGTATTGGTGATATAAATGCTAATATAAATTCAATTACCAAAGCTATATTTTTAGCTACAAGAAAAATTAAATCACGCTAAATTTCAGATGTTTCTATCATCTTTTATATTATAACCAAGTCATAGTCCCAACAGGTTTATTTTAATTTTGTATTGAGTTTTCAAACTAGTAACTCTGGTAAAAGTCATTTGATTTTTATCTATAGACCTCTTAAAAATACTTCTTTTTAGGGCGCCTGGGTGGCTCAGTTGGTTAAGCGACTGCCTTCGGCTCGGGTCATGATCCTGGAGTCCCGGAATCGAATCCCGCATCGGGCTCCCTGCTCAGCAGGGGGTCTGCTTCTCCCCCGACCCTCCCCCCTCTCATGATCTCTCTCTCTATCTCATTCTCTCTCTCAAATAAATAAATAAGAATCTTTAAAAAAAAATACTTCTTTTTATTACATTAAACATTCTAAGATTTTCTAGGCAGATTTCAGTGACTAGGTCAGGCAAGTTGAATGAATACTACTTGATTGCCTTATTATTTAGTTAGTTAATAATTTCTTTTAATATTTCATCAATAACTAAAATACAAATTTGTTAGCTAATTCATAAATAGTGCATAACAAGTTATGCACATAAAAAATTAACAAATGGTTCATGATCTGTAGCTTGAAACAAACATATTATTTTGCGTCTTCTCAAAGAGAGAAGGGTGAGACCAAGATTTTCCTCAAGCATACCACACCCACTTGGAAATATTACTTGGGAGAAGATGAAGAAGCATGAGTTAATGTACACATATCTCCATTTAACCCATTTTACTGAAACCTATAAATAAATCCAAATTTTTTATTCAACTGCAATCTGAGCAAAAGTAACAGGGTGGGGCTATAGGTAGTATGTATATCTGAGGAAGGGTGTGGGTTGGGGCAGGAGGGTGGGCATGGAGGCATAGTCTTTCCAATATCCACAATCACAAAAATCTTGGCCACTATTTTAGAAAGTGGTTCACATTAGCTCATCTCCAAAACCCATAATAAGAGTATTTTTCCTAAACTACATAATGACATTCTTTTACCCAAATCCTTTACCATTCTAGTTCATCTGTCTATTTTTCTACGAAATTTAAAGAAGCGGGGGGGAGTGGCACTTTTAACAGTGGTATCCCCAGTCCCCTGATGACTCAAACTCTATCTGCTAAATGCTATGTAAACATAATAGAACAAATCCAGAAACAGTTGATGACTGTCTAATTAGTATCAGGCAAATGGTAAGTGGGTGAGTTAAGAATATTTGACTCACCCATTCTCTACATCTGTCTGACCAAATTGACATAGATAAAATCTCTGACAGTTGCTCTAGAGTTCAAGAAGATTCTCACTGGAATATATTGACCATAGTGTCCTCATAAGCCTTTTATAAAACTATATTGAAGCCCCCAGAAAAAAATACAAATAGAGTGAATAGAATATAAAAGAGAATTATAAACCTTATCATCTTCTTAGTTAAGAACAATCAGACAACTTGTGAGTTATAAATTAGTCTTGGAAACATGACCATTGGTTACTTAATACTCTCTATGTTCTGTTATAATTAATTAAATTAATTAACCAACTGATCTGAAATATCTTCTGTTTGTTCTTAGTGCATTTGGTAGCTGTGTTGCATTCATATTTTTTTTAAAGTATTACACAGCACATCTAGCTGATTTAAATTATTCCCTATGAAAGTAAGACATACCAATATTACACCACAGCTGATTTATTTAAATTGGTATTCCAAGTCTTCTTAAATATAAAGAAGAAAATGTATCCTTAATTCATTGTAAGACTTGGGAGCAGGCATCTGCAAAAGTTTAGCTTATTGTAAACAAGGAAAAGCAACAACAGTAGCATGACAAGAAAACATTAAAGATGGTATTTAAACTAATGCAACAAATGAAACAAGTTCATGCTACCTTAAATCCATGCATGAACTGAAATCTTCAACTCATCCTCCTTACTAGAATTCTTGGGGAGTCAGCGAAATAGGCAGAAGAAAATGCAGACAGACATTAACCCTTTTATCCATTGCAATTCACTTTGTTCCTATGAAGAATGTGAAAACGTGAAATCTGAAAATGACTCTGGAAGTCATGGAGTCTAAACCCTCATTTCACACAAGTGAAAACTGAGGACCAAAGAGGTGTGACTTGCTCAAGGTCACACAACAATGCAAGGACAGAACCAGAACAGGATACCATGCATCTCCAGTGTTCCTTCCACAGCTGATGTGCAGGCAGAAAGCTAGAGGGCTGGTTCTCCCATACAGAAAGAACGAAAGAAAAGAAAGAAAGGAAGGAAGGAAGGAAGAAAGAAAAAAGAAAGCTAATAATGTTTCTTATTGCCAAATCTTTGATGCCTTTTAAAGAGATATCAATGGGACTTCAGGAAAATTTAAATATTTATAAGATTTTTTAAATTACTGATCAACTTCTTGTCAGATGACACAATTTTAAAAGCCTATCAACTGTTTTTTTCCAAGCACCAGTCTCTTGCATCATCAATCTAACCAAAGACAACTGCCAAATTAATCTTCCTAAAACAGTTTTAATCATGTCATTCTCTTATGTACAAACATCTGGTTGCTCCCCTTTGCTTACCAAATTAAATGTAAAATCCTAACACTGGCATTCAAAGTCCTTCACAAAAGTCCCAATCAGTCTTTCCTTCCTGATACTGATGACTTCTTTCCCAACCCAACTCCAGCCATGTGACAGTCACACCTTTGTTCTTTCCCACCTCTATGCTTCCTTGTGCCCATGCTGTTCTCTCTTCTTGACACACATCCTCTCCTTCCATATCTATCTGCCACAAGTCTGCATTATGCCAGGTCACCTTAAATCCATCATTTTCCGATTGTTCACTCTCTAAAATTCATGGAAAACACATTCATGATGAGATATCATCCCTCCCTCCTTTTAACCCTCGAGACTCTGCTTTTTTGTCTTTTGCGAAAATTATCACACTCTTTTCCATTTACATTATATATGTAACCTGTCCTAACTTCCTTTCCCAAACTTTCCTAAACTCCTTGAGGACACAGTCATTAGGCATCCCTGCTGCCAACATCAACTCAGTATTGTTGACTTCCATGCTAAAGCATTTTAAGGACAGAAGACACAAGAAACATTTAACTTTCATGAAGGTTAACCTTCACTGAAGTTTTATGTGGGAGTCATGTTAGAGGCAGGCCACCAACGTGGACCTGGCTAACAAGGTGGACTGTGAGTAATAAATGTCATAGGTTGCTATGGAATAGTGATGAGACAAGATGCTGGCATTTTTGGTTTCAGGAATAGTCATAGTCTGGTTCTTCCTTGAGCTTAGCTTCCCTGGGACTCAACCCTCCCTTGGGTGTAGAAGGCAGTTAGAAGCCCTTTTAACTCTTTCAGCATAATTAGTGCACTGATCAGTAGAAGTCATTTGTTCAATGACCTGGAAGGCAGCGTGCAGCTCCCCTAAGGCTTGCATCTGTTATTGGGCAGGAAATATGGCAACTTGCTGTGTTTACTAATTGGGTCAGTTAGTGAATCTATTCTTTTTTATTTTTCCGAAATTCCCTAAGTCAGTCATTTTCCTATTTAAATCATAATATGAAAAGTGATCAGCATGATTGCTCCAACTTTTGTTTGCCTAAAATTTCAAAATGAGTTTGATATTTTAACCTCTCTTTTTCCTGGGACTATTTCTCTTCTCCCAGCAGGTCAGCCTCAAAAAGAAATTGGCACGTTCTACCATGCTCTGATCTTGCCAGATGTTCTTGCCATTGCTTTAGATAATTTTCTACTTGATGTCCCACATTCTGCATTCTCAGTCTTTCTCTGAGGTTTATGTGGTTTTAATGATCTAGGTGTAGAGTCTCAGGTAAAAGCCTCACCAGTCCCATCTGTACTTCTCACAGCAAGGTATGTGGCTTCGCTGCTTTCAAGTTCTTTGGATCCATTCCACTCCCATGCAAATAAACATAGCACTTGATGGGAACAGTTAAATAGCTGGAAAAACAGACTGAGTCTGTGCAATTGGCCTTATATACATTCTTCAATCTTGGCTTGTCAATGAGAATTATACTTACACAGTCTATGGCAGTGGGTGGCCTTTTTCTGAGAATAGTATTATGTACCCTATTCATTTTTCTTTTGGAAATCTAGAGCTATGCACAGCTCAAAAATGACAGTAATAGACTGGGGTGCCTGGGTGGCTCAGATGGTTAAGCGTCTGCCTTCAGCTCAGGTCATGATCTCAGGGTCCTGGGATCGAGCCCCACATCGGGCTCCCTGCTTGGCGGGGAGCCTGCTTCTCCCTCTCCCTCTACTCTTCCCCCTGCTTGTGCTCTCTCACTCTGTCAAATAAATAAATAAAAAATCTTAAAAAAAATGACAGTAATAGAGAAATTTTAGTGCAGAGAATGCATCATCTTTTTTCTACTCTTTGATAAGAACTGAATGTAGGATTTTTTTTCAGAGCATTTGTGTTTGTGTATGTGTGTATTCATGAAATTAATATTTTATTTGAATGCACTACAAAGGCATAAATAGCTTTTTTTAAATCTGCAAATTGATAAGAAGAAATAAAAGGATGGTAAATTCATTCACATGATCAATTTCTGCTGAAATTTTCACAAGCTCATCTATCCCTCGAGTAGATCCGGAAATATGATTGATTAACAGCATCACCTTCCTCTGAACCATATAGTCTCCAATCTGCCCTCAACTTTGTTGGTGCCTCCTGGCTCACTGTACACCCCTCTGTTTTTGCAATCAGTTTCCAATTCTGCTAATTCTGCTTTGAAATGTCTCTCAAATCCATCATCTTTTTGTTTCCACTGTCAACCACTCTTCATATGAACTATAGGGCCATTACCTCCTATCTAGTTTTCTTTCCTAAAATCTAATTAGTTTTCCACCCTTCCTATTGCTTGCCCACCATCCTCTGAAACCACATTTCTCATTATCAGAATCCCTTACATGCATGTGCATGCACGCACACACACACAATTATTAATGCACACTGGTTGATAGTAAAACCACACATCTTGGCCTTCTAATATTTCACTAAACTGATATCTTATGACAATTTAATATTTTCTGTGATCCAAGTAATGAGACACTTACTGTACCCAGACTTTGCTAACTGCTCTGCCTTTCCTTTGCTTGGACAAAAGCCTTTATGCCTCTACCTGCTGAGAACCCACCAGTCCTTCAAAGCTGATCCAAAATATTACCTCTTTTAAGGAAATTTTCTGATTCACACTCAACGAGTTCCAGCATTTTTATTAAGATGTATAACATTTCATCCCCCTAATGACCTCTCTAGTCTTATAGTATACACATTTGATTATTATAATTTGCCTTCATACTAGATGTTAAGTACTTACGTTCAGTGGGTCTATGTCTGTGTCTGTGGGTGTTATTAATGCTCACAGATTGGATTTATATTCCAATACATGCCCTGAAGCATGCCACACAGTAAATGCTCTGAAAATACATGTTGAATTCAATCAACATGTATTTTCTGAGTTGCTAGTGTTCTGAAAAATTATGTTCATTTGTCTAGTCATTAATACAAATCTACATAAATTATGCACCTGTCTGTTCTCAGTAATTTACATTTCGCTAGATGATTTTGCTTTCTTTCCAGTTGACAGTTTGTGATTTGGTGTCTATGCATGTCTTCCTTCTCATTTTCAAGCTTGCCCCAATCAAAGGTAGGTTACAAAGTTATGACTCTTTCCTCTGTCTCGTTGCCACACATCCCTGTCACCTGTCTCTCTCTTGTTCTGACATACTTATCTTTCCCTCAAGTTCTATTTTTAAAAGATAATGCAGTAAAATAAATACATATATGTGGCATTATTTTCAAGAGTTTACCTTAATCTGTCATATGAGAGATTAAAAATCAGTTCATTATTCCATCCTGTCCTTCCAATTGTTTTCTGGAACTTTCACCCCCTCCCTTTCTCTTTCTCCTTTGCCATGGACACTTTCCCTTTCTCAGACTCCATTTCTTTATTCTAATTTACTCTCTATGCTTTCCTCCCTTCTTGAGTCCTGGTGAAGAAGCTATGTTGGAGAAGACTGGTTAGGGGAAGAAAGGACAGTAAGTCAAGAAGGAAGGCACTGGGCCGTGAGACCTCCTAGAGCCATCCTAGACTTCATCCTTTCCTCAGCCCTCCCAACAACCAGCTAATCCAGCCAATACCCCAGTCCTATTAAGCTGCAAAAAAGCATCTCTTATCCTTCATTTCCTCCTTTCTACTTCCCAGCCATTGCCTTTAGTAAGGACCTCGGGGTCACTGACACACCATTGCAATTATCTACTTGTCTCTACTTTGATTTTTTATCCTTGGATTCTACCATTTATACTGTTGTTGGAGAGAATATTCTATAGTGCTCATCTGATCACGTCAAGTCTTTGCTTAAAAATTTTAATGACTTGTCATCACCTATATAAAACCTCCAAGCTCTTCAGACACAAGATCTGGGAGCTTCCCAGGGCTCCAGACTTACTTCTCTGCTCTCTACCCAGCCAAGCCCCTCCCACCTCATCCCAGTGCATTCTCTTCATCAGTGGATAGCCACTTCCCCATGCTTCACAGTCCATTTCAAGCAAGATTATTGTGACAAAACCTTCCTTACCAGCTCCCTACAAGATAAAACTGACAATTCCCTCCTTTGGGCAGCCTCATACCATGCATTACCTTTGCCTCCTTCCCTCATAGCACCTCTATCATTTGTTGCACTTAGTGGCTAAGGGTACAGTCAATCAAGTTAAGCTACTTGGTTTTAAATCCTGGCTATGCCACTTTCTAGCTATGGAACGTGTACAATTTATATAACCTATCTCTGTCTCACATTTCTCACCAGCAAAATGAGGATATTAATAGTAATGATTTCATAGGGCTTTTGTGGGAATTAAGTAAGCTACTATATAAAACCCTTAAAACAATGGCTGGTCCTCAATAGGTATTGTATAATAGGTAGCTATTATAATAATTATTTTTATTTTCCTTCGCTTGCCCCTTATGGGTAAACACACCACATCTAGGTTGTTTGTGTCCTAGTGTCTAGCATAGTCTGTAGGACATATTAGACACTTAATAACCATTTTGTGAGAGAATGAACAAATGCATAAAAATAGGAATAAGAGAAAAACAGACCTTTTGTTTCCCCAAGTTACAACATGTCTCTTTTTCATTGTTCCCTTAAATGTGAAGGGACTGCAAGGGTACAAACACAAATGTTCATAGTGTTTTAGTTGAAAGTTTTAATCAAACTTTCCAACATGCACAGAGGGTTTCTGTTTTACTATCTCTAAGAATTATATGAACATCAATGGGTATGCAGCATAGGGGAAATGCCAGCGAAAAGGAAGCAGAACTGGCTGTGTAATTTGTGGGGCCCAGTGCCAGATGAAAATGTAGGATCCCTAGTTCAAAAATAATGAAATTCAAGATGGCAACAGTGGAACATTTTAACTAAGTATGAAGCCATTCTCAGCACAGGGATCAGTATGACTGCACAGACCGCCCTCCCAAGAAGCCAGCCCTGCGAGGAATTTAACACTCTCTTCTCCATCAGCTATGCAATGTGTTTTGAGACATAGATCTAGTCTATGTTACTGCTGGATTCATCTCTTGTAACTGGATTTGTCTCTTGAGAGATTATACGTCTGTAATGCTCTTACTATCCCTCTCCTCCCTGAACTGTCCAGAATCCAGCCTCTACTGTCCACTAGAAAAGTCAATGGCCTCTCCGTTTATCTCAGTAATCTAAGCTGCCCATTATCTGTCATGCTCAAAATGCTCTTTCATTCATCAGCTATTGATTGGGCACCAACCATGTTTCACAAGCTCTGCCTATAGTCTTATACATACAATAATCTCATTCTCTTGTTGGCCCCATTTTATAATGTGACTTCTGGCTTTTCCTGGGAAAGCCAGTAGTTGCTGATATCTAATAAAAGAAGAACAGAACAAAATGACTCTCTGGATACATGCACATGTTGATGGTGATTTAAACCAACTAAAGGCTAAATCATAAGCACAGATGACTGGAAGAACTATTTCATGCTATATAGAAAATCCCTTAAACAAATCTAGTTAGACCTCTTTTTAGATCATCTAGTACTCAGGTTCTGCCTGTTTAGTAACCCCAGATGATATGCCTTAGCAGAAACAGTGGCAAGAAGTCCCATAACAAAGGTAGATGGTATAACAAGGACAAAAGAAAGTAAAATAATTATAAGAGAAGATGTATTTGTCACAGGAGGAAAACTGGGGTTAGGTAAGAGGAAAAGGAAATTCAATTAGAAGGTGGGAAGGGAAAATAAAGCTTCTGGCCTGGAAAAGGAAAATTGTTCTCTGTGCCTCTATTACACAAATGCATTGTTGGTGTCCTGTATTAAAATATAAATTCAGTGCAGAGGCAATAAGGCTGGCAGTAACATGCACAGGCAGAGAGCCAAGAACCTCGGCTGTTGCCAGCCACTCGGCCCTGAGGGCCCTTGCAACAGAGTCCAGGTTTCATCTGTCAGACACTGAGCCACTGAACATCGTTATTTCTTAGTTAAGGACTCTGATGTTGGCTTTGAAATTTTCTTCATTTTGGGAGCCATAAACAAATAGTGATTGCAGAGCAGAGTATATTCTTACTTGCTATGTCTGGTGAGAAATGATAGCAGGTGTAGTATTACTCAAATAAATGCAGATGGTGGGAGATGAAAGCTCTCTCCAACAAATTACATTGTTTCTTAAGGCTGTTTATGTTTTCAGTGAATATTTATTGAATCCCTAGTGAGTACTGGGGACATAGCAGTGAAAAAGAGAAATGTTCTTCTGGGGCAGACAGAGAGTAAATACGTAAGCACATAAATGAATAAGATAATTTCATCTGGAGGTAAAAATGTAATAGAAGGAATAATCCTGGGTATGTAAAAAAAAAAATAGAAGGAATAAAACCTGGGTGAAGAGAGGTTACCTTAACAGAGTGCTCAGCAAAGGCTGGCTGACAAGGTGGCATTTTGCCACGACTTGAATTATAAGACTTAGACAGAAAAAGAGGTAGACACTCTATATTCAAGTTAGAAGGAACAGCAAGTTCAAAGGTCCTGAGGTAGGATAGAGATTGGTATCCAAAAGGAGGTCAGCAAGGGAGAAATAGATGAAAGGAGACTGGAGACATGGGAAAGAGTCATCATGGAGGATCCTGTAGACCACAGTCAGGAGTCCTACATTTATTCTAAAAGCAACAGAATTCTTCTAGTGATTAAGGAAGGAGCACTATGATTTGATTTCAGACTTCAAAGAAAAAAATCTCACTGGCTTCTGGAATTCAGGAGCAGGAATGGAAATAGGAACACCTGGTATGAGGCTATTGTATTAGTTCAGACAAGAAATAATGGAGGCTCCAGGTGAAGTTGGGGGAAGTGGAGAAGAAGGGAAAAGGTACACCAAGGTGGAAGAATAATGTTCGCAACATCCTGAGTATCAGGGGTAAGCAGTGTCTGCACACACCCCCAAGAGGTCACCTTATGCAGAGAGAGGGTTGGCTCCTAGAGCTTCACATCAGTAAAGCCCAATCAGCTTCAAAATCAGTATGTGAGGTGTTTACCTCAAGTATTCAGAAGCCACCTCTTCAGCAGCCTCAGTTATTCAGAATGTAAAATTTTTTAAAAATGATTTTTGAACAAAACCTATATATTTAAGTGGCTATGGACATCTCATGCAGACACTCATTTTAAGCCTCTTCATTTTTCTTTCAGAAACAAGTTTTTTGTTTGTGTGTTTTTTAAATGTGGTTGCTCAGTCTTCCAACCCATGACAGTTTCAGCCACCTCAGAAGTGGGCAGTAGTGTTTCCAAAGCCCAGCAATGTGAGAGTAGTAACAGGAGACAACTGATACCCCCGCAAAAAATAAGACATATAGATACACACACATACATACCACCCCCCCCACACACACATTTTATTTTATTATTTTTGGTAAAGATTTTATTTATTTATTTGACAGAGAGAATGAGAGAGAGAGAGAGAGCACAAGCAAGGGGAATGGCAGATAGAGTGAGAGGGAGAAGCAGGATCCCCACTGAGCAGAGACTCTGGGATCATGACCCCAGGAGAAGACAGATGCTTAACAGACTGAGCCACTCAGATGCCCCAAACACACATTTTAAATAAGCATAGAAATCTTTCAGTCTGGAGTGACTCAGTAAAATGGTCCCACAGGCCACACATTGAAGGACTATCATATTTGTTCACATCAGGGACAACTTTCTACCACAAAACATCTCTAAACCATAGACACCTCTCCTATGTATCCCCATCATGCCCCCTGTTTTCCCCGCTCAGGGTGCTTACAACCTTGCTCTTTTCTGTTTCTGAATCTGTTACCCGTAAGAGTTGGTGAGCCCTTTGAGGGCAGCTCTGTAATGCCCTTTTTATCTCTGTGTGTCAAAGGCCTACCACAGGGCCCGGCGCGGAGGAGACACTCAACGGAAGTGTGGAAAGAACTACAGAGCAGCAGCTGTTCATTTACCTCCAGAAGAGACAGCCTGTAGCCCAGTAACTCAGCAGCTGCAATATCAGTAGCCAAAGCATTCTCAAGCTTTCCAGAGATTTGTATAGGTACAACACAGGCTTTTTTTTTTTTTTTTTAACAGATGGATAGAACGTCTTAAAGCATTGCTTCTTGGCAGAGCAACTAAGGTGGGCTCAGGCACAGGACTGATATAATTATAGTTTTGGTTATGCCTGATGTGTTTTATTCTGATGTGCATATTTTGTGCTCCATACACATTTAAAGATTTAATTTAATGTTTTATGATAGGGAACACAGTGCCAAATACCATCATCATTACCTTTTTTCTTCCCCCTCCCCACAGAAAGAGCCATTTCCTCATTTTGTTTTGAGATTTTAATACAAATCAGGCTTACGTTTACTTGGTAATACAGACATAGCCACCAACAAAAATGTCATTTCTTGTTACTGGTGGGCTATCATTGCAAAGTAAGTTCCCTGAAGGCAAAGAATAAATATGTCCTGCCCAACTGAGCCTCCAGTAGTTCTTGACATGGATGTTTTGCCTACAGTAGGCTCAAGAGAGAGACAGGGAACAGCCATGTAGGAAATTTTTTTTTTATCTTTTTTTTAATTTTATTTTATTATGTTATGTTAGTCACCATACATCATATCATTAGTTTTTTATTTATTTATTTATTTTAAAAACTTTATTATGTTAATCATAATATGATTATGATTATGAGACTATGGTCTCTCATGGTTCGTCTCCCCCTCCGATTTCCCCCCCTTCATTTCTCCCTTCCTACTATCTTCTTTTTTTTTAAAACATATAATGTAATATTTGTTTCAGAGGTACAGGTCTGTGATTCAACAGTCTTACACAATTCACAGCGCTCACCATAGCACATACCCTCCCCAATGCCAATGCCATGTAGGAAATTTGAGGCAGTGCCTTCTGGACATAGAACACAAACCAGAGCAAAGGAACATCAACACTAGGGAAGGAGAGAGAGAGATTGGAAAGGAGGAAGGGGGAAAGAGAAAGAGAGAAAAGCATCACTCCGATAGTCAAAGATTCCACTTAATGACAGTCTGAGGCCCCAGTATGTAATTGTTTGTTTTTCCCCCTCAAAATGCCTTTGCTAAACAGCACAAGTGGCCAAAGAAAGGTCTTCACAATACAAAAACAGAAAAAAAAAAAAAAAACAAGTCTTATCCCTGACCTTTCAGAGTGAACTGGAATACAAAATAGTTTAAATGATCATTATAGAAAAAAAAATTTCTATTCAGAATCCAGATTTATAGATATTCCAGTTTTCACTGAAATAAAGTTAATTCCCTAAATAAATGACTGTCAAACTCATTTTTTAAAACAAAAAAATTCCTTCCCCCCCTTTCTTTCCTTTTTTTAAAAGAAATCTTGTCACTATAAGTGGACTTTCTCTATATGTGTAAGGAATGAAAGCCGAGCTGCCCCGGTAGTGTTGGGATATGTGAGAGTGTGGGGGCCTGTGATGATGGGGACTTGGGAGCAGGTCAACAGAGGCACTGTTGGGCTACTTGGCTGCCCAACTCAGAGGCTGCTCAGAAACCTCAGGATCTGCCTGGCCTGTAAATTATTGTGCAAAGGGACATATCAATTCCTCCTGATGAAAGCTTAGAGCTACAAACTAGGCCCTGACCTGCTCACTGCCTGAAAAGATGATGAGCTGAGGAAGATGGTGAATGGGAACTTAGCAGGAATGCAAAGTTATCACCAGTTATAGGCATTCCTCTTTCCAGAGATCCCCTTCACAGGGACATATCTATTCCTGAGAGGCCCAGGAATCCAGATCAGAAGGAGCATATATGTTCTTAATAATTCTACCCAGGCCTCCCTCTTCCTTTCCTGGGAACAGCTCTATTTACAAATGCTTCTGATCTACTTAGCAGAGTTACATTCGTCCTCATGTCATACCTGCTCTGCATTCATTATCCTTCTATCCCCTCTCTTCCTCCTTCCACTTCCACTTTGAGGAAGTTGGAGAGAAGATTCTAGAAGAGGAGCCCTGAAGTTTTTTGGAGAAACAGAATAGGAACTCTTTTGTGAGAGAAAGAAAAGAGAGGGAAAGTGCTTTTGTATCATCCTCCTAAGACTAAGAGACAACATGCCATTTCCTTTTTTGGCCTAAATGCTCCAAAAGTCTTTGTCTTAAAGAAAAGAGATGAAAGGAAGAATGAACACATCTTTTTTTTTAGTCCTGAAATGAGGAGCAGAAAATTAAGACTGTTGATTTTATGATTTTCCAAATCATAATTATGGCTGCAATGACCCCAACTCCTTTTATTAAGATTTCTTTTTGCCATTGTTTAAAACTAATTTTTGCAACATTTTACATGCTTTAATGAAAATTAAGGGCTATAATTAAATCGCTCTAATGCTATCATTACATAGATACCAAATGAACAGAATTATAGCAAACAAAGGAATAGGTCTTAAATTAAAAATTATTTTAAAAAGAACTTTGTTCAGTTGCCCAAATATGACAAATGAAACAGTATTGAAAATCAATGCTACCACAATGTTAAATTGATGGGATCTTAATTTTTACTAAAACCGTATTTGCATGTAAGCAACCATCTGGATAAAATATTTAAAATTCAGGGAAAGTTAAAATATCTGAATCTTTTTTTTTTTAAAGATTTTATTTATTTATTTGAGAGAGAGAGAGAGCACATGAGAGGGGGGGAGGGTCAGAGGGAGAAGCAGACTCCCTGCCGAGCAGGGAGCCCGATGCGGGACTCGATCCCGGGACTCCAGGACCATGACCTGAGCCAAAGGCAGTCGCTTAACCAACTGAGCCACCCAGGCGCCCAAAATATCTGAATCTTTTTGTCACAGAGTCAAACACTTGCATATTCAAAAGTATCTAAACTAAAGCATTGCACCCTATCTTGATAGAAAAATAATTAAAAAACAAATTAAGGAAACTTCTCAGGAAAGCAGAAAGAATTTATATCTGTTGGAGGACCTGACTATCACATTTGAGTTCTGATTTGAAAAGGAGTCCCCCAGCACTCTTAACTAGCAACCACGTGACCTTGAGTAAGTTATTTAACTTCAATATGAAATAATTTTTCAATCTATAAAATGAGTATAATGATAACACCATTTTGAAATCTTTCTGGGGATTCAGTTTAAAAAAAATTGCAAGTGTGCTTAGTGTTCCTCAAGAATTCATGTCCAACTAGAACCTCAGAATTTGACTTTATAGGATAAATTGTGTTACCCCAAATTCATGTGTTGATGTTACCCCAAAATTCATATGTTGAAGTTCCAACCCTGAGTACCTCAGAATGTGATCTTATTTAAAAATAAAGTCTTTACAGATGTATTTAGTTAAGATGAGGTCATTAGGGTGGACCCTACCCCATCTGATTGGTGTCCTTATAAAAAGGAGAAATTTGACAACACAATAGCCAAAAAAAACAAATAATCCAACTTAAAAACGATCAGAGAATCTGAATAAGTATTTTTCCAAAGAAGAGATACAGATGGCTAACAAGTACATGGAAAGATGTTCAACATCACTAATCATCAGGGAAATGCAAATCAAAACCACAATGAGATATCACATCACACCTGTCAGAATGGTTAGTATCAAAAAGACAAGAAATGACAAGTATTATTGGGGATGTAGAGAAAAGAGAGCTATCATGCACTGTTGGTGGGAATATAAATGGCACAGCCACTATGGAAAACAGTAAGAGGGTTCCTTAAAAAATTAAAAATTGAACTACCACACAATCCACTAATTCCTGTTTCTGAGTATCTATCTGAAGAAAATGAAAATTGGAAAAAGGTTTATGCACCCTTATGTTCATTTCAGTATTATTTACAACAGCCAAGATATGGAAACAACCCAAGTGTCCACTGATGGATAAACAAAGAAGATGTGATACACACACACACACACATACACACACAGGAATACTATTCAGCCATAAAGAAGAATGAAATCTTGTCATTTGTGACAAATGGATGAATTCTAAGGGCGTTATGCTAAGTGAAATAAGTCCAAAAAAGAAAGACAAATACTGTATGATCTTAATAATATATGGAATTTAACAAACAAAAAAGAAGCTTATAGATATAGAGAACAGATTGGTGGTTGCCAGAGGTCAGGATGAGGGGTGGGCAAAATGGGTGAAGGAGGTCAGAAGGTATAAACTTCCAGTTATAAAATAAGTCATGAGGATGTAATAGCTGGTGACTATAGTTAATAATACTGTATTTCTATGTGTATGTATATATATATATTAAACCAAATATACATATATTCTGTATACTTGAAAGTTGCTAAGAGTAAATGTTAGAAATTCTCATCACAAGAAAAAAAATGTGTTACTATGTATGGTGATGATGTTAATTAGACTTGGTATGGTGATCAATTCACAATACATATAAATATCAAATCATTATGTTGTGCCTTTGAAACTAATATAGTGTTACATGTCAATTATACCTCAATTTAAAAAATTTAAAAGGGGGTAATTTGAACACAGACATACATACAGGGAGAATGTCATGTGCAGAGACACAGAGAGAAGGCAGCCATCTGTAAGCCTGAAGAGGGAGACCTAGACCAGATTCTTCCTCACAGCCCTCAGAAGGAATCAACCCTGTCCACACCTTGATCTCAGACTTCCAGCCTACAGAATTGTAGACAAAAATTTTCTGTTGTTTAAGTCATGCAGTTTGTGATACTTTGTTATTGCAATCCTAGCAAAGTAATACAATGACCTTATTTAGAAATAGGGGCATCAGGGAAACCCAAATCAAAACCTCAATGAGATACCACCTCACACCAGTCAGAATGGCTAAAATTAACAAGTCAGGAGATGACAGATGTTGGTGGGGATGCAGAGAAAGGGGAACCCTCCTACACTGTTGGTGGGAATGCAAGCTGGTATAGCCACTCTGGAAAACAGTATGGAGGTTCCTCAAAAAGTTGAAAACAGAGCTACCATACGACCCAGCAATTGCACTACTGGGTATTTACCCCAAAGATACAAATGTAGGGATCCGAAGGGGTATGTGCACCCCGATGTTTATAGCAGCAGTGTCCACAATAGCCAAACTGTGGAAAGAGCCAATATGTCCATCGA
This sequence comes from Leptonychotes weddellii, assembly GCF_054177405.1. Lineage (NCBI taxonomy): Eukaryota > Metazoa > Chordata > Mammalia > Carnivora > Phocidae > Leptonychotes > Leptonychotes weddellii. The sequence goes on along the minus strand of NC_138369.1, from coordinate 109,819,883 downwards.
CAGATGAATGGATAAAGAAGATGTGG
>NC_138369.1:109788039-109819357 GCF_054177405.1 Leptonychotes weddellii | reverse complement strand
TTATTTATTTGATAGAGAGACAGAGAGGGAACACAAGCAGCGGGAGTGGGAGAGGGAGAGCAGGCTTCCGCGGAGCAGGGAGCCCGATGCGGGGCTCGATCCCAGGACCCTGGGATCATGACCTGAGCCGAAGGCAGACGCTTAACCGACTGAGCCACCCAGGCGCCCTAAGATTTGACAGTGTTAGGTGACACACACACACACCTACACCTTTGTTATGCAATTCTCTGTATTTTTCCATGTGTTTGAAATATTTTATAATAAATACATTAAAATAACATGATCAGAAAGCCTTATTCAGCAGGCCAAACAAGTAGATGAGCCTATCAAATCATACAGGACTAGCTCCATCAGACATTGCAGTTAGTACAGATGCTAGTTCAAAAAATTTCTCCCTTTGGGTTGAAGCATGTGTGGTCCCACTGAGAAAAACAAAATACAAAATAAATAATATTTTAAAAGGCATATAGATAGTAGTATATTATTTCACTTGCATTAATTCATCATAATAGCTGGAACTAGTTTGTTCCTGAGTAACCCAGATCAAAGAGATGATGCTGGAGAGAGTAGAGAGAACTTTCTAGAACATTAGATAATCATAGTAGGTGGCACATTCATCCAATCTTCTAGTCACTCAACAAACATTTATTGGGTATCTACAATATATAAGCTATTGTGCTAAATATCATGAGAGTACAATTGAGAGTTTTTGCTCCTAAGTAGTTACGATATTTTAAAGGAGTAAGTCACATTAAGAAAAAAATGTCTCTAATGCAGGTTGGAATGTGGTATGTGTTCAACAAATAAATGATGGATGGGGAGGTGGGAACCAACAAAAAGTTTCTGACTTATAACTTTACATAGTCAATGCATGTCTTTTTAAAAAATATTACCTATTTATTTTCTACCTTGCTTTGTTTTTGTTTTTGTTTTATTGTTGAACCCAGCTCTCCCCCACCCACCCCAGCTACCGAATTTCTTATTCAAGGGCAAGGATTTTGTGTTTGTTTTTTTTTTAAATGATACTTCATACCCATCATAAAATCTGTTTGACAATCCTTATATAGTGCAGGCAAACCTCAGCTGATACGGGCTGATAAGCCCGGTGTGGAGCTTGCCCAGTGCTATACAATTCATTGTTGTTATTTACCGTAGTTACATTCTATAAAGTCACTGCAAACACCAAATTAAGGAACATGGATCCATTGCTCCTAGAGAAATAGCTATAAATTATTCACACAATTATAAGTTATAATCTCAATTACAAAATAGTTATAAATTATTCACATAGTTGTAAATTATAATCTTAAACCCTAAAAACAATTCATCCTAGTAGACTCTATTTTCTTTATTTTATAAAAGAGAAAACAAGGTTCAAAAGTATTAAGTGACTTGTCTGAGGCCACCCCCCTAACAGATGCCAGAGTAGGGATTCAAAGCCCCTCCAACTGGTCCAGCGCTGGAGCTTCTTGCACCACACAGCACTCCCTCTACCATTTCTGTCCTCTGTTCATCTCTACATGAGAGCCGAAACAAGGAGGTGGAATATCTCCCTGTATGGCCTCAGCTGGAAACATGCTCGTAGGGCATCCCAAAGTTTTCGCCGTTCTGCCCATATCTGTGAATGACTGCAAAAGCACTATGAGTACTGACTTCGGGGTTACAAACAAATTTTAGTGAATCGACAAATTTGAAAATACAGATCTAGGAATAATGAAGATTGGCAGTATTAACTAACAGTAAATAATATTTTATACCTATGGATCTATGAGTCATTTTGAGGTCACAATATATCAGCCTGCCACCAGCATTTAGTAATAATCATTGGTTAAGAACTGGATTTGCTAATAATAATTTAATAATTATTGCATTTAATAATAACTGGTTTCAGTGGAGTGCAGTCTTCTCAATGGCCAAGGCCACCCATATAACTGGAATGTGCTTATGTAACCAGCTCACTGTAAGAGAATCTGACCACCAGCAGATTTTGGGATTCCTATACCAAGATGTTTCACATGCATACCAGAGGTGGTTCAAGACTTGGAGACAAGGAGTATCCTGTGTGACAACAAAGAAGCCTGAGTCTGAGATGTCCAGACCCCATTTGATGCATATCCTTCTCCTGTTGTTGCTCTCTTGTACTATTTGCCTGTAATGAAGCTGTCCAAGGAGTATAAACTATTTGAGTCCCATGAGTCCTTTCAGTAACTGGCACTTAAGGTAACTAATGTGTAATTAATTCACATAGTAAGTACTTAAAAATAGAATGAATAAACAAATGAATGCAATCGCACAAATTATTATTACACATTAAACAGGTCTACCTCTAGTTAGTAAATGAGGAAAGAGATTTGAACAAACATTGATGGTCAAGGAAGAGATCCCAGGCAGAGGGCACATTCCAGAAACATGGAAAGAATATGTAGTGGATATTGTAGTGCTCAATCTCCGTGAGAATGGCTCACATTCCCATGACTGGTCCACACCAGTGTACGGCCTGGACTTCTGGCCTCAGTGCAGACCAACTCTGAGGGGCCACCTTGGCCCTGAATCCCCAGGGAAAGGGATAGAGGGAGGAGCTGACTGATTTCTCACTCCCTCCCAGGTGTTTTCCCAGTGACATGCCCCAAGAAACTTCCTGCAGGGAAAGCTCCATCTCAGAGTCTTTTTGTTTTTGTTTTTGTTTTTTTCCCCCCTGTGAAGCCTGACTTACCACAGCAAGGAAAAAAGCAGCAATGTTTGAGGAGGGCATGGTTTAGTTTGGCCAGAACACAGAGTAAATGAGGTTCAGCACTGAATGAGACTGGAAAAGCAGGTTACAGCCAAATCAAGCAAGCCCTTTATTAAAAGGCTAAAGAGTTCAGATTTTATTCACAGGATGATAAAATGCCATTAAATATTCCTAGCAGGGGAAGAATATTATCAAATTTATTCACAAGATAGTTAATCTGGCAGTGCTGTGGAGCAGGGATCTCCAAAGCACTGTGCTCATACCCTAGCACAAGATGACCAGATGAGAGGAAAGTAAACCATAGAACTATGTATCATAATTTTTTACATAAAGCTTAAAGAGAAAGAAATGAAGCTATGTTAATATGAATATATGGTTTAAATACCAGTGTCTCCACACAGTTGTGTGATGCATATAGCCCTTGAGATGTTCTTGGGAAGGTCTACAGCCTATAACATGGTGGGTTTGCTAGGAGAGACGATTTTGTTGTTATTGTTTCTTTCCAACATATAGTAATATATTAGAGTTAATTTCACCACTAATATCACTGGATAAGTAGATTCATACATTTTTCGTCATGCTGTAATTAAAGTAACCCTCACAAAAAGGACTACTGAATTAAATTTTTCTCACAAGATAAATAGATGTTAAAGGAAATACTAGTAATACAATCACAAGAACAAGAAACAAGCAGATATGAAACTTCTCCCACTTCTAATACAAGCTCTTCAGCTACATTGCAAGACTCAAAACCATGGCTATCTAATCATATACAATAACAACAAAAATTTTCAAAACATCAAGAAACTATCTTGAAATACAGAGTTATATCCATTTCATTAGCTGTGAACTGTGCTCTTAGAATCTCTACATCTTGGGCTATTAATGAATGATGGAATGAAGGCATCAAGATTTAAAAGATACTAAAAATACTGATTTTATCTTTTTCATCTTTTAATGTCTATTTTTGTGTGTGGTTTGCAACCCGATGATAGAGAGATTTATGTAGGAGCTGTATGTATATATTTTATACTTTTTTGGTTTCGTTATCATAAACATAGGATGGTATAATCACAAAAATGTGGGGACCACTACCTTAGTGAATTAAATGGTGAAAAAGAAACCAGAAACAATTTTGTTTTCATGTTCAGTTTAAAATATAGGTGAATACACCTATATTTGTGAAAATGACAGCAAATTGATTGACATTATAATCACCAATTACTTGCTCAGCTCTGTCCAAACCACATGACATGTCTCATGTTATTTAGTCCTCACCACCAATTTATAAGCCATGTACTGTTATTTGAGATGAGGAAAATGAGGACTTAGGTGGTTAGATAATTTTCTTAAGGCCAATAAGATAGGAAAAGGGAGACCCAAGAAATAAGCCTAGGACTGCCTAACTCCAAAGAACATGTCCTGTACTTTTATGATACATGACATTTTGATACATGACATTTTGCTCCCCAATGAGACCAACTCAATTAAGTCATATGTTCAGTTTGAGCATTTGAGGAAAGCGAAACACACAGGACATTAATAGAAGGAAAATAAAAAGGCTGTTGATTAGCTTGCTGGGGTTAAATAATAAGCACAATTTAGAGCATCTCCAAGCACTGTGGTATTGAGTCTTCTTCCAGCAACATTCCATAATATAGGCCAGAGAGTAAATGAAAAAAGTTAGGACTAGGGATAAGCAATTCAAGAATGTTAGAATTTCAAGGAGTAAAGGTTATGAGAAATGGTAATTCCAGTGTTGAATAGATAAACTGTATCAAGGTAGAAAGGTAAGCAGTACCAGAAGGGTACAAGGAGGAAAAGTAAGAAATAGTTAGAACCAAGGATTATGAAAGGTCTACTCTGAGATACGAGTATCAAAGTTTAAGACTTTGATCATGTAGAGGTTCAAGGGATACCATGACCCATGTTATGGCCATACCACCAAGTAGCTATTGAGAACTAATGTAATAACAAGTATATTCTGCCATGACCACCACTAATTAATAACTTGATTAATGGCTAGTTCCAATTGAGCATAGACTGAGGCCAGTGAGCTAACTGCATCGTCTCATTTAATTGTCTCTAAATACCATGAGGTAGAGATCTTTACTATCTTCTTGTAACAGATAATTAAATGGAAGATCAGAAACACAAAGCCACTGAAACATTTTTCAATAAAATAAGATCACAGTTTTATGAATGTCGTGAGTTCTCACAAATAGAAGGAGATAAGGCTGAAGAATTAATAGACTCTAGAGATAAACCCTGCTCCCTTCTCAATTTTTTTCCATAGCCTCCTTTTCAGAGAAAGGGTAGTTAGGCTTCAAAAGCTTCCCAGAGTTACATCCCAATCTCCCCTTCTCTGAAGAAAATGTAAGCAGTTCTATTTGTTTTTCTCCTTAAGCTACTTCCACTCTAAATGAACTTCTCCAATGGTGTAAGAAAATAACAGCCTAGATTGTTAAGGGGAAAAGGCAAACTAAATTTTGACAGTAATAGAAGAAAAAATTTTACCAACAAAATATTTTAAAGATCAGCAAGGGAAAAAAACATGAGTATGTTGCCAAGGTTACACCCAGTAGCAGACTGTCTCGGTGAAAAAACAAGACTACTGGAAGGCAGCACACAGTACTGGGAGCAATAGTCAGTGAATTGAGCCCAACTTATTCACCAAGATCTTCCTCCCTAGGAAGTGCTCACGTGGGCAGTGTTTGCCTGGAGGAACCCTAGCTAGCATCCCCCCAGAGCCTGGCTTAAATATCAGTACTTCCTTCCCAGATCCTTCGAGCCACAAAAATACTCCTTTCCCTCAAAAAATGCTCCTTTCCCTCAACTCTCAAAGCACGTGTTACCTTTCTTGTAACTGAATCTGTAGTACTTTCTATCACAGTAATCTATAAACATAGCCTCCTTCTTCACTCTCTTACATTGTTTAGTGGCAGCCATTGGCGAGGCCCACATAAACAAAATAGGCATAGCGCTGATTCTCATGGAGACTAAAGTTCAATGGGGAAGACACACTTTATGTACATCAGTCATACAGATAACTATTTAGTCATAAATGCTTTGCCAAAAAGGACAATGCAGGGTGCTCTGAGGGAAGATTTTTTTAAAGATTTATTCATTTATTTGAGAGAAAGAGAGAGAGTGTGTGGAGGAAGGGCAGAGGGAGAGGGAAAGGAAGAGAAACCCAAGTGGACTCCCTGCTGAGCATAGAGCCAGACACAGGGCTCGATCCCATGACCCTGAGATCGTGACCCAGGCCAAAACCAAGAGTCAAACGCTTAACTGACTGAACCACCAAGGCACCCCTCTTGAGGGGAGATTTAATGAGCCTGGACTAGGGTGGATGAACTTCCTGAAAAAGAGATCTGTAAACTGGGTTCTGAAGGAGTAGGAGTTAGCAGGTGAAGACCAGGGGACAGACAGAGAGGCAAGAGAAAGCCCAAATGCTGTGAAGCGTGGGGCTTTTCAAGAACAAAGAGGTAAGAATAATTTGAGAGCAAGGTAGAGCAACAGGCTGGAGAGGGGCTGGAAGTTCAAGAATTTCTAGGCCATTTTAGAATGTAAGATCTTATCCCAAGTATGATGAGAAGAATTATAATCACAATAATGACATAATTAGGTTGGCCTTAGTCTTCGAGAATAACCCTTTCATTTATTATATTATTTTTCATCAATTAACCCTACCCTCAGATTTTATCCATCTGTGATGTCTGATCCCTGTGAAGGTATTACCTTAATTAGAGTTACAGCAAGAGAGGGTAAGACAGAGAAGAGGTAGGAACAAATTAGAGTATAAAAAAATTCCTCATCATGCAGGGGTGTGCATGGATGGCCATACAGACTGGTAGCTAATTTCATTGCTGTTTGGCAAAAAAAAAAAAAAAATGGGATTCTGAGATGCCATAGCTTTTCTGACAACACAAAGAAAAGGAGATCAAAGTGATAGCATTTCCTCTGCGTTCACATCTGAATATTCCTTCTATGGCCATCATTACAACTAATGGCTAAGTATTGGAGAGTTCTTGTTTTGTTTTGGCGGGTGGCTGAAACAAACCATCCAACATTTAACTATATAAAATAAGTTTTACTTTCTGTTTACTCTGAATTTACTCTCAAAATCTCCAGATATTAATTGTTAAATCTAAAATCTAACTTAATAGTCTTGACTTCCAAATGAATAAGAATGTGAAGGGGGTGAGAGTGACAGGAATTCCTAAGTTCATAAGACAGAATGTTAAAAAAAGAAAAAGCATGGGCAATGGTTTTAATGTATATGTAAAATACTGCAGGGCATATTTTCAAAACCAATTGGCAACCCTGTGATCCCCCAGAAGAAAATGAATAATCACTCAAGAGCTCAAGAGAGACAGCAAGGTAGGGTTGATTACTTCCCTTGATATTAAATTGATGCTTTTGTCTGAAAGGGGCCACTCTTGGGTCACAAGTCATTGCTTCCAGAAGCAACTTAATTATGGCTGCCACTATTTTTATAGAGAAGATAGAACAACCTAAGAGCAGTGCTACAATCTTAATTCACTATTTAAACTTATTTTTGTTTCTAGTGAGTTGCTGTGCCTGGAAAGAGTGGAGAATTGCCATTCCTGGTGCCCTGCTTAATTAAAGTCCTCTTTAAAAAATCCCTTGTTGCCAGAGAATAGCTACAACTTTGGCAGAGGCAGCGTTAAGTTTCTCAGTATGGCCTTGTGCCAAGGTGTGTCAATCTTGACCCCTTGGAGGATGATTAGCAGAGAGGGGGTAGTTAAACCTTTGTGCCCATTCAGTCCCAGCCTTCTGCTGGAATTGGCAAACACTATAGTGACTATTGTTTAAGGAGTAACTGTCTACTAGGAACTGGACTAAGACCACCAACTCCTTTCACATAAGGCTCCAAACAATGATAATGGCTTCCTGTCACTCCTGACCTGGCTTAGAGCTCAACCAGTACCCCAAAGGGGAAAGAATATTACATTTGTGATATTCTTCAGACATCCACATCTTTTATTTTCCCTTCATATTACACTTCTATTAATATTAATAATAACAAAATTCAAAACAATGCTCTAATTATGGGCCATTTGTATAACAGAATATAAATGAATAAATATTCACAAGAATTTAACATGTACATGGAACATAAGTTGCTAAATGAGCTCACCATCTAAATAAAATTGAATAGGGAGCTCAGAATTAGAAAAGTGTTAAAAAATGAAAAAAGTGTTCCAATAATCACCAAAACATCAAACTTCATTGTAGTTTAGCTCTTACTGTCTATGTTCTAAGTGTCTGTAAATGTTTGACTAATTTTACTCCTTCCAAAGTTCCTTGAGCTATCACATTTTCTTCATGGCAGAAGATAACTCTAATGCACGTTTTGGTAAATTATAATAAGAAATAGTCCTATTACACTTGTAAGTCTTAATAAAATAACTTAATCAAAATTAAAACAAACCATGTATAAAAATCACTACAAAGTTTCAATTATTATTTGTCTTTGATTAAAATTTAATCTTTTAAATATATCCCTTTCTACCTTTGGAATTTTGCATATAACTTCAAAATATCTATCAATTCAAATAACAACTGATTGATGTTAAGAAAAAACGGCAAAAATGAAGAGACCAAGTATTAAGCAAGAGGTTACATATTTAGTTGTTAATGTCCAAGGCTAGAACCAGTCTCTTTACTCAACAAATATTTATTGGTCACCAGTACTGGGCAGGTACAGCTCTGAAACACAAGACAAAAACCCTTGCCATCATGGAAGTTATACAGACTATTACTACTGTGTTGTTTCACTGGGCAACATAGTTTACCTTTGTATATTCAACAACTCCTCAGAAGTTATTACTGAAGACCACAGGTCTGAATAATGGGAACTTTTGGTATCGATACTCATAGTAACACATGCATTAGAATACTTGGCATAGTTAAAGAGGTAATGAAACTAGTGACTGTTTTTTACCCATAAGAAAAAGGATAGATAACACTGTCACTTGTGTGTAAAGTTTTGGACAGTTAAGTAATATAGATTTAAATTAAAAATGACAGACGCACTGCCTTGAAACATAATGTTTACTGAAGTGAACCTTTATTCCTTGTAGTGCTACGGTTAACTATTAAATGGCTCAAGTACTATTTTTAGGTGTGAATATTGTGACAACTGTTGGTCAATGTCCTATGCCATAATCACTATTTTCTTGGTGATTTCTATCATAAGAGGAATGGTTATCTTACGGAAAAAACTTATACTAGTGAAAACCCCAAGTTAGTTCTTATCAAATCAACATTCATTGATTTCCTAAGTGTCCTTGCTGATTTTCCAAGCACAGTGAGTATTCCATATGACAGTATGAAAGTATCCACCATAACTATTTTTTAAAAAGACAACAAGAATTTTCAATTTACTGTGAAATGTTACCATTAACCTCTTTTTTTCTAAGACTCAACATTCACTGGGTGTGTCAAGGAAGAAAAAAGTACTGTTATGTTTAAGTGATGCCAAACATCTGGATAAAATCACAAAAGCATCAACTGGATGTTTGTTTCAAAAATGGAAGTTGTTGAGGAACATATATAAAACCTTCATTCGTTGCCTGACGTCTTTGCTCTTTTCAGAATATGTTATTTAGATACAAACAAAATGTAAGAAAACCACACTCTAAGAAGATATTTGCCCAATATTCTATCTGCTTCCCAACTTCTGCCCTTTCTCTCCCCACTGGCACTACCAAATTAACAAATAAGCAAGCAAACAAATAAATACATCTACTAATTTTCTAAATTATGTCAAAAATTAAACAGAATTACAGGTGCAGTTAAACTGATAAGGAAGCAGATCTCTTACTGAAGCACCACTTACAGCACACCCAAAGGGATGGCCCAGGCTTCGTCAGGTAGTTCTAATTGCAGGCAGATGTGCTGTTAGAGAAGAAAACTACAGAAAAAGAAAAGGTTACTGTGTGTGGCCTGTCTCAAGGGAACTAGTATTATGTAAGAAAAGTGTGACTGGATACATAGTTAAAATACTAAACTAAAATGCTACGGAAACCCGAGAAAAGTGAAAAAGTATATATCCTTCAATTTCATGAGTCAAACCCAAGCTTAACAACTTAAAGGCAGGTCCTAAAATGTCAACTGCATTAAGTAGGTCTAGTCTCAGGCAGGAACTTTATTTCCTGTATCACCGTGGGTTTTGATTTTACATTTGTAGCAGTAACTTAACTTGCTTTTGTTCCAAAATGAATTTCATGCTCAACTTGTTTTTCTTAATTAAACTTCCTTTAGCAGTCCCTAATATGTGTATTATTAAAACTCATTAGTCCCATTCACACTTGCCTGTCATTTTTTGGCTACACATTCATATATTGAAGTGTTCTGTTGCTATATATAGGAAGAAAATTAAATAATAAATATGGGGACTTGAACGTTTTATGAGTGTCAGGATGAGAGACTGCCTGCAAGGCCCATAAGGTTTCACACAAAAGAGGCATTACTGCTAAAGCTGACATGCTGACACATCTCTGATCTATAAAGTCTGCAGTAATGGCAGCAGTAAAGCGTTTTGCCATTGACCAGAATTTCTCTTACATGCAATGGAAATAGGCACAGAAGAGATTATATTGACTGTTATAAAACGAATTCATATAAAATCCCCTAAAAGTTTAATGTCTAATAATTTCAAATGCCTGAAGTGATTTACTAGTTTTCTCTGACTTCAGTTAAGCTTAGAGTTGATCATCTTTCTCTCTCACACAGGTTTACTACCAAATAGGTTGGTTTGTTTTTTTGGGGTGGGAGGTGGAATTTTAAAGGCAAAAATAACTCATATCCTTTTATAGCAACATAGTAATATTTGACATCATTAATGTGACTCCATTAATAACAAAGCCAAAATAATCAAATATGTTACTGTTAAGGAATCACTCTTCTTAGAAACAGTTGAGAATGTTGCTATCCCACGAGATTAACAGGTGAGCTACCTCAAAATATTTTAAATTATCTTTTAAAAGGTATTAAAAAGGACACTCTAGATTCATCATGAATGTTCACTACTTTATTTTTTTTTTTTAATTTTCTGGGCTTTGCAAATTTGAGATATTAAAAAACTGAAATTTTACATTAACTGAAACTTTTGTTTTGTTTTTACATATCTCAAGAGAGCATAAGAGATAGAAAATTTGCATTTTTGGATGCCATGTGTTAAATTTAAAAATCATTTAAAACTATTGCCCTTTTCATTTTACTTTCAATAAGAGTGTGTAGCAATTTTCTTTTCAAAAAAATCGATTAATATAGAATAGCATGTAACTATATTTAATCATTTCAAAATCATAGAAGGAAACTGTAGGAAATAACAACTCCTATTGAATGGTAGGTTAGTTAGAACACATGGAAGGCTTTTGAGAGACTGGTACAGCTGTCAAACGAAGCTCCAATGTATGCAACATCAGTTTTTTCATAGTCACAAGCTTTGGGGAATCCAACGCTATTTCTTGTCACACACGTCAGGAACTGTACTTGCAATTTTCTGGGGATCATTGAGGGCTTCCATCCCTTCATCCCAAACTACCACATTTTGTGTTATTCTTAATCAAAATTGGAAGAGCTGATCAAGACCATATTCTTTTAAAAATCACAACCAAAAATATGTGTTTGGATAAGGTAGAGCAAAATGTCATTAATTTTCTAAGTAAACTCTCAGGTTTTTCAGTTCTTAAAGTGATCCACTCTATTAGTAGAGAGCATTTCTATTACTGGGTAACTTGCTCTTATTTATTGGCTACAGTTTTAAAAATTTTTGTTGTGTGTCATTTTACTCTTATTTCCATCATTATTGACCTTTCAAAGTGGATCTACTACCTACAAAGTTACCAAAGTTTTGTGCAGGAACTGCTTATAGAAACCAAAGAGTAAGCCAAAGTTTCCCCTTTTTCTTTTCCACTGATGAAAGAGAATAAAATGAAGGAGTAGAAAGTATTGATGATTCCTAACAGAGAAAAATATTGTTCAGCCATGACAGAGGCACTTGAAGCTGAGTCTTCTGCTTTGGCACTATATGGCAAATGCCATGATCACCAGTTCAACAGTTGTGAAATATACAAATTAACTTTTAAAAGAACCTTCTTCCTCATGTTTCATATTCTCCATCTATTTATAGCACGTTATATTCTCTACTAGCCCAGAAAGAAAAATTCCAGCTCACCTCCCATACACCTTCATTAATTATTTACTATCATCATTTAATGTGTTATTTACTAGCTGACTTCTTTTTTATTACTTTAAACTTTGAAAAAAAGATGTTCACTATTGTTGGACTGTGTGATCTTAGATCAGTGGCTAGAATGTACCAATACACAGAACATCCATTCTTCTAGCTCACCCTGCACATGAACCACGTGACTTAGAGTTGTGTAAAAGAAAGGCAAATCTAGCCTCTCAGATATCTCCTTAAAGCTAACAGTTGGGCTTATAAAAACTATATTTTGTTATTTTTGTCACCTTTAGACAAGCTTACACAAAATCTGCAGAAATAGGAAATATTTAACTTCGCCACCATAGAATCCTTGGGAGACAAAGTTTTCTATTTTGCTATTTCATCTGAAAAAAGAAAAAAAATGAATGGCATTGTGCTTGTTTCAGAAGTTAGATTTAAGAAACACGTACACACACAAAACCAGGAAGAAAATCTGGCAAGGCTTCCCTTTCAATACTAGGATTTCTGATGTATTTGGAATTTCTGAAATAAGTACTGGGATGATGAGTGCTTCAGATGACATTGAAGAGTTGCCTTTCATGAGTTCACACATAATGGAGAGGCTTCAATGCTAAAGCCATAAAAGTATTTATAGTCATATCATAATCTGTAAACATAAACCCCTGAAAAAATATTTGATGCTTTTTTTAAAAGATAAAATTGTATTAAAAAAATCATTATTTTATATTTTAACAATTATCTATCTCCATTTTATTCTAATTTATTTGTCTGTCTGAAGGTTTAAAATTTAACGAATTGGCCTTAAATAGGAAGAGCCAACTAAAATTATAATGCTGAGGTGTCCAAAGGTATAAAGGGGTGGGGGATATTCATTAGCCTATTTAACATATCTATATACATATTTTAAATGAATTAGTTCTTCATGTTATTGTTCTGAACCTATGTGTGTTCCAAAATTGGTTCAGAATAATATGCTTTTCTGGATTCCAAAGCAACTTTTAGTTTCCTAAGTCAATTAATATTACTCATTTAAGTATCATGAATTTTAATTCTATCTGCTGAAATTGATTTTCCTTCTGCAAATAGTGATGAGCTTTTCTTGAGGGCTAAAAAATAAGATAATAAAAAGGAAAAAAAAATTCCTTGTATTCAGCTGCAAGAAAATGTCTGAGAACGCGCGCGCACCGCTCAGTTGGAAAGAAAAGCCAGTGAGTGGAGAGGCAGCCCGGGTAGGGATGCATCAGAAATGCAGCCTGCTGCCTCATTCACTCGCCAGCCGGGGCCCTCGGCATAAAGGCTGCAACGCCTTCCTGGACTCTTCCAACTCCAAAAAAGTTACCAAGGACTGTATTATGCAAAGTCTTGCAAGTGAATTACAAGACAACATGTGTGGCCAGTCATCCACTTCTGTGTCTATCCAATGCAGTGACCCTGTAACCCTTTAGCGTTCGCCGAAGAGAAAGGGGAGGCGGGAAGGGGAAGGGAAAGGGGGAGGGAGGGATAACAAGATAACACGAAAATGGCCAATTCCCCCTGCAAAATTCCCGTGGAAGCCAAGACAGCCGCCGAAACCGCGGCCGAGGCAGCAGCGATTTCTACTTGGGTTCTCCCCCTGCACATGCAGGTTTTCCAAGGCATCCCTGCTACCTCTCTTTAAAGTATCTAGGAGGAAAGCACTGGATCCAAAAGGGATCTCCCAACTGAGAGGTTTTCAATGCGAAGTTGAGATCTCGGAGGGTTACCTGGCTTCCCCACCAACGCCACAAAATAAGGTTTTTAAGCTCGATCTAGGTAACTCCCTAGCGATCCACCCCGAGATGCGCGAGGTGGCTTTACATCCCCTTTTCTCTCCCCATTTCACGGGCGCCGCGTCCGCAGAACCTACAGCGCAGCGGCACACAAACCCAGGCAGCCCCCTCCCAATAAAAGACCCCCAAACTTACCCTCAGTAAGATAAATCCACAGAGGGAACCCCCTCATCCTCCCCTAGTCCCCTTCCAATCATTCAAGGAGACAGTTTCTACAACACTTCGCCGTCAAATTCAAGCTGAATTGGTCGAAGTATTTATCAGCTTCTAGACGCTTTTTTTGAATCTTGAGCACTGGTAATTCTAGTTTCAGAATTCAGGAGGCTTCCTTTTTTATTTGTTTTTCTTCTTTAAGCAGCCGCAACCCCAGTTTTGCGCCCCCCCTTTTTTTTTATTCACCCACGGACACTTCCAAAACGTGTCGATTGATCCTTTTTTCTCTCCAGATGAAACCACGATCCAGAATTCTCGGGACCCAAAGCCACCTCCATGTAAATCCGACCATCAGGCAAGAAATAAAAATGATCAAACAACGTTACTTCTTTCGGCTGCAATCAGATAATCCTACTAATCCAATAGATTTATCTCGATTGGAAATTGACCTCAAAAATGAATCCCTGGCGCTGATGTCCAGTAAAGCGATTTCGTAGCCCTGTTCGGGTGACCGAAAGAACTGTGACTTCTTTCTTTCTTCTTCTTTCTAAAAAATCTTTTTGGTTCTGGGTGCACTGCTCGCAAAAAATGCGGAGGACCCTGGTTTTCCCCTAATACAGGTTTCTACTCCAAATCGGTGCAGGATGAAAAATGGTACAAAGATACCCCTAGTGGCTTGAGGTGATATTGCAGGGAATCGCACTTTTTTTTTTTTTTTAATCCCCTCTCCTCACCTATTTTCCCCCCTCTGCCCTCTGGATAGATAACTGGCTGCTATAGCAGTACTCCTGCTTATAGTAGTTAAATAAGAAGAAGGCTGAACGGAGATTAACATGAATAGTATATGACTCCTTGAAAACATCGTCTGATCTTTCTTCTTTGTTTTACTTTAAAGACTGAGTCTTCTGTGCTTTCTCCCCAGTATTCCATCTTTTTTTCAACAGTTTCCCCCAATGGCATTTAGTAGCTAAAATGCCAATTTGGAGCAGCTAGTGATTTCAAAACAAATGTATTTGTTTCCTGAATAACTATAGATACCCAAAGAAACCCCAAGCGATCTGAGACGTGCTGCTTTCAGAAAACAAAAAACAAAACAAAAAAAACTTAACATTGTGTTTTCTTTAGAGTTATATGATTATGGATACATATTTTTTTAGACAATCTCTTCTCATTTTGGACTTTTGATATTCATTCAACAGAGCAGTAGATGGCTTCTGCAAGCCTATGGTCAAAAAGCTAGACCTAAGGGTCATTATATAGTTCTTAATGCTGCTTATCTGAACCCTTTGCAATTCAATCATCTCAAGATTACTACTAGCATTTTTGACAAGTTTTAGAAAAAAAGCCAGTGCAATGAATTTCAAGATTCCATTTTGGTAAGCAACATTTCACAAACTACTGTGTTTACCAAAGACCCAGGAATCTTTTTAAAAATGAGGATTCTGGTTTGGTAGGACAAGAGAAGGAATGAGATTCTGCTTTTCTAACAAGCCCTCTGACCACATCCTGATTATCAAGGATTTAGTAAACTTGGGAAGTTGAATTCATTTTCATGAGAGGGTGCAATAGCTGCAAGGATTCCACCATCTTCTTCCTTAAACAAACTGAATAATTAAGCCTTCTTAGTCAATGAGCTATTAAGGAGTCAAGAGACCTTCCTTCTATTACTGGTTTTGTTATTAAATGACTATGTGACTTTGAGCAATCACATTTTGGCCCATAGCTAATTTATCTATTAAAATTGAAGAGTAAACCAAAATAAATGAACAAACATACCTGTTCCTAGATGGGAGACTCAATGTTGTAAATTAATAATGTAATTATTATTAAAAGCCCACTATAATTTTTCATGGAACTTGAAAAGTTAATCTTAAAATGTGTTTGTGGGAGCAAAGGGTCAAACTTGTCAATACAATTTTATATACAATACAGTTAAGAACAAGGTATGGATAATTTTCATATGAACTATTAAGACTAAACAGAAAATGACAGTAACTGAGGCAATGTAGCCTTGGGTCAGGGATAAAATTAGTCCAATGGAATAGAATAGGGGGCTCAGAAATATATCTCTGAATTTATGGGAACTTTATAAATAACAGGTGGCATGAGAGAGCAGTGAGGAAAAATGAATTATTCAGGCAATAGATTAGGCATATTAAAAAATTATAATTCATACCTAAATACGTATTTAAGGTAGGATAAAGCCTTAAAGATGCAGAGCAAAACTTAAAACCTTTAGAAAGAAATAGCTTTGTGATTTTGGGTAGATGGGAATAGAAGCGTTTATTAAACATTAAGACATAAAAAGTTAAGTCTATAAAGGAAAAATGTTATTTTGATATATTAAAATTAAAAATTTATGTGCATCAAAAAAGTCAAGGCATAGACGAAAGATATTTGTTATTCATGTAACCAAAGAAGGATTAGTATCCAAGCACATAAAGCTTTCTTACAAACCTATAAAGACAAAAAAATATGATAGGAAAAAATGAGCCAAGATAAACAGTCAATTGGCAGAAGAGGATTCTCAATGGCCAATAAACATCTGAAAAAGATACTTTAGTTATTAAAGAAATACAAGCTAAAATGATGAGATACCATATCATAGGTATGAAATTGGCAAAAATTTTAAGTCCAGCAATATGAAAGAATGATAAGAATGTGGAGAAACCATGGAAAGTATATTAGAACAATTTCAGAGAGCAGTTTAGAGATAGTTGAAGACTCTCATTTCCTAAAATTGAGTCTCTCTACTCCTGTGTACTTCTCTTCACATGTACAGAAGAAAAAAACCATTGCAGAATTACTTGAAAGAGAAAAAAAAAGGAAAAGGAAGAAAAAATATAAACACCTTTGGATAAAAGTACTTTATAGAATAATCACATGCTGTGAAACTAGAAACAGTAAAAAGAAAAATGAATGCACTATAGCTGTTTGAGTTAGCATGGATACATCTCAAAAATGCAATCTGGAGCAGAAACAATAAAAGCAGTTTGCAGAAAGATACCTGTGGGATGATACCATTTATGTATCAAGTTTTAAAATGTGCAAAAATAAATATATATATTTTGAGTATATTTATATGTGGCAAAAGTATATAAACATCCATGATAATGATAAACCTGAAATTCTGGGTAGAGGTTATCTTTGGGAAGAATGGAGGTTAATGACATTGGGAAGAATCACAGGGAGCTTCAGCTGAATCTTCAATGCTTTATTTCTTAGACTGAATCTTGAGTACACAGATGTTTATAATATTACATATAACTTTTCTATATGTCTGAACTATTTCATTAAAATGAAATATTTAAACTAGATGACTTCCATGAATCCTTTATGGTATTAGAAAATTTTCTAATTAGAATAAATATATATAGAAGTGAAAAGAAATAGTATGGGAGTTTGGAATTTCATAATGTGCTTTCTTTTAAAAAATCTGTAGTACTTTTTATTTCTAAGAAGTGGAAATGGATCAATGCTTATTTGTTTCTACAACAGATATGAAAATTCCCAGCTAGTAAGCAAAAACCAGCACCCAAATGGAGAAAAGTGTGGTTGAAATAGGGGGAAAATGTAATTCTCAACTAGCTCCTTCTTGTATTTTCCTTTGATCTCACATGGAGTAACCATGTCTCTGAAACTGTAAAACAGGCAATCAATTGATCATGTTCAGTCCTGACCAGTTAACTGGAAACCACCAAAGCCAGAGTAGTCCTAAACCAAACTACAACACAAAAGATAATTTCTCCAGAATACTTAAAATACATATGTAAATTCAAATAGGGAGGTTATGTTGATATGAAATATAAGAACTGGAAATATCATTTCAAAATCATCAGACAGTATTTTTCATAATTCATTCAAAATTGGAGAAGATATCAAATATTAAGAAAGAATTTTTTAGGGCCCAATGTTAGAAGTAAAATGAGTTAGAATAGCAGTTAATACCACTCAACTCACTTTGAAAGCAAGAAAGACTCTTGGACAAATCACCAATCAATTTTCAGAACAGCATTCCCAGGCAATAGCCAAAGCAGCTTTGTAATAAAGAAACAGAGAGGGGACAATTTAATGTCCTTTAGTGATAGAATAAACAAGGGGGAAGAAGCAGATGTAATATCCAAAATTTGGAGGGGCTGACATATTCTTTCAGCAACCACTTATTGAATACCTCCTGCCTACCAGACATAGTACAAAGTATTTCACAGGAGAGTTAACATTAAAACAAATAACCACCATAAGCCCGTAGTTAGCTATTGATAATTGATTTGTTCATTGTAAATGGTTAGTAGTTATTCTGAATTAATACTTAACCATCTATGCTGAAAATGAGATATTAGACACTAATATAATATTGAAGGTTCATTTTCAGTGTATTTAAGTACAAACTGATGTGACAGGTTAAGGTAGTCAATGAAGGAAGACGAGTAAAACAAGAAGAGGATGAGGGGTGGTAGAGAAAAAGAAGACTGAGGATAAAAATATGAATCAAACTCATTTCTCTTCCTGGTGATTTACTTTACAGACAAGATAGAAACTTACTTAATCTTTGTATCCCTCAGAGTACAAATGATTAGTGAATGAATGCCTTAATGGATCAAAGTGTGAAGCTAGTTGGTACATGAAGAAAACAAATTTATTCTCTATATTGGAAAGCTTTGCTAGTATCTCTTCAGAAAATGAAATTAAGAGAAGGAAAATAAAAAATTACTGTAACTAACAATAATGGGAAATGAAAGGCCAAGACTGGCAAACTTGAGTGCCAATTGGAATATGGGATTCCAATTTCATTGTGTCACTAAAATTTCAGCTCTGC
This sequence comes from Leptonychotes weddellii, assembly GCF_054177405.1. Lineage (NCBI taxonomy): Eukaryota > Metazoa > Chordata > Mammalia > Carnivora > Phocidae > Leptonychotes > Leptonychotes weddellii. Next base: position 109,800,626 of record NC_138369.1, on the reverse strand, counting down.
TAAAACCTATGGTAGAATTACACATCCTATTTTGGTTTCTGCACTTTATACAAACAAAGAAACAAATGATTAATTAATACCAAACAGATCGTGAAAAGAAATGGCATAGTTCTACTAAAAAAACAGATAATAAAGAGAAGGCATACTGGAACTTGTATCTCCTCAAACCGTGAAGGATGTGATGTAAAATGGGCTCATTCTGCATGGATCTGATAAGAAATTTTAACATGAATGGGTAAAGCTATTCAAAATCACAGTAATGAATTTATCTGCAAATTCTAAAGAAAAAAGATCTTAGAGTTAAAAAACAAAAAAGAAAGTATTTAATTGTTGCTTTTAATACAACAAGAGTCATTATGAAAAGAGGGTTATGATTTTGGGGGGGGATAATTGATATAACAGCACATCTTCTGTGACCAAGTCAAATCAATTAAGTTCTGCCTGGTGGTAAACATTTTAAGATGTTATGAAAGATTGGTATTCTACATCTAAAAAAAAATAACTTCAAAAATACTGTAAACAGATTTTTTTTTTAAGATTTTATTTATTTATTTGACAGAGAGAGACACAGCGAGAGAAGGAACACAAGCAGGGGAAGTGGGAGAGGGAGAAGCAGGCCTCCCGCTGAGCAGGGAGCCCCATGCGGGGCTCGATCCCAGGAACGTGGGATCATGACCTGAGTCGAAAGGCAGACACCTCTAACGACTGAGCCACCCAGGCACCCCGTAAAACAGATTTTTTAAAACAAGTCTTGGGAAAATATATTCTTCTACCATCTTCAGAACTCCCCTGATGTACCCTCATTTTAAGTGCTCAAGACTTGAATCTAAATGAATGGCAACTGGGAATTATGAAAGGCATAAAAATAAAAAGTATTGCAACATCACAGCCCTAACTACTGCAAAGATAGCTGTTTATAAAGAGGTTCTCTCTACAGGGAAGAATCTGTTCAGACAATCCTGCTTAATTAGAAAAGACTACTTAAAACACTTGACTGATACTGAATATTTCAGGTATGTATTGGGAGAACACACCTGCTTGAGTGCTAAATTTACCAGATGCATCTTTATATTTCATGATTTGAAGACCTGTAATGGAAACCAAGGAAGTAGTGATCAAGACTAGGTATTTTAGAATGAGACTGTCACATAGAGAAATGGGGCTTCATGAAGATTAGTCTGAGATTCCAAAACATATGTTCAAAGTTCAGGGGCCTAAGTCAGAAATAAATCTAGATTTTTGAAACAAATTTAAATCATTTTGAACTGTTAAAAGTTTCTAAACTTTAGTGCTGTTATACTAATAATTAAGAATCTGTTCTGTTTCTTTTTGAAGGAGTACTTTTTTTACATCTATAATATATATTTAATCAGTACAATTATTCTTTACTTAAAAATGTGTAAATTTTCATCTTCAAAGATTTTAGCTGTTAATAGCTTACTACACTATTATTTTACACAATATTTTATTATAGAATGCAGATTTTTATATATTTGTGAAATTGAATAATATTTATACCGACCCTCTAATAACTTCATAGGAGATTCTCTATTTTAACTTCTTTTGACCCCATCATACCATGATTGATTTTAATCCATTGAAATGTAACCTAGAATTAGTTAAATTATATAAAATGATCTTAAGTATTTTGTTAGTATTGAATAAATACAAACAGAAAACCATCTTATTGTACAGCATCCATTAAAGTTTATTTTATATTAGTTTATCTGAGTCAATGTTTGCTGTATTAGTAAAATTTACTATAAACTTTGACTTACTTATGGAAAAGTCACATGAAAATTAATGATATGTAGTTCAATCTAGAAAGGAAAAGTTTTGTTACATTGCCATTTCATTGACTTAACATAACACGGGTTGGGTACTCTTCCTTCTCTGGATAGGATTTTATGCTAATTACACAATTAAAAGTAAACGCTAGCCTGATTTTCATTATTATTCAATTAGTGATTTGATGAACATTATCTATCTGCCCCAAAATATTTAGTTTCATAATTTCCTAAAATTTTAAATAAAGGAGACCTTTAAATCACATCTTCAAAAAGAATGGATCTCTCTCTCTCTCAAACTTTCTCTCTCTCCTCATGTGTACATGTGTCTGCATCTCTTTCTCTTTCCCTCTGACTCTCTGTCTCTCTCTGAGAATCTCTGAACACATAAATCCATCTCTTTAGTTAATTTTTTATCATTTACATCAAACTGGAAATTATGTCACAAATATTTCAAAAGGATGAATTTTCCTAAAATCATTTGTATTTAGTTTCAGAGCTTGCTTTTTGATTGTACATGAATAAAAATTATTCCCGCTGACATAGAAACAAAAAATAGAATGAAGTAACTATATTAGAATGATATATTAAAAAGAGAATGGTCAAACTATATTATACTCATTGCATAAGAAGTTGTTCAACCTTCCAAGCATCCATTCTCAAAATTATGACTCTCTGCCTAAGCACTGTGGATTTTTCTCTAAAAATTTCCCAAACCTTCCTAGAATTAAGTAGATTATTCAGAGAAAGTAATGTTTAAAAATTTCAAAGAAAGATTTGTTATGTCACAAAGTTGATAGATTACCAGGGTAGATAGCTTATACGTTAATAGAAAGTTTAGCTATTATAAGATCAAACAAGAGTATAATTCTTGGCTATCTGTAATATATTAAACCTAATTCACAGTTCACATCCTCATCATTTACAAGTCTGATAAAAGATACAGGAAACATCTTAATGCTGAAATTAGTTTTACCAGGACTCAAACTAATCATTAAAGCAAGTAGAGTACATTTGAACTATGGCCCAAAGAATTGCAATTTTAAAGTCCTTGTATAGAGTCCATAGATCTCCTTTTGTTAAATAGAAAAAAATGAAGAAAGCAAATGACTAAAGTAGCCAAGGCCATGCTGAGGTCAGTGGCACTACTAGATGAGAAACCATTGCACCATGCCACTTTAGACTTGTTTTTTTGTTTGTTTGGTTGGTTGTTGGTATTAAAGTGTCATTGTTCTTAAAGTATTTGACCATAGCCAAATTTCAAAAATTCCAATTAACAAACCAAAAAAGCACAACATTTAATATACTTAAAATAATTAGCAGAATAATGGGCCTTCAAAGATGTCCACATCCTATCCCTGGAATCTATGGATATGTTACCTTACATGACAGAAGGACTTTGCAAATATGATTAAGTTAAGGATCTTGAAATGGGCCCAATGTAATCACAAGGTGCCTTATAAAAGAAAGGCAGAAGATTCAGAGTCAGAGAAATAGATTTGATAACAGAAGCAGAAATCAGAGGCAGATAAAGGGACAGAAAAAGATTTGAGGATACTACACTCCTGGCTTAAAAGATGGAGGAAAGGGCCATAAGCCAGGGAATGTAGACAACCTCTAGAAATTGGAAATGCAAGGAAGTGGATTCTCCTCTAGAGCTTCCAAAATGAATGCAGCCCTTGCCATCCCACTTTAGACTTCTGACTTCCTGAACTGCAAGTTAACAAATTTGTATTGTCTTAAGCCACTAAAGTTGTGGTAATTTGTTACAGCAGCAATAGGAAGCTAATACATTTAATTAAAATATTAAAAATATTTTAGGAATAATCAATTCTGCCCAAGAGAAACATAATATGTGCTACATATGTAATTTTAGATTTTCTAGTATATACTTTAACAAAAGAAGAAGGTGAGATTAAATTTACTAATATTTTAGCCCAATATATAAAATATAATTGTTTTGATATGTAATCATTTTTAAAATCATTATTAAAAATTATTAATAAAATATTTTATATTTTTCATAAAAGTCTTCCAAATCAAATGTATATAATGGATATCTAGGTGTCTAGAATACATCTCAATTTGGACTAATTCCACTTCAACAGCTCAACAGCCATATATGGCTAGTGTCGACCATATTGGATAGCACAGCTTTAGACTGTAAGAAACAAACTAAAAAGAAAATTCATACATTATTCTATAGATGATTCTAATATTCTCTTACCTATAACAATCTAGATTAAGAATCACAAAGGCATCTAAAGAAATCAGGATGGTTGTACAGCCAATTTTCTGAGAAGTGTACTTAGAAAGATCAGAAAAGGAATAAAAACAAAAGAATAACATGAAAGAAGAGTATATTCACCTAATGATACTGAGTTGTCTGATGTTTGTGAAAAGTGCTAAGGATAATAGAAAAGAAATTTCTCTGGTATTTTCAGAGCAAAAAGATAACCAAGTATAGGATAAGAATGACATTGCTTGGAGCCAACTATGTAATATGAAAAAATGACCAAGAGAAAAGCAAAACTATTAAGCCCTAGCTTCCAATTTCTCCATAAAGAAGAATGATGTTTGAACTGGAAAAAAATATGATGGTGAGAAAATGGTAAGAAAGCCTGAAGGTGATTTAAATTAGTTTTAAGATTCCAGGTTCAAATCAGCTACCTAATGGGATACTAGAAATATTTGAAGATGTGTTCTGGAACTAATATCTAATATCTTTGAGTCACCATGGAAAAATGCCATGAAAATTGTTAACTGTCCTCGTTTTCAAATAGAATTCCAGAAACTTATGTTTACTATTCTTGATACTAATTGAAATTCTAGAACCCATGCTCACATGTGTTCACTAAGTATATGACAAATCAAATCTATTAGAGTTATTGGAATGGCAGATCAAAAAAAGTAGTTTGAACTGTTTATCTTGATTTCATGCAAGGCCTTTTATAAAAAGCCACTCATAATTTTCTTCTGGACAAAATTTTGAAGTGTAGGCTGAATGTAGTTGAGTAGATCCTTTGAAAGTTGAACCATCATTCTTCTGTAGCATCCACTGAATGTTCTTTGATGTCTACTTCTCTTTTCCCTTTTTGAGGGTTAAAATTTCTGAAAGAATTTGTTTTGTAATCAGGCCTTTCCATTAAAGCAAATTAGTCTAATGATGGGTATGAATGAAATGCTTTAGTAGGAGCCTGCCTTAGACCATGGATTTTTAAATAGATTACTTAAAGCCATTAATTGTGTTTGGAATTATGCTTTTCAATGATGCTTTTTCAAACTATTTATAAATAAGGAGTTTGATATAAAGTATTTAAATAGCAAATTTTAAGTTGAATATTAATTCAATTTAATCAAATTTTGACATCTAGATTCTCTGTCTGTCCTGGATTGCAATATAGAAACCAAGGCCGCCTTATTTTTAATTTACTCATTAATGTAAATATTTCTATTTAATTAATCAACCATATTTTTATCAAAAGCTATTTCTTATTGATGGTATTTAATTGAATTACAAGGAAATTTGGGTTGTAATTAGAGTAGTTTTAATAAAAGCTTCAAAATTAATCTAAATTTAAGATAAATCAATCAAAATACAACTCAATATCAATCTTAATTTTGGCTGCATGCATTTCAAGTGAACTTTTATGATGTAATGACAATGTTCTTTAATCTTTCTTGATGCCTACACCTGGCAAAATTAGATAATCTTTCTCTATCCTCTACCCCCCCAAATATATCAAGTAGATAAGAAAGCAGTATAACAGACAAAATAATTAATAATAATAATAGTAATAGAAACAGAAAAGAGAATGAAGGCTCAATATAGCTTGTCTCCCTCCTCCCATTCTCTTTCTCCTCCTTTTTACTTCGCTTATTTTATTTTTGATATACATATAATACTATATACATATATAGTATAATTACATATTATATTAAATATATTAAATATTTTAATACACATATCATAAAATATACATGGTATACAAATAAGGATATATATATTTCCATATGGTTATCACAAAGACTAATATTTTTACCTACTTCTTTGCTCTTGAGCATTCTTGAAGGCACGAAGATTTAATGATCATAACAAAAATAATGTCAACTTTGATTTGTTTAACACATCTTCTGTACTTGGTTCTTACGTGTCTTTCAAGTTTGAACAGTACATATACTTTTTCCTATTTTTACAGAAAACAGAAACTTGATAACGCTAAGTGACCTGCTGCCACTAACAAAGGATTAAGCTAAAATTGTATTCAAATTTAAATCCAAGCTTCTCGTACTTCCTTCTCACTGTGAAGGGAAGTAAGCTCAGAGCTAAAGACTATGGACACTGAAGAAATGACTCAGTGCTCAGGAGTTCATATGAATGGAATGGTCAGTTGTAATGACTCCCAAATGCACTTCTCAAGAGGCAGGGATAATGCCAGGATTAGTTTAGCTTCAGTCACCCTGCCTCACACAGAGCCAATGCTGCTGACTGTTCTGGAGACCAGTAGAGGATAAGGGTGTTCCCTGTAGCAAGACACCATGGTGATTTCACCCATTGAGAAGGCAGAACTATGTACTGAAGTGAGGGGGCTACAAGAGGAGGGCATTGCCAAGCATGTAGCTTGGGAGCAGTTAGCAAAATCCTCTTTAAGTGACCAGTCAACTGAGAGAAAACACCCAGCCTGACAAAGCCAACACTCTGGTTTGCTAGCTGAAGAGGTGGTTTCCCTGATTATCTGGGAAAGGATGCTGCCTAGAAACCACAGCAAGACCAACATTGAACGATGTAGCTAGATGCACCAGGAAAGCATGGTCAGAGTAGACTATGACAGCAGAAGAGCCAACTAAGGTTGGGGAGACAGATCATAGAGGACCAGGTAACAACAAGATTCTATATCCAGGAATTGCAAGTGACACTGGACTCCTTGACATGGACCCATATAGATTCATGTCTGCATGATTGTGCCAGCCTCCTAACAGGGCTCCACTCCCCTCACCTAATTTTCTTTCAATCTATTCCTCACACAGATACCAAAATAATCTGCTTATAAAATAAATCTAGTTGAAACACTTCTGTATTATTACCAGGATTTGTGGTTCTTGCCATACTTGCCCACTAGAATCACTTAACGGGGAAGATTAAAAAGACACATGCTTGAGCCTGCCTCTCTGCTCCCTACAAACCAATTAAATCAGAATCTCTGAAACAAGTGCTGGGTCACCAACATTTTTAAAACACTCCCAAATGATTGTTATCTATAGCCCAAGTTAAGAACACTGACCTAGAGCATACATTTTAGATGCCACATAATAATAACAAAGCTTTCTTTTTTTTTTTAAAGATTTTATTTATTTATTTGAGACAGACAGAATGAGAGAGAGAGAGCACATGAGAGGGGGGAGGGTCAGAGGGAGAAGCAGGCTCCCCGCCGAGCAGGGAGCCCGATGCGGGACTCGATCCAGGGACTCCAGGATCATGACCTGAGCCGAAGGCAGTCGCTTAACCAACTGAGCCACCCAGGCGCCCAATAACAAAGCTTTCTTAAGTGATGTGCAAAGTTTTTGCTATCAGATGGATCTGGATTCAGTTCCTAAATATTTCACTTGCTCCCTCTGAATTTCTCTTTCCTCATCTACCATATGGAAATGGCTACAATATGTGTGGGAAATGGCCTTTAATCTTTAGTCTTTCTCCTACTCTCTCTGTGTAGAGAAAGATCCTTTAACACATGTCTAAGTTTGCTATTGGGAATGATCAGTATTAACAGGAGGAAAGGTTGTTGCTTTTGTAAATACTCTATTAAAACACCATTACCACCAACAGAAAACTGAACACCTAAACTACTCTCCAGAACTCTGTGAGGAACATGCAATGAATAGCAGATACATAGTATTTCAATTTAATACATGTTCAAAGAGTGAATTAATAACTCAAGGAAACATCTTAGGATGTAAGGTTACTATCAATTTCCAATGAATTCTATAATGTTCACTAATATTAATTTTTCTTTTAATAAAACTCATTCTTATACACCTTGAAATCTGTGGAGAAAACTGCCCAGTACAGGGATTTTTATCTCATTTCTAGGTACAGGAAATTGAGCCAAGAAAAGTGTGACATAAGAAGTGTGACACTTCCATTAAATTACCTGATTTTTCATGCCAAGGGCATCTTTGATATGAGATTCTCATACATAGAAGCACCTTTCAGCATCAGTGATATTTTACTTAAGAATATCAATCATTTATAAAATACAGTTCACTAAGTACTTTAATATATCTAATTTTATTTGACTATTGAAAGAAAAACTTCTTGAGACAAGAGAGCAGATAATATTTGTTCCTTTTTATGATTGAAGAAATTGGGGAAAATTGACTTCCCTATGGCTGCTCAGTGCTTTGCCATGTGTAGAAATCAAACCTTGGACTTCCAGTCTGATGTTCTTTCTAATAGTACATATTGCTATTTTTTTTTCCTAAATTGGCAGAAAGACCTCAGATAGCCTATTCTTGTAGCAATCAAAACAGTTTGGTGGAGGTAAGTTTTCAACAACAACAACAAAACACATGAAATTGTAAGGAAATATTTCAGGTAAAAATGGAATGATACAGTAGAAGGGAAGGAGGCAGGGGACCAATAGCCATGTTCCTCCATCCCCACTGGCCTAGGAGGGCAACTTATAGCACCACTGGAAAACCACTTGCTTCTTTTATAGATAGGAACAGAAGTCTCAGAAATCAAGTGATTTGGCCAAGAAGGCCACCCCATTAGTGACTTCATGTCTCTTGATTCCTAATCAAATGCTCTTTCTCCTATGTTATAATAATATCTTCTAGATCATGTGGGTGTAGATAGCCTTATCTACCACCTCTAAGTTGCTCACCTGCTTTCCTGTCCAGCCATCTCTCTCTCCTGCCATACATTACTTCTCCAAATGTGCCAAACTACATGTGGTTTTTTCAAATCTACCAAGCCCTTTTTTTTTAAGTAGGCTCCCTGCCCAGTGTGGATCCCAACATGGAGGCTGAACTCACCACCCTGAGATCAAGATTTGGACACTTAAAAACTGAGCCATCCAGTGGCTCCTACCATGCCCTTTATTAAGCAGTAGACTTTTGCACATGGTTTTCTCTTTGTCTGGAAAGTTCTCTCTTTGAATGCCCTCTTTCTCAACCTATTCACCTTTTTAACTTCCACAGATCCATCAAATCTTACTTTAGTCAGCACTGACTCCAGAGACCCCTCCATAACACTACCCACCAACCCCACCCCTCACCACCCCCCACCCCACTCCTTACCTCTCCCACTCCCAAACTGGGTTATGTAGTAAACCTAGTTAATCTATGCTTTTCTTTATCTCTTAACGCACTTGTACTTTCATTAATTGCTCTTTGAAGGAGAGAGTCTTGACTTTTTCTACCTTTATTCACCAGTATTTTGAACCTATTCAGTGTCACAATAAACAAGATATGCAAGAATGAATAAATGTTGTTTTCTAAGTAATTTCTTACAAAGAAGCATGAATGTGGTACAGTGTGGTACATATTCCAGGGAAGCAGGACTCACTAGAACTTGCTGCATATGCTATATCCTGCTGCCAGAAAATAGGTCAACCATGATCCTCAGCACCTCCTAATTTACAGCTCTAGAACTTTCTGTTACCATGACAGAAAAACCTTGCCAGTTACCTATAATTAAACAATCTAATCCTTATTCATAAATTTGAACAGAAAACTAGAAACAGCAAGCATTTGAGGAAACCCAATAGCATTAAAAAGGAATAACAGATAAATAGAAAAAAAAACCTGGTAAGGAAATATATTTAAGGAAACAAAAGAAAAAATATATATTTTAAATTTAAACTGTTACTCTAAATGAGGTTCAAGGGACTGCTATTTTAAGAAAACAAATGTAGGCTTCTCTAAAAACACATCTATAAGAAAAAAAAGAGTTTTTATAGAATTTAAATATTGAAATGAGATATGTAATAGAAGCCCTGAGTAACCAAATGCACATGGGCTGCAGATTAATTTATAAACTGAAAGATGAAGTAAAAATACCTCCTTTAAGAATTAATACATAATGGAGAAACATTTATATGAAGGTTCACAATTCCGTGTTTTCCCATGGTTTCTTTTACATATGTTGTTTTTGAGGAAAACTTAATATAATAATTTTATTAAAATTATGTCTACTAAAGTATTTTCAAATTGTACACAATGCTATCATAAAACTGACTGGATAAACCAGTACATTGTTAGTGTAAAATACTCTTTGTTGGAGAATAATTTTACTGTACTTTTTAAGAACCATAAGATTTCCATTGTATTTTTGCATTTTTCACCTTAGGCAAAAAAGTACTCAGAAAAGAAACACTGTGTTGAAGAAGTAAGTCCTGGAAATTCCTTTTCCTTCTGAAGCAATATTTATTTCCCTAATTTGTTTTGTTTTTTTTTAAAGATTTTATTTATTTATTTGACAGACAGAGACAACGAGAGAGGGAACACAAGCAGGGGGAGTGGGGGAGGGAGTAGTGGGCTTCCTGCGGAGCAGGGAGCCCAACGCGGGGCTCAATCCCAGAATCCTGGGATCATGACCTGAGCCAAAGGCAGATGCTTAACGACTGAGCCACTGAGGCGCCCCTCCCTAATTTGTTTTTTTAAACAATTTTTTGTTTAATAGTTTTGGCTATTCATGAAATATCTTAAATTGTTACTTGTAATAATTTAGCTTCAGGATTTTGATGCTCAGTAGATTTTTTTGTTAAGAAGGAAAATATCTCCCTTTTCCTTTATTGGTGAGTGCTGGAGGTAAACCTAGAGCAGTGATTTAATTATCTCTTTTATGGATTAGTGATAATCCAAAAGAAGAAAGACCCACATATGAAAAGAGGCTCATTGCAATATAATTTATAAGAGCAAAATTAGGAGCAATCAAAATATATAGAATTAGCAAAATATTTAAGAAAAATATGGTAATATACTTGATAAACATTATTAGGAGATTACATAGCAACAGGGAAAAATGTTCAGGATACAATGTAAGTGAAGAAAACAGTGTTCAAAATTAAATTTGTGCTCCTATTCCAATTACATAAAAATGCCAACATTTGGATTTATTTTTTTTTTTAAGATTTTTTATTTATTTATTTGAGAGAGAGAATGAGAGAGAGAGAGAGCATGAGAGGGGGAGGGTCAGAGGGAGAAGCAGACTCCCCGCCGAGCAGGGAGCCCAATGCGGGACTCGATCCCGGGACTCCAGGATCATGACCTGAGCCAAAGGCAGTCGCCCAACCAACTGAGCCACCCAGGCGCCCAACATTTGGATTTATTTTATTTTATTTTATTTTATTATGTTATGTTAGTCACCATACAGTATATCATTAGTTTTTGATGTAGTGTTCCATGATTCATTGTTTTCGTATAATACCCAGTGCTCCGTGCAATACGTGCCCTCCTTAATACCCATCTCCGGGCTAACCCATCCCCCCATCCCCCTCCCCTCTAAAGCCCTCAGTTTGTTTCTCAGAGTCCATAGTCTCTCATTGTTCGTGTCCCCCTCCTATTTCCCCTCACTTCATTTTTCCCTTCCTTTTCCTAATGTCCTCCATGCCATTGCTAATGTTCCACAAATAAGTGAAACCATATGATAATTGACTTTCTCTGCTTGACTTATTTCATTTAGCATAATCTCCTCCAGTCCCATACACGTTGATGTAAAAGTTGGGTATTCATCCTTTCTGATGGCTGAGTAATATTCCATTGTAAATATGGACCACATCTTCTTTATACATTCATCTGTTGAAGGGAATCTCGGCTCTTTTCACAGTTTGGCTATTGCAGACATTGCTGCTATGAACATTGGGGTGTGTATGGCCCTTCTTTTCACTACATCTGTGTCTTTGGGGTAAATACCCAGTACAGCAATTGCTGGGTCATAGGGTAGCTCTATTTTTAAATTTTTGAGGAAACTCCACACTGTTTTCCAAAGTGGCTGTACCAACTTGCAGTCCCACCAACAGTGTAAGAGGGTTCCCTTTTCTCACCTCTCCAACATGTTGTTTCATGCCCTGTCAATTTTTGCCATTCTAACTGGGGTAAGGTGGTATCTCAATGTGGTTTTGATTTGAATTTCTCTGATGGCTAATGATGATGAACATTTTTTCATGTGTCTGTTAGCCATTTGTATGTCTTCTTTGGAGAAGTGTCTGTTCATGTCTTCTGCCCACTTTTTGACTTGATTATTTGTTTTTTGGGTGTTGAGTTTGAGAAGTTCTTTTAAGATCTTGGATATTAACCCTTTGTGTAGTGTCATTTGCAAATATCTTCTCATATTCTGTGGGTTGCCTCTTTGTTTTGTTGACTGTTTCCTTTGCTGTGCAGAAGCTTTTTATCTTGATGAAGTCCCAAAAGTTCATTTTCCCTTTTGTTTCACTTGCAAACGTTTGGAGATATATCTTGAAAGAAGTTGCTGTGGCTGATGCCAAAGAGGTTACTGTCTATGTTCTCCTCTAGGATTTTGATGGATTCCTGTTGCACATTGAGGTCTTTCATCCATTTTGAGTTTATCTCTGTGTATGGTGTTAGAGAATGGTCGAGTTTCATTCTTCTGTATATAGCTGCCCAATTTTCCCAGCACCATTTATTGAAGAGACTGTCTTTTTTCCGTTGCATATTTTTTCCTGCTTTGTCGAAGATTATTTGACCATAGAGTTGAGGGTCCATATCTGGGCTGTCTATTCTGTTCCATTGGTCTATATGTCTGTTTTTGTGCCAGTACCATGCTGTCTTGGTGATCAC
>NC_138369.1:109772199-109787539 GCF_054177405.1 Leptonychotes weddellii | reverse complement strand
CAGTCTGGATGTATCTTTAGGTTCACAACGAGTCTCTTGTAGACAGCATATGGATGGGTCCTGCCTTTTTATCCAATCTGCAACCCTGTGCCGTTTTATGGGAGCATTTAGGCCATTCACGTTGAGAGTTATTATTGAAAGATATGAATTTATTGTCATCATGTTGCCTATGAAGTCCTTGTTTCTATAGATTATCTCTGTAAATTTCTGTTCTATACCACTCTTGGGGTCTTTCTCCTCTTATAGAACCCCCCCTTAATATTCTTGCAGGGCCAGCTTAGTGGTCACATATTCTTTCAGTTTCTGCTGGTCTTGGAAGCTCTGCCTCATTCCATCCATTCTAAATGATAGCCTTGCTGGGTAAAGTATTCTTGGCTGCATGTTTTTCTCATTTAGTACCCTAAATATGTCTTGCCAGCCCTTTCTGGCTTGTCAGGTCTCTGTGGATAGGCTTGACATTATTCTTATGTTCCTCCTCCTCTACATAGGAATCTCTTCCCCCTAACTGCCCTTAAGATGGTTTCCTTGGTTCTAAGATTTGCGAGTTTTACTATTACATGCCAGGGCATTGGTCTGTTTTCCTTGATCTTGGGAGGGGTCCTCTCTGCCTCAAAGACACAAATGTTTGTTTGATTCCCCAGATTAGGGAAGTTCTCAGCTACAATTTGCTCAAATATATCTTCTAGTCCTCTCTTTCTCTCTACTCCCTCAGGGATCCCAATAATTCTGACATTGGAACATTTCATGGCATTACTTATTTCTCTGATTCTATTTTTAAGGATTTTGAGCTGTTTCTCCCAGATCTCATCTTTTTCCTTCTTTTCTATCAATTGGTCTTCTAGATCACTAATTTGTTCTTCTGCCTTGTTTACCCTAACTATTAGAGTATCTAGATTAGTTGGATATCACTGATAGCATTTTTAAGTTCTGCCAGTTCAGCTTTCATTTTTGCCCTTAGAGACTCTATGTTGCCATTAATTGATTTCTCCATTCTATCTATCGTCTTCATAACTGTTACTCTGAAGTCCATTTCTGACATCTTGGTTATATCTGTATCCATTTGTAAATCTGTGGCAGAAGTTACAGTCTCTGAGTCTTTCCTATTTTGGGGGTTTCTCCTCCTAGTCATTCTGTTGAGGGGTGGTTGAGGGAGTGTACAGAGTCCAAATTACTGACCACAACCCAAGCAAGATGCACCTGTTTTATAGGGACCTTAGGGTTGTTGGCCTCTTGTTCTCCCAGCCTATCTTCTGGGGGAGGGGCCTGCCATGCGGTTACTCAGGCAAGCCTGTTTGGGCAGAGTTGCCCTGCCCCCCTGTGGAGGGGGGGATAAGCTCAGTGAAAACCAGTTTTGGGGGGCTTTTGTTCTCTGGCGGCTTTCCCTAGTGGCTTTCCATGTCTCTTCCAAGAGTCAGAGCAGAAGAGACCATTTCCAACCCTCTGCCTCAGAACAGAGAGATCGCAGTCTGTTCTTCAGTGAGCTCTCCAGGCCACACTATCTCAGTTTCTGTCTGTGCTGCTATAAACTGCAGCGTTCTGGATTGTGCACACCTCAGAAGCGCTCCCAGTCCTCGCCTGCAGGTCAGGGCATGTCTCTGCTCTTTGTACTTCCAAAACCACCAGCTGCCCCTAGTTCACATGCACAGCCCCGCCACTCTGGGTTTCAGTCCGGGGGGCTGCCCTAAAGTCCTTCCCCCACCGCTACTGGTCTGCGAGTCTGTGCCCCGTCCCCAGTGCAGGACGCTTCCACTCACTTGCAGTGCAGGATCCTGTGAGCTCCCCCCACTTCCGTTTATCTTCCGATATCTGCCCACGGAATCACAGCTCCCCACTTCATACTTTGAAATGAACCGCCTGCGATATTCTGTTTGTAGAGATCCACATCTATCTTCTTATATCTCAGGCTGATTTCATGGGTGGTCAGAGTAGTCTGGTAGATATCCAGCTGAATTCAGGGGACCAGTTGAAATAGGGTCCCCTACTCCTCTGCCATCTTTTTTTTCCCCCCCAACATTTGGATTTGAAGAATTTTGAAAAAGAATGTAAATTTTTTTTGTTTTATTTGAATAAGATTTTTTAAAGGGAAAAATAACAGAATTTTCCTTCTTTCCCATTGGTATCTCAAACTTATGGAGATTAAGAGTACCCGCAAAGAAAAAAAAAACTTGATCCAGTTTTGAACTAATAGTAAAATGTATATGTGGTTCATACACTCAACTCTGACATCAAATGTGGCTTGAAATTGCTGAATCTGCCTTCTCTAATTTATCTCATTTTATCCACAGTGACCATATTTAATGTAGAAATAGAAACTTACATATATACCAATTTACAGTTTTGTTTTGTTTTTTTTACTTATTAGATCGCCAGTTTATTATAAAAGGATATAACTCAGGAAAGCCAGATGGAAGAGATGCTTGGGGTATGGTATGTTGAAGGCCCTCTCTAGGAGTACCAGTCTCCCCCAAATCTTCAGGTACCCATTGACCCAGAAATTCTCCAAACCCCATATCCTTTTGGGTTTTATGGAGGCTTTATTACATCTGCATGATTGATTAAATCACATTATAGTTTTCAAAGTACACACACACACACATAATTATTCAATTCTCTTAACCATGAAGCAAGGTTAAAGTAGATAAGGGAAATCAGTATTATAAATGAAATAGATACTACAGGTATTATCATCTTTTTCAATAGATAAGAATAAAGGGGTTAAATGAATTTAAGATCCCATGGGGCAAAGAATGAAATCCATTTCCAATCCTTTCTTCTACATTAGCATCATCTCATGACACCACTTAAAAGATAACTCATTATACATTTAACTTACAGAGGATAGATTTCTCTCTTTCTTTGGCATTAAAAATGCAGGAAAGTTTTGGTTTAGTTTAGTTTAGTTTTATTACTGTTTTTTATTTGAGTATAGTTGACACATGATATTACATTAATTTCAAGTACACATATAGTGGTTCAACATCTCTATACCTTATGCTATGCTCACCACAAGGGTAGTTACCATCTGTCACCATGCAATACTATTACAATATCATTGAATATATTCCCTATGCTGAATCTTTTATTCCCGTGATTTATTTATCCCATAACTGGAAGCCTATATTTCACATTCCCCATCACCCATTTTGCCCATCTCCCCACTTCCCTCCCTTCTGGCAACCATCAGGTATTCTCTCTATTATAGGTCTAATTTGCTTTTTGTTTATTTATTCATTTGTTTTGTTTTTTAGATTCCACATATAATTGAAAACATATGGTATTTGTTTTTCACTGACCTATATCACTTAACATTATACCTTCTAGGTCTATCTATGTTGTCACAAATAGCCAGATCTCATCCTTTTTATGGCTGAGTAATATTCCATTATATATATATATATATATATATATATATATATATATATATATATATATACCACATCTCCTTTATCCATTCAACAATCAGTGATGAGTTAGGGAGCATTTGTATCTTGGCTGTTGTAAATAATGCTGCAATAAATATGGGTTGCCTATATCTCTTTGAATTAGCATTTTTGTTTTTTTGGGTAAACACCCAGTAGTGAAATTATTGAAACATATGGTAGTTCTATTTTTAATTTTTTGAGGAACCTCCATACTGTTTTCCACAATAGCTGTACCAATTTACATTGCCACCAACAGTGCACAAGCGCTCCTTTTCTCCACCTTCTCACCAATGCTCATTATTTCTTATCTTTTTTATTTTAGCCACTCTGACAGGTATAAGGTGATATCTCATTGTGGTTTTGATTTGCATTTCCCTGATGATCAGTAATGTTGGGCATCTTTTTATGTGTCTGTTGGTCATCTGTATGTCTTCTTGGGAAAATTTTAATTCTTTACATTTCATTTGTTCATAAAAATTCAAAGACACACCAGGCAGTCTACCAAGTCCTAGAGATAAAGAGATGCCTAAGATGCAGTCCATCCTCAAAGGATTTGCAGTTCAGGAAGGAAGACACCCAAATAAATAAAGAGGTATTAGTCAATGTGATAACTGTTGAGGCAGAGATATCAATAATACACAAGCAAGGAGATGTTGAATCATTTGTGGGATGGGTATAAAGAGGAAGTTTGGGGTAAGTACTTGAGAAAGGCCAAATCTAGAGGATGAGTAGAAGTTAATAAGTTATAAGACAGGGCAGAGATTGATAATATTTTAGAAAGTAAATTCTTTTTCCAAAGTTAAGAATTTCATAGAACTTTATTAATGGATATCACTAAAGAATCCAATTTTGTAAGCACTATTTAATTCCCAAATAATTTAGTCTTGATTTCATATGGTTTGTTTAATTATACATGTTTTGGTGACCTGCTAACTCATATAATGAAGCAATTTGTCTGAATGCTGCTGAAGGTGAAGTTAGGGAAGGTCAGCAATACTGAACAATTAAAAGCCTAGAGGAGAAGCTAGGATCTGTAGCTTCAGTATCCCTCCTAAAGTTATTTCCCACTGAAATCATGACTCATGAAACTTGTGTTTCAGTTAGCCCACTCACTAACCAGATATGTTGATGGATATTTTCAGGGTCTCTTTAGATTAATTTGAAATAATAAAGTACGATTGTGTAATAACTGCCTGGCATCAGCCACCCTCAGTGCCATTAATTATAGGCTTCTGTCTCTCCATTATACCTCAACCTTTATAGGCCATTCTTTACATGACATCACAACTCTTAGCCCCTCTTCTTTCTCTGTGAATACTTCCATTTGCTTTGAGTTTGAAGAGGATGAACATAGTGAGGAATTAAATTTCTATTCACAATTAATGGAAAAATAAGTTTGATTCACTAAATTCTAATATGCCTGAAACAGCTTTAATTGATATTGTTTTAATTCAATCAGAATAACTGTTCTTCAATACATACATCTATAGTCCTAATAAAATCCTCACTGTAACATCTGCTTCATCTTCAACTACATCTGCTGAATTTGAAATTGTCTGGTCTGTCAGAACACTTCTTCTTGTCAAAGCACCCTGGTGGTTGTATAAATCAGTCTATCTTCATGTGGTAATACATATGACCAGGAAGAAGAGCCATATCCCAAGACCATGCTTCTGGAACTACTCCATTTTCGTCTGTGGTGACAGATATCTTACAACTGCCTTCTATTTCCCTAGGCCAAGTAATAAACCTACCTCTCTGAGGAACTGCCTATGTTTCTTCTACCACCTTTTAGTACCTACCCTCCTGCAGGCCCCTCATAGTTGCTACAAGTAGGCACCAGCTTTCTGAATGTGCTCTAGCTTCAGGGAAGTAGAATGAGTGGGAACTCAGCAGTCAATGTCCTGGGATTTAGTAGAGTTTGAAAAATATAATTTTGGTGCTCAGCTCCCAAATGACAGTCACTTTCAGGAAATCTCCTTCTTCCCATTTGCATGTTGCCCCAATGCATGATACTTGCTCTCACCTTCACATTCACTTCATCCTCCATCTGTAAGGCAGCCTATCTTACTCTAGTTAGTCTACGTGGGTGACCTGGAGGTGACTACTCTTGTATTCTTCATCTGGCCACCTGCCCTCTTCCTCATCCTCACAGGGCCCATTTATCAGGACTGGTATTACACTCCTCTGTTGCCTTCCAGCCTCACATTTGTTATAACCTAGCTTGATATATCCTCTAACTCAGCCTTGTACTACTTGTCTCTCATCCTTTTTATCCTGGGTTTCCCTCTTTGCAGGAGTTGGCTCCATAATTCTTTCTGCTCAACACTTGACCCCAACTTCTTTTAGACTGCAAGCTACATGAAAAAATGAAATTTTGCCTATCATTATATTCCCAATGTCTAAAAAATAGAAGTAGTTAATACATATTAATTGAGTGAAAGAATTAATTTTCTTCATAAATTCCTGTTAGCTTTCTGACTTCTTCATAAGAGATAATTCTAGTAAAACAAGATGGAAGAGTTAAAACAATAGTATATCATTCAAAATAGGTTAGGCTAGGCTATAATAACAACTTTAAGGGCACCTGGGTGGCTCAGTTGGTTAAGCGACAGCCTTCGGCTCAGGTCATGATCCTGGAGTCCCGGGATCGAGTCCCGCATCGGGCTCCTTGCTCAGCGAGGAGTCTGTTTCTCCCTCTGACCCTCCCCCCCCATGCTCTCTCTCTCTCTCTCTCATTCTCTCTCTCTCAAATAAATAAATAAAATCTTTAAAAAAAATAAATAAAAAAATAACAACTTTAAAATCTCAGATTGTTTATAGCCATAAAGATTGATTTCTTGTGCATGCACATGTCCAACATGATTCAGTAGAGATTCTGGTCTTCACAGTCATTGAAGGGTTTAGGGACTGAGGGTGGAACCATCTTGTGATGCTGCTATCTTCTCATGAGTCCAGAATTCACAAAGGGGAAGAGACCCTGAGAATTGCACACTGGCTCTTAAATGTTTAAACAGCATGTCTGTTAACATCTCCTTACTTGGACAAAATAAGTTATATGGTGACAATCAGACTTCAAGAGGGCATGGAAGTGTATTCCTCCCATGACTCTGGATAGAGAAGAGAACTGAAAATCTTGATGAGAACTAGTCATGTTTTACACAATTAGTAACAAATTTGGTATGATATCCTTAAACATTCATTTCTCAATAAGATCTGCACACTTCTACTTAAAGATCTTTTTACTTAAGAAGGATGGATAGAAATCTGCATTCTTATTAATCCTATATCCCTATATATTTCTCTTCACTCAGGTCTATAAAGAGCATAGAGGTAAGTACAAAGACATTTAACAAAAACCAATGCCTACAATCAATAGTTGGAAGGTGTGATGAAAAAGCAAACTTTTGGGGGAAGAAATACCTGGTGTGCCTGTATATTTGTGAAGCAGGAATGAGGCCAGTGTGGTTGCAGAGGGTAGAGTGGGAGGGCACAGGAGATGAGATCAGACAGATAACAAAGGTAGATCAAGTAGAGTTTTGTTTGCCATTATAGGGATTTTGTCTTTTATTTTGGGAGAGATGGGAACCCCTTGCAGGATATTTTATAAAGATTCAATCTGCTGCTTTGTTGAAGTGGATGTAGAGGGGCAAAGGTAAAAACAGAAAGACCAGTGAGCAGCGTATTGCAGAAATCCAAATGAGAAATGCTGATTACTCTAATTAGGGTGACAGTAATGGAAATGAGGAGAAAAGGATAGGACTCTTATAAATGTTGAAGGTAGATCCCAAAAGATTTCCTGAATATATGAGGGTGTGAGCAAAATAAGTGACCCAAGGATGTTTCTAAGGTCTATAACCTTGTTGCATAACATTATCACATTTTCAAAGATCTCAGTAAAATGTAAATCTCTTTGAGGGCAAACAAATTCAAGCAGATTGGAGAGACTCAGAAGTCCTGGCAATGCTAGGGATCCCTAATTAGATAAAGTTATTGCTTTTCTCACCTTTTCAGCAATATAACCTTACTACTTGATGTCAATAAATGTCTCTTGAGGGTAGATAAATTTAAATGATTCCTTGGGTTTTGGTGCACATTTACCTATACTTAACTTCCCTTAGCTCTCCCTACAGAAATATTTATTCTGTATTTCTCATGCATTAGTTTTTCAGGTAAAGGTAGGGCATCTCTAAAAGACCCAGTTGATGTTTTTCAACTAATAAGTGCATGTACATTATCAATAATCCCATGTTGTTTGTGAATTTTTATCTAACAATAATTCACTCAGAGCAGGTGCATTGTGTTCCATTATACAATGTTTGAGGACTGCAAAGCTGCAGGCTTGTGCTGTAACCAGTTCATGTCCTCAGATGACCCAGATTGGAAACAGGCTTCTCTACCACTGCAACATATCATACTATAAGCCAGAGTGATTGGAATGGTAGAATCGCCATCATCTCAGGTAGTGAGAGCTGTGGGTAGAATAGGTTTTGTGTGTGTGTGTGTGTGTGTGTGTGTGCAGGTTGTAAAGAGAAAGATTTTAGTTTTGGATTTGTTAGGTAAAGTTTATCAAATATCTCAGTCAAGATGTCCAGTATGCAGTATTGATTTGTATTTTCTAATATGAATCAGGAATTCAAAAGAACTTCTTGGAAGAGAGATGTAACTTTGAAAAACTATGCCATATAGATGTTATTTTCAGCCATGAGTCTGGATGAAATAACCAAGAGAGTAAGTGTAAGCACATAGGATGAGAACCAAGAACGGAACCTCAGGACACTCCAATGTTAAAATGTCTAGATGAAGAAGAGTAAACCACCAAATGAAACTAAGGAGTGACAAGTGAGGGTCATTGCTGGGAAAATAAAGTAAGATTACACATAAATGCTCTTCATAAATGGTAAAGTGCTACATACATTTAAGTTCTTGTCATCTTTAGTGTTGAATTAAGCCCACTTATAGCATTCTCCACTGCTAAGACACACATGTATGCACACATGTACACACTCTGATCCCTGTTTACTTCTTTCAAGGATTATCTCTAACTGTACCCCTCCACATTCCCTAGCATCTGGTCAGATTGCACTATCTTTCATTCCATGACCATGATTCTCAATGGCTCTCCTTTATTCTTTGGCTCACATTTCAGCCTGAAATGTCTTTATCCTTCTCACTCTTTAAAAAATCCAACTGTGCTAACCTCCTATGGCCCAACTTCTTCAATCCTTTTGCAATACCACTTAAAAAATTGAACCATTAAAACATTGTTCTGCAATGTTTTATAGCCTTCAGCAGATTATACCTTATACTATACTTGTTAATGTACATGTTTCATCTCTCCTGCTGGTTAGCTAAATGTCTTACAGACAGATGTCTTAAATAATCTCTGTATTTCTCAGGGCATCTAATTTAATGCTTAATATGTCATACAGGCTCAATACATTTTTAATAATTCAATGAATCAGTTAATGAATAAAGTAATAAATATATGTTTATTTTGAGCTATGTCTCACTTCTTTTGCAGGGAAAAGTCTTCAACTAATATATATCTTATGATACAGTACTTGTTCTCTAATTTCAATTAATTTTATATTATTGCCAAACATATTTAATGTCTGCTATTGTACTTTCTAAGTGGAAAGTGGAAGTCTAGTCCAAAATTTAAGGCCTGCAGAAAAACTAATACTGACCTACACCTGATAGGTACTTAAACAATGAAAAAAAAAAAAGTTAATCTGCTGAATGCTTTAAAATTACACAATTAAATAACCAGTTAGCCCTCCTTCCCTCTTTCCTTCTTTTCTTCTTCCTTTGTCTTTCCCTCCATCTCTTCTACCCTTTCTTCCCCTGCTTCCTCCTTCTTTTTCTTTCTTTCTTTCACTCAATTTCCTTGGTAAAATTCTATACTTAGATACCTAGAAGAAAAGTCATAATGCTCAAATTTACTATAAAGCTGACCCAGACAAAGTAATGTTATCACTGAAGTCAAATAATAATATACTTTAATGTTTTTCATTAATGATCACATGTGTTCTCTTCATGACAGAAAATAATATTTCATATACTATTTTAAAATCCACTAATACGTATCTTTAGTAATATAATATATATAAAATCATTCTAGCATTTAGAACATAAAATATATATTAAGCTAAAACTTTCCTTTAAGTCTATACCTAAGTCTCTATATCTTTATCTCTATTTATATCTGCAGGGAGAGAGTTTAAAGTATTTACTCACTGATGGGTCTTCTACTTCCAAATAGGATGTAGAAAAATCGAAACACCTTCCCTACCACCAAATAATAAGAAAAAACTAGATAGGGGCGCCTGGGTGGCTCAGTCGTTAAGCGTCTGCCTTCGGCTCAGGTCATGATTCCAGGTCCTGGGATCGAGCCCCGCATCGGGCTCCCTGCTCCGCGGGAACCCTGCTTCTCCCTCTCCCACTTCCCCTGCTTGTGTTCCCTCTCTCGCTGTGTCTCTCTCTGTCAAATAAATAAATAAAATCTTTAAAAAAAAAAAAAGAAAAAACTAGATAAATTAAAAATCATAATATTCTGTGTGGTTAAGCATGGTGGATGCTAAGAAACCTTGATAAAGCAAATTCCAGACAAGAACAAGCACTTAATAAGGTGGCCATGAACATAACAGCTGCTATGCATTGGGTTAAATGCTTGGCTGGGCAGACACACAGTGGGTCTGCCACAGAGTTTTCAGGGACAAGGTTCAAATCAGCCATGCCTTAGACAACAGCATAGGTTTTTGGATCTGAAAGAGCTCCAAATGCTAAAAAACATTGTGTGGGCCATCAATTCTTCTCTCTTGAATTTTTCCAAAATGCACTTTTCTAAAAATGCAGCAGTGGAGGTGAAATATCATGTAGTATTTCCACCACCTTAGATTCTGGGGCTTTGCTAGGGATAAATCCACAAATAAACCCAAATATCTGAAAGTGTAAGCTCTTTCTTCCGCCTGGAAGTTAAGGTGAGGGAACACTCTTTCAGCATCTTTGTAGGTTGAGTTGACCTGGTAATGTCACTCATATCAATTCATTTTTTGAGCTCTACATAATCCTGATACCAAAACCTGACAGGGATATCCCAAGAAAAAAAATACTCACTATTAATCCTTCTGAACATAGATGCAACAGTAGTTAACAAAATATTAACTTATGAATCCAGCAATACATAGAAAAGATTTAATTTGTAGGATTTATCCCAGTAATTAAAGGGAAGCTTAACATTAAAAAAAATCATTCAATATAATTCATCAATTGATAGTTAATACTCATATAAATATAATAATTGATGTAAAAATAACTTTATAGAATCCTATACCCAATTGTGATTTAAAAATATATATCAACAAATCAAAAGTAACAAGGATTTTTCTTGATCTGACTTGTACTTAGAATATACTAAGAAATCAATAATACATAGATAAATAGCACATTAAAAAATGACCAAAAAAAAGACCACTCACTAAAGAAGACACATGAATGGCCAATTAGCACACATAAAGGTGTTCAACATCATTAGTCATTAGAGAATACAAGTTAAAACCACAAGGAAATACAATTTAAAAGGGTTACAATTAAAAGGACTAAAAATATCAAGTATTGGCAAGGATGTGGAGCAACTAGAACTCTCATATATTGCTTATCGGAATGTAGAAAGATTCAACTATTATGAAAAAAAAAATTTGGCTGTTTTTTATAGTTACGCATTTACCCTAAGAGCCAGAATTCCACTCCTACTTACACAAGAGAAATTAAAAATTCATAGCAGCCTTATTTATAGAAGCCAAAAACTTAAAACAAGTTAAATGTTCATTATCAAGAGAACAAATAAATAGCAGAATGCTATTCATTAGAATACTATTCAACAACAAAAAGGAACAAATTACTGATAAAGTCAACAACCTGGATGAATCTTTCAGACCCAAAGAAGCCAAACATATAATTTATGTTGAAGTTATTTTAGTATTGCCTAATACTAATCTATGCCAATCTGAACTAATCTATACTAATCTGTAATCAGTCCAAATTAGGATAATTATATTCTAATAGATTAGGATAGATTATATTAATGATGCTAAAAGATTATATTACTATACTATACTAATCAGTAGATTAGTATAGATTACTAATCATGTTAATGCTTAATGATCATTAAAGTGTGATTAGATTCAGAAGAGTAGTTTCCTGGGGTGTGCCGGTGTTGGAGACTGACTAGAAAAAAGCACAATAAAGATTTGGGGGGATAACAGAAATATTCCACTTGGTGATGGCAGAAATATTTCATATGGAGTATTTTTCCCTCATGTGCTGGATTTTCCCTCAAAATCACCACCACACCCTGAAAACAATAGCTAGTTAACCTTCATTATTGATTCAGTCCTAAACAATCCTACTTCTAAACATTTTGAACCAGGGGAAAAAACTTTAGATGGTTTTGTTTCTCTTCTAAAGTAATTTTAAATTATCTTTCATTTTTAGTTTAGAAAACTAATGTTATTTAATTATACTTTTTGAAGCTTTATAGAATTATAATTCTCAACATGGTTTTGGAAATAAAGTTGATTTAAGTGTTAAAAATAGGTAAAAGTTATTTGCTGGTATCACCATATAGCAGCAATTGAATCAACTGCTATAACAAAGATGATAAAAAACAAATTTCCAAGACTCAAACAAGTTGAAGCTCTCATGAGCCATCTTAATCAACTTTTCCATGCTCTTTCTCACTACTTCTCTTTCATGTACAAATACCAACTACTGTCATGCCCAAGGGGGAAGTTTAGTCTCCTTTCCTACCTAAAAATCAGTGCTGCCCTGCTTATCAGCCAGCAGAGGGCTCAATGAATGAATTCCCAAATCCTTACAAAATAGCTAAGAGCATCTCTGCTCCTGGGTTTTGTTAAACATGTAATTTGCCTCTTAAATCTGCATAGGCAGTGTAGCTGATTATTCTTATTAGTTGTTAAGCTTAACCTCTACTTATATTCATTCAAACAGTTCTTTTTTCACTTGTCATATATATCCAATTATTCACAGGCATTTTTAGTACCTGAGTGGACAAATCCTAGAATTTTAGAGTTGAAAGTCACCTCCGAGGTCATCCTCTGAGACCTTTCATTTTAAACCTGTTACCTAAGAGGTTCTTTCAACAGTGCTCCTGACCAGTAACTGGATAACCTCTTGCTTATGGAAAGGAGATAAATAGATCATATACGAGGGAATGTATTACACATATGCTCAGTTCAATTATTTGGCACCAAAATCTCTTTTGCTGTAAAATCTATTCATTGATCCCAATAATTATCTGTACCTACGAGGAGTTAGTTCAATTACTCATCTAGTGGACAGCCCTCCACATATTTACCGCCTCTTGTCAATTCTTTGGATTTTGTTATCAGCCTTGGAAAACAACATAATTTCCTTTCCCACATATCTATACGCAATTAGTTCTCATTTTATTTAGATTTGTTTCTTAATGTACTAGTTAAATGTGGTGATCCCCCTCACTTTAGAAATTTGGAATTGCAAGGCTAATCCTCCAAGTATTTATAATTTGGAGGTATAAGGACCTCCAAAGTTAGGACTGACTTTGTGACCTAACCCAATGCCTCTCAAACTTTAATGTGTATTGCATTACCTGAAATCTTATTAAAATGCAATATCGGATTCGGTAGTTCTGAGGCAGACCCTGAGAGTATGCATTTTTAACAAGCTTTCATGTTACTGGTCCACAGATCACATTTTGAGTAACAGGATCTAAATAGAATTTCTTATACAGGTTTCATTAAATTTCAAAATATAATACTACCATATTTTATTTAAACACATAAGGCAAAATATTAACAGTAGTGCACACAAACACACACACACACACATATATATATACAAGTGATGCTGTTTAATGCAAGAAAAATGTAGAAAAAAATAGAGATTATTACATCAATTCTCCACTACTAACAATTATTATTTGGTGCATGGATGCTTTGAGTTATGAAAAAATATTGCTTCAAATTATCTTGGATTATTTAGAGGCAAATAATTGTTAAAAACTTGTGTGGTAATTAAAACCACCATAACTTTTCTAACCCTCTACCTGTTAATTAAGTGTCTAATTTCCGAAGGCTGACTTTCTTTCCTCCCTGATGGTCAGCTCTCACTTTTACTATCAAAAAGCCTTCCCTCTATTTTCACAAAGGTGAAAATGAATTTATTCTCCAAGGTATTAGGTACACATACTACAGAAATTTTCTCATATGTTATGGACATAAATTTTCCACAATGAGTCTATTTCAATATGAAATAAGTAATTTTTTCTCTTCCAAGAAAGGGATCATCCATTACTTCATAGTCATCCTCTTATGGCTGGCTTAAAATAGTATTCTCTGTCATTTTGGATATATTTGTTTTACCTAGCTTTCTACTAATTTACTAACAGGAATTATTATAATTTATATAATTAGAAAATTGTATAATATAAATTATAATCATGACTAATTTGCTATAGTACCTAAGAACTATATACAGAGCTTTTTATTAATTATAACGATAATAAAAGAGCTACTACTACCATTTACTGCTTATCTCATGAAAAGTACTATCGTTGTTCATGCTTACAGAATTCTAAATAAGTATAATTGAGAACATTATATAGATGAAGAAATAGAAGTTGATAGATGTGAAATAGCTTGGTCGGGGGTCACCTGAGTAGTAAATGGTTAAGTTGAGGTTTGGAGCCAGATAACTTTGGCTCCATGATCACAGTGCAACCCTGCCTGCCTTGAAAGGTGTTTCATATTAATGCATAATAGCTTTTCTCTCAAAGAAAGTAATTATAGCAATCTTTAAAATTAGGAGATTCCATCAAACCAGACCCAAAGTACATGTAAAAGACAAGAGGATCTTTTAAAATGTACAGTATCCTCAGGGCATAAAAATAAGCCTTCTTAGGATCAGAGATTATAAAAAAAGAATTTTTCAAACACAGTGCTTTTTAAAAAACACAAAACAACTACTCTAACCATTACTTTAAGCTTTTCAAATCTCACATATTAACTAAGTGGCAAAGAACATCCAACCTGTTTAATGAGTCCATAATATAGACCTTAGCAGAACTAAGAGCTCCTGGGTTTAGTTTAAATTAGCATTGAACTGGCTTAGTTTTGTGTTTCTTTTTTCCCCAAGATTCCATGATCCTTAATTTTAATTCCTCCAACGTTTGCCATTTCTTTTGTAAATCTTTTGGTAAGAACCTGAAAATTACACTTCCTATCACTGGCTTTCCTTTACTCAGCTGATCTCTACAACTCCAGTCACTCAATCTGGGACTCCTGTGCTATAAAAGTCATAGACGAGGGCAGGACAAATGTGGAGGTGATTAGAAGAACTAGAATGACCCTTTTCAGATGAAGTGATAGTACAGTAAATGAAGAAATCTGATTAGATCCATAGAAATCCTAGATGAGAAAAGATGCCATTACATGTAGGGGGAAAAAAATAAGACTGTCAGGGAAATAAAATAAAAATACATTCCTTACAGAATATAGCTATAAGTGACTAAATTATGGTGCATCTTTTAATGAGTCAGAACCTCTCAATGTCAAGGTGTTTCATGACAGTATTGCAGTTTGCACTGTATTGTTCAAGTCACTGGTCTACCACTAAAGTCTGTGTTAGTAAAATTAACTCAGTAATGGTCTCAAAAAAACATTTCAGAGCTCTTTCCTCTAGGCTGCCAACATGCCATCCAGACTGAGGAAGACCCGGAGACTTCAGAGCCACGTGAGCCAGGGCCACATGAGCCACGACCACAGCCACAAGGACAAGCACTGGAACCACCCAGAAGATCTGGGTACTGCTTGTGGCATGCATCAACACAGGATCAACTTTTTTTTTTTTTTTTTTTT
>NC_138369.1:109733726-109771699 GCF_054177405.1 Leptonychotes weddellii | reverse complement strand
ACCACTAATCCACTGTCTGTAAGTACTTTATTCTCATACCAATGCCATAAACAATCTAATTCTGTAATAGCTGACACAAAATACCTAGTATGAAGAGAAGAACTTATGTTTAGTAGCAACCTGAGGAAAAATAAGTACATAAAATCAACAAGGAAGCATCAGTATGGTTCATTGGAGATCTGGGACTGCATATCTGGATATAATATTGGATAAATTGAGAAAATTGGAGGGATAATGGATCAAAAGTTATAACACAGCATTTTTGTGCATCACAGAGACCCTGCAGAGAAACCCCAGCTCAGCAGTGAGTTCATTTATCAAAGGGATAATGACCCCAAAACATTCTTTTGGAGACAATGTGGAAACTATTTCCTGTTTAAAAGAAAGGCACCTGTGGAACTAATTAGGATGAAGTACTTCTTTCAAAGTATGGACTATAATTCTGTTGAGTGAGTAAAAGATTTACAAGACTATAGTTCAGAATGAGAAAAAACACAAATGACAGCTGATAGTGGGGTGGGTTCTGGTATGAAAATAAGAAGTTTTGGAGAGATTCACAGTGATATTCACTGAGATATTCACAAGGGAAAACAGAAACTGTACCCAAGGACAATTTTAATAATTCAAGTCACTCTAGCCCCAAATTCAATTAACAAATGCCCCAAAGTGGATAAACCTCCCCTGAATGCATATCTTACTTACAGATTCTAAAAGATAGTTTCCTCGAGGAGTAAGCTAGGAGCTTACACAAAGAGGTTACATTTTAATTTTATACCTTTTAATTTTGTACTGTTTGCTTTCTTTTTTAAAGCATATTCATGTGTTAATTTTAAAATATTATTTAAAAGGAAAGAGTATTGCTCATTACATTAAGGAATGTAAGATGTTTAATTATTTTCTTTATTTTAGATGCAAAATAATTTTTTGTTTCCAGATTTGTATATAATGCTCAACTTTATGTGTATAAGTAAAAGAATATGTAAAGGAATGATATTGAGACATTTGTTATCATTCCATTATCAACTGAACAATAATGTAGAGATTTGATAGCATAACCCAACTGCCAAGGCTTATCATAGCCACGCATAACAGAGAGGGTAAATATAATGGAATCATGCAACTATAGCCTGACAAGAATCAGGGACCTTAGCAATCTAGTGAAATCTAATTTATTTGCATTTTTCTTTTACTGTTACTCTTGCGAGAAAGCATCAAATTTTACTTAAAAATTAATCTATTTATCAACCTAGCTTAACTATCTCTATTCTTCCCTGACAGGGCTTCAAAGAAAGCCAATTCTCACATACTTTCTCAGTTATAAGTATTCTGGAATGTACACTGTTTCTATCTCTGCCTGTACACTCCTTCCAATGCTTCTGTTCATCTTTGACAATAAAAACTTTGCAAAGCCATCAATAACAATCTTGTAGCAAATCTAAAAGATAACGTACACTCTATCATTTATTGGCTTGTCAGTATTACTTCACATTCTTGATGATGCCCGCCCTCCATCCTGCATCTATTTCTTTCCCTGGTTCTGTGACAGTACTCCTTCTCTTTCTCCTAACTCTAGGGCCTTCTAGGTTTCCCCTCTCTTCAAAGTTGGGATTCCTGTTTTCTCTTATGGACCCTTCCCCTTTTCACTTTATAGTCTCTTTCTGGATTGTGTCATGAGCGCTAGGGCTTCGTTTGCCACCTACACATAGAAAATTTCCAAGTCTATATATCTAGGTCAAATCTTTTTTTTAAACCTATTTTTCTAACTGCCTACCACATACCTCTATTTGGATATTTCACAAGTACTTTAAACTCCATATATCTCAAATTTGCCTCAAGGGATTTCTTCAAACCCAATCCTTTCTATGTATTCCTTTTTTTCAGAGAATGGTACTGATAACTACTTCAATGCCCAAGAAAATATGGTGCTTCCTGAGTCTTTTTTTCTTCATCCATTATATCCAATAAATTACTAGAATGTGCAAATTCTATGACATCTATCTTTTTCTCTGTCCTCTTTGCCACTTCCTTATCTCCTACACAAATAAATGCATAGCCCTCTGTCTCCCTGCCCTCCTTTGCTGTTTCTCTCTAAATCGTTCTCCACACAGCAGCCAGAGTAATAAACACACATACACAAAATCATGGTACTTTCCTACTTAAAATCTAGTAAGGGTTCCCTATTACTTTTCAGATAAAGACAATGTCCCTATTATGACTTGGTACATTATTATGACTTATCACACTCACACCCAATTCCACACTCACACCCAATTCCACACAATACTTCAGTCACTCAAAATTACTCTGTTACTCAATTATACCATTTTCCTACCCATGCTTTGGAATTTTCTACATCTTTTTTCTAAAACACACGTTTGAACTCTTGTGCCTGGTTAATTTCTGTATACCTCATTTAGATTTCAGCTAAGACATTATTTACAATGGGAGGACTTGTCTGACCTCCATTTCTCCATCCAACTCTTTGTTTACTGTCACTCATCTATGTTCCCCTGTCAAGTAATATTTTGTTGCATTTATGATTTATAATTCTCTCTTTACTTGTCTCTAAGCTTCATGAGGGCAGGATTGCATCTATTTCCTTTACCATTTTATTTTTAGCTTCTAATGTAGTGACTAGTATAGATTTTTTAGTTCAATAAACATTTTTAATTTCATATACAAATTAATTAATCATCATCATCAATCCTATCAATGTCTTATTCTCAGAAATCCAAGGTTTTTTGGCTTCTCTTATAAGAATTTCACTTATGATATCTGACTTTGTTTAATCTATTGTAGCCATGTTTCAGAATACAAGATAATAAAATATGTTTGCTATCTTCTGATATACTTTCCACTTAAAGAACACTTGTCAAAGTGATCAAAAATCTTCAAAACAATTATTCAAGAACTGGTTTTGTGTTAATGGATATGCTCATAAGCATACATCAGGAGTTCATGTACTGCTTTGAAAAGGCAGAATACTGCTGGGAATGAATCATTTTCTTGAAGAAGCTCAAAGTTCTTTACTAAGTTGTGCCAGGGAAGCCCCACATCGAGCGACAGATTTCATTAGCAGTACATCCATTTTTGCTATCTTTGTAGAACACTGTTAAGTGCTATGCTAATAGACAAAAGTAGAAAATCAGAACATATGTTGTGAAATTAGCTGGAAGCTATATAAGCAACGTTTTGTTTTTCTTTTTTTTTTCTGGATGAAGAATTCTGGTTCAAAGACATAGTTTCTAACATTTTAGTGTGCAAGAAAAACAACCAATAATGGATATTTCAAACAGAATTAGAAATCAGACAGAATTAAGTTGGGTAGTATTCTCATCTAAGGTGTAGAAAACCAGGGTAGCAAGAGAACTAGATAAAATGTGAGTAAATACTGAGTTTTTCTTCAGTACATTCTACTAGGCCACCTACTGCAAATTGAGAGCTGAAGACAGGTCATCTGAACATGATGGAGTAAAGTTAGAGAAAATATTCAGAACTCTAGAGACAATTAAGACCAGCTATAATTATTCAGACCAAAGTATTCTATAGTTATTGGAATGGAAAGGACAATACTCATGTAGCATGTAATGTCAACTTAAGAGTATTAGTTGACATTTGTATTAATGACATCTTTAAATTAAAAGGCAAGGGTATATAAATAACACTAGAGTTGAGGGATCAGACATGAAACTAAAAAAATGGGGGACTGAATGACAGTCTCTAAATGGAAGACCTGATCTAACAAAATACCTAGTAGTTCATCACTTATCCCAGGTAGAAAATAAAAACAAAACATGGCTCTTCTTTAAAGGAAATATTAAAAGAAAACTCAGCATCTGATATTTCCCATCCCCCAGTATAAGGGCTGGCTTATTACTGTTCACCATAAAGAAAAAGCTAATGATCAATTCTGTCCACATCCACAGAGCTTCTAGGAAACCTTTACTAACTTCACTTCTAACCATTAAAGGTGACCAATGATTAATGGACATTTAAGGAAAACAAGCAATGTGGAAAAAAATAAAAGGTCAAACTAAGCAAACAGAAAAGTGAACTTCAAAAGAGACAGAAAAAAAATTTAGAGAACAGAATAAGATTTTTAAAAATGATTTCATTACTATCTGGGAAGAAGATCTAGGAAGACATTGCATGCATGGAAAAAGTAGTGGATTCAACAAAAATGGACCAATAAAGAACAAGAAAGAATTCCTAGAAATTTTGCAAAATTTCCAAAATAAAAATTCAATAGAAGATTCAAAGTCACAGTTAAGGAATATTCTAGAAAGGAAATATATATATTAAAAAATGAAATAAAAGAAAATATGTAATGGAAAGAAATATGTCAAACATATGTCAAAAATATGTCAAACAAGGAAGTCTGATTACCCAGAGTTGAAGAATGAAAGAGTAGGGGTAAAATTATCAAAGAAGTATCAGAAGAATTCCCAGGCTGAGTGATATGACCTTTCAACTGAAAGGACCCATCCAGTGCCCAGCAAAAAAAAAAAAAAATCTAGATACATCTTTGTAAAAATGAACAACATGAAGTTCAAGGATGAGATCACAAATTCTTTTAAAGAGAAAAAAAATAGGTCACCAATAAAAAAACAAGGATTAAACTGGATTATAGTAATAATAAAATTATGAAAAGAAAGAGAAGAAAACCTTCAAAGTAATGGACTATAAAAAACAGATTTCTATGTAAAATGAAACTATCGATTGTTTATGAAAGTTGAATAAAAACATTTTTAGAAATGCAAAGAATCAGGAAGTTTACCATTCTTGCTTTCTTTCTCAAGAAGTTAATCAGTTAATCTTCCCATCAACATATGATTACTGACACCTTTGCAATTTCAAACAGCATAGGTAAATCTCCATTTCAAATGCCAGGAATCATAGACAATACTCATTGATTCCCTATTTTGCAGAATGACAAATTATATTAATACTCCCACCCTCTCCTCATCCTTTCTTTCGCTCTACCCAAGCTTTGCTAGCCTTAAATTTATTTCCATCTTTACACAGATTAGTTCCAAATGTTTAAACTTAATAAATATTATTGCTATGATGCTGCTGCTGCAAATGTAGTTTGTTGCAACCTTGAGTCATATACTAGGATTATATTTCATCCCCTAGAACTCCAATACTTCCATAAGAAAAATACCTTCTTGTGTCATTTAGAATGAATTCTCTTTAAATCCTCCACACAAAATGCCTTTACCATATTCTCAATTCTGTACAATTTGGAATCATTCTTTATATTTTATAGATTCCTCTTATTTCCCAGAGCCTTTTGTCCAAAACCTTTTGTTCTCCTACTGCTCTCTAAGGTAGCGTCTAGCTATCATAGAGAAATGGCATATTACTGTGCTTCTAAGTTAAACCCATTCTTTCCTTGATATCATGTATTCATCTCTCTTACCTCTTCTTCCTATAATACATCTTCAATTAACTTTCTCAGAAGCCAAAATAATAGGGGGGAAGGGACTGAACAGGAAGCAGGGAGAAGGTTGATGGTGTGAATGAACTACACTCCTCTTTCATAGCAGGAAGTTAATACACGATGTACATGTAGATTTTTTTATTTAAAAAAGAGATATCAATATATAATTTTAAAATAGGCATCAGAAGAGCTAAACACAGAAATAGAAGTAGTTGTCACTTGAGGATAGAGCCTGGAAAGAGAGAGGACTTTGATAATCAACACTTGCTTTTCAATATAATTTGTAATTATTAGTGTTATTCACCAAATATTCCTAGTTCTCTGCCCCTGAGAACATGACAGGATTGTACTTCCTGGTCCTGGTGAGATTGCATGGAACTATATTACTAGTCATGGCTAATGATTTGTGAGTGAAAGTGGTGTATGTCACTACTTCTAGGTAGAGACAGTAAGAGCCAGTACACAATTCACCACCCTCTCTTCTTTTTCCTCTGTAACATTCATCAGGAACTTTGGTGGCTAATCATCAGCCTGAGTAGCAGAATGAGAATATATGTTTCAGAGCTAGTCCCCAGACAACTTATGATATGCAGCATGGACTAGAAATAAGCCTTTGCTCTTATGGGCCACTGAAATTTTGGAGTTACTTGTCACTGCAGCAAAAGTTAACTAAAAAAAAATGCGATTTTTTTTTCACATGTGCATGACTTACTTTGATAATAAGACATTTTAAAACATCAAAAGACATAGCAAGCTTCTAATTGGTCCTAAATAATAAAAATATCATGTCTTTGTTAATGTCAAATCTGTAAACTCAGTAAAATGATTTTAATTCTCTTCAACGAGGTTCTTCCTCTGAGCTTCGGAACACAGAAAATTGAGTAATTATCTTCTGCATTCTCCTGAGGTGGTACATAAGTAGTATCAGTCTAGAGACATAAGAGAGAAACTAATTCTTTTTTTTTTTTAACTTCTTTTTATTATGTGATCAGTTTTTTTTTCTTTTTTTATTCTTATGTTAATCCCCATACATTACATCATTAGTTTTAGATGTAGTGTTCCATGATTCATTGTTTGTGCATAACACCCAGTGCTCCATGCAGAATGTGCCCTCCTCAATACCCACCACCAGGCTAACCCAACCTCCCACCCCCCTCCCCTCTAGAACCCTCAGTTTGTTTTTCAGAGTCCATCGGAGAGAAACTAATTCTTTACATATAATAGAAGCTCAGGGCTTAATTCCTTGTGGAGCCCCAGTTGAGAAAGTCTACTTGGACCATAGTCCCCATAAGGAGTATGGTAACACATGGAAAGACAACTAGCTATTTTTTAACATCGTTATACCAGAAAAAAGCATTAAATAGTTAAAACCATAATGATTCAGTAAGAATTACTTTTTTGCTAATGCTAATTTACATGAGGTGCTAGTTCTCAAACTTCAGTGGGTCTAGGGTGGGAACCAGAAATTTGCATTTTAACAGGCATATGAAGATATTCTCATATAGGTAATCTTTAGACACACTGAGAATATTGCCTTAATATTTTCCTATTTACACATCAGAGTTCAAAAGATTGTTTACTTTGTCCCCCAAATATCAGTGAGTGATTAACTCTCAAAGAAACACAGTAATAAAAATGGAAACTAAGAGGAAGTCAAAATCACACTTAAACTAGAATTAAATCCTCATTATCAGGGAGGATTAACCAGCTCAAAAATTGACTGTGATTAAAACATAGCAGGAACCTGAGGGTTATGCCTAGTTATCTTTCAGAAGAACTCAGTGATTGATAAGATGCCAGCTGGATCAATGGCCATCTTCCCTTTCCCACAGACACATCCAGGAGAGGCAAATTTAATCAAGGAAAAAGGGATTTACCGAGGCAATCAAATTTCCTATGGCCACACCACCACTGAAAAAGAGTATTCCAGGAAGCAACTTGGTTTCTATTCTCCCACCTTCTAGGGGACCATTGCTTGCCGCTGCCTAGTCACAGTGCCTTGCTTTGTAAAAATCCTGAGACCTAGGCTCCTCTTTTCTTTTGCCACACGATTCTGGCAATCAGTTAATCAGTTTCAGATCATGACAGTTGATGTGATGACTGTGAATCTATTCTCAGTTCTGTCAAATTTCATCTGTACACGCCCTTGGCTATATTGAAATCTCATGGTATATTTCGAAATTTTTAAAAAATGCCATAGCCATTTGACCTTCTGTTTTTCCTAGTTGTTTTTTTTTTTTTTTAAAGACTTTATTTATTTGACAGAGAGAGACAGCAAGAGAGGGAACACAAACAGGGGGAGTGGGAGAGGGAGAAGCAGGCTTCCTGCCGAGCAGGGAGCCCAACGTGGGGCTCAATCCCAGGACCCTGGGATCATGACCCGAGCCCAAGGCAGATGCTTAACAACTGAGCCACCCAGGCACCCCTTCCTAGATATTTTGATAACAGAAAACCAAAGACTAGCAATGGTTGCTGGAGAAACAATATTGAAATGTAAGTATTAAAAATGTATGAAATTGTTATAGAAAATAGGTCTTGTCTATCATCACCAAAAGTAAATGAGTTCCATACTGGTGGTGGTGACTGCCTAAATTAATTTGACCATCTCATTCCAGTTTGGGCCTCTCATAACTTTGGTAGCCTAAATACAATCCTACTTACATATTTTCCCTTCATTTTATATTTCATTAAGACTCAAGTGCCCTCCCCAGTCCTGTCATTTGTAGCCTGATGTCCGAATGTGGTAGAGAACAAGATGGGCATTTGTGGAAAGACAGAATACACACTGTTTAATAAGTAAGTTTCAGGGCGCCTGGGTGGCTCAGTTGGTTAAGCGACTGCCTTCGGCTCAGGTCATGATCCTGGAGTCCTGGGATTGAGTCCCGCATCGGGCTCCCTGCTCGGCAGGGAGTCTGTTTCTCCCTCTGACCCTCCTCCCTCTCATGCTCTCTATCTCATTCTCTCTCTCAAATAAATAAATAAAATCTTTAAAAAAAAAATAAGTAAGTTTCATTGTGCTACTGTGTCACAAACAAAATTTATCAAGTAGCCACGGAAAAAAGTAATGTTGAATGTAATACAGGGTATTTTTCACTATACCAAAACATACCTGTGTATGATAAATTTTCCTTGAGTGAGCAGTCTTTTCTATATTAGTAACACTAAACTTTATATGTGATTATATTTCTACTTTACTTTGGTGTAAAGAAGATCAGCATCAAATTTACAATCTTTTCCCACTCACTGACTAGGGTCTTACGATTTGCATCCTTGTGAGCAAACCATAACCCTGATACCTATTTTTCTTACTCTCATTTTCCTTTACTCCAATCTTTTTCATCTATTCATTGTTATTTTGTTAAATTGTATGTGGTTTTTATGAGATACCTCAAAACATAGCCAAGCTAAAAAAGTGTAAGTAATAGGTAGGTAATAAATGAAGAGAGAAAGAGAGACAGAGAGGAAATGTTATCTATAATGTAGATGAGCCACGAGGAAATCTCAAGACAGTGGCACTGAAGCTTAGGAAATAGCTCCTGGCCAGCTGAAACAGATCCTCTCACCATGTCCTGTGATTGGTCTTTTTTTACTAAGATAATGGGAGACAGAGGTACTACTTTCTGTGGTTCTTAAGTTATGAATACTTTGATACCTTCAGTTTTTATGAGTAACCTAAGAGTTGCCTACTAATAAAAGTATTGGTGGTTAAGAAAATTTGAATTTATGTATTAATCAAGTAAAAGCATGATTCAAAACACTATGTTGGATGTTGCAGGGGTGGAGAGTTCCACAAGAGGTGGGCAGGTTGAGGGCAGTGGTTCAGAATCTGTTTTAGATAAAGGCTGACTTGGATTTGAATCCTTCCTTTTGGTGTCGCCTTGGGTACGTATTGTCCTAACCTCAATTTCCCTTATCTATAAAACTGGAATAACATAGCATCTACCTTTTTGTGTCCTTTAGAGATTTAATTTGAGATGAAGGCATTAGAGAACTTAGCACAGAATATGTTTTCTATTCACTTTTATTTGATTTTTATTTATGACAGTTTCTTCCCTAAGAAACTAAGATTTATAAAGCAATTAAGTCATGCATACAAGACTATAGTTGAAGGATATATGTAATAAATGCCTTGAAGGTGGCATATACAAAGTGTTATGGGGTAAGGGGAACAGAGAGAAAAATGATGAAAGTCAGAGACCCAGCTGTGGGGTCAACTTGAAGAAAAGCCTCTAGTGATTTAAATGAAAGGCTATCTAATGTGTTCGAGAACACATAGTAAAGCTACATCAAGACTCAGGTTGAACGACAAATTAGAATAGACTGTACAATATCAAAGTAAAGTGCAAATGCTGTCAAGAAGAAACTAATAATGAGAACACTGCTTTTACAAAGAAATCATTCTATGAAAAGTAATACACTCTTTATGTTGCCACCAATTAGGATATGAAGCCACATTATGGCCCTTCTCATAACAACTAGCATTTACTGTAGAATAAATATGTGCCAGAAGTCTTTTAGATACATAACAATCAAACAAGGTAAGAATTATCCCCATTTTCCAGAGCAGAAGATGAGATTTAATAACCTTAAATACTTTGATTAAAGTCACTTAGCAAATGATGGCATAGAGGTGCTTCCTGGCTATAAAGTCCATGTTCCAAAACCTGTACCCCTCTCACTATCATCTTTTGACTCCCTACATAATTGCATCTTACTAGATCTAGTTTGATGACTGTGTCAAAACTGTGGTTTGACTGTTTACATGGAGAGTGGGCCCCTCACATAGGATTTTACATTAATTCTCTGAAAAAGGCATAATGGGAATTTGAATAAGTAAGAATACAGGCTTTATTTTCCAGAAGAACCAAGTGACACCAACACCAGTGGTGTCTTATATAAAGAGTGGTTGCCCCCACATTCATGGGGTAACAACAAACTCAGTATTTTCTGTTCTTCTAGTGATTACAGATCTTGACAGTGTGTTAATTGCTATGAAGTCTCTGCTAAACTGGGAACATATCTCTGTAGCACTCTGAAAAATACAAAATCCTTAAGTTTGAAGAAAAAAACTGGAAGAAAGCAATATATAAGCGAAGAAAAGAAGTGATAACTTTCCAATGTTTGCTTTTCTAAATTTTTAAATACTATTTAATTTGAACTATGACAGTTTTACATGGCTTTTCCAACAATGGCTATGCTTTAATCAGAAACTGAAAATAATTCAGGCTACCTCTAAAGATTATCTAACAATTATCATTATGCTATAAAAAATAATGGTATAGTTGCCAAAAAGCATTTCCAAATAGCCCAACTATAGGAAAAAAGACATAGGCCATTGAGGCCAATTAAGAGACTATAATCATGGAGAAAAAACAATCAGAAAGAACTTTTCAAAAGATTGTGTAGTATTTATTAGTGCCATTTGCCATGTTTTTAGCTTTCCATCTTCTGGACACACTTTCTGATCCTACTGTTGCCATGTGGGACCATGTACTTATCCTGGCCAACGAATCCAGAGCAGATGTATAAAATGTCACTTCCAAGTTAGAGCATTTCATTATTTGTTCAAGACCCTCAGAGTTCTCTTTCCCTCTCTCTCACTGACTGGTTGACTTTGATAGTGGCTGCTCCATTAAGCTGAGTTCAAAAGTGAGGGGATACAGAATGTAAATTTCAGGCAACCTGCAATAGTCATGAAGCACGAGGGAAAACTAAACCTTTGTAGCTGCAAGTCACCAAGATTTTGTGGTTGTGACTGTAATTTATCCTAGCCCAGCACTGTCCAAGAAAAAAAAATGTGAGCCACACATGAAATTTTAAGTTTTCTACTAGTCATATTTAAAAATGCAAAAGGAAATAGGTGAAATTAATCACTAGCCACATTTCAAATTCTCAACAGCCACAAATGGCTCTGGCTACTATATTGGACAGAGCAGATTTTGCTAATTATGGTTTTACAGACAACATATAGTATCTAATGAATCACTAAGATTTCCTCAAGAAACACATATATACAGCAGGACAAATGGCTTAGAAATAGACAGTTGATACATTGTTTTGCTTTAAGATGGCAATGGGCTATCCTAGCGGATATGTCCTCTGGGCAATGAGAAAATACAGAACAAAGAAAGCACAGAACATTAGGAATATAAATGTAGTTCCAATTAACCTTCACTTTGCTAGTTCTTGAAAATAGAAGAGTAGAAAGCTTGGCTATACCTTGAAAAATCCATAGTTGGTCCTCAAGAGACCAAATAATATAAATGATTAAAAAAAACTTTGAAAGACATATCTGAAAGAAATGACATCAAACATCTAGCACTCATAGGTCCTGGAGCTGAGAAAAAAATATCAGCAATGAATAGAGTTTTACATATATCTAAAGTAATTAAGAGGGAAAGAAATACAAGAACAGAGTGAAAGCTTTGGGTTTTTAACAAGAAATGATTATTAGTGACATCTGGAATTATAGCTTTGGTGAATTTATGAGTTAAGTGACCAAATTAAGGAAAATTCAAAAGAAATCTAGTGAAGAGGAAACTGAAGCAATGAATGAAAGGCAATAGTAATAGTATGAGTAGAAATGTACTTCTATAAAATAGAGCTCCATTTCAGCTGAAGAGCCCAGGGAAAGTTAATAAGAGGAAACAGCCATTTGTGGGTCTGTGTGAAGCTAATAATGAAATGCAAGATTTTACAAGGAGATGAGTGGCATGAGGGCAAAAAAGAGCAAAGGACTTAGACAAGGATCAAATACCCTATCTGGAGGCTTAAAGGAATAAAATGTAAGGCTTTAGATTGGCTTTAGATTGGCTGATCAAAGATGAAATCTTTGATCTATTGAGAATTACATGTTTAAATAATTGGTTACCTTGACTGATTGAAAGAAAGCATGGGATTTACAGGTAGTTGTAATTTTAGCGGGAATAAAGGAAATGAGAACTTGACTAATAATGATTTCTATAGAAATATGTATGTATTTTTTCACACAGGTAAAAATGAATAAAATTTTTAGGAAAAATAAAAATGAATAGAAATCAAGTTTAGCATGTGAACTAGAAATAACTTAAAAAGGAAGAAAACTTTTTAAAAATTGAATTTTTTCTTAAAATTGAATACCATACATAAATGCGTGCTTTTAACTATCTTAGGGAATAAACAATAATATGAAATTCCAGAAAGTTTTTGGAACACCCATCACAGGACCATGTTATTTTGCTTTTTACTATTTTTCTAAGTTTATACCAAACCAAAATTCTTAAAAAAAAAAATCGAGTTCTGCAAGCAATACACCCTTACACATTCTCACCTATTTTCTCACAAATATCTTGACATTAGGTGTTTGGAAAAATAACAATAGCAATAAAAAAAATGATGAAGGCAAAGTCAAATAATTTTCTAGATTTATATGTGTAAAATTTATGGAACATAAAACATAAAATTTATGGAATATATGTAGGTTTCAAAAAATTGTCACAATAGTTTAACATATAATTTTTCTATAACACAATAACATATGTTAAAAGTGAACAGCAGTATAAGTCACAGAATACCAAAAACAACAGAAAGGATTTTGGAAGAAAAAAAAAAAGATTTTGGAAGGTTCAAAAAACCTGGAGAACTGGAAGGTCATGTCAATTAAAGCAAAGTCCAAGACAATCAAAAATACTTTAACAAATCTAATTTTTTAAAAAGAGCATCAAGCAGTGAAAAGAATTTCAACTAAAACCAAAGAATATTTTAAATATAATTATACACTAAGCAAATGACAAAGGAAAAGTGATGAAATGTAAAGAAATAGTCTACAAAGTAATTATTTAGACCCTGTCTTTAGAATTAAAGCAAAAGAGCAGGCATTTGCTTATCATCAAATCAGATTTATGAGTAGAAAGGTGAGAAATTAAAGAACCAGCAGATTAACACCTTAAGTGACAATTAACTCAATAATGTTTTCTCTGCTAATAAAAGACTAACACCAATAGCTCTCAGTCAAAAGTGCTAAATTAAGTAAAGATGATAGAAATTCTTAATTTATTCAGATGGTTAATATCTGAAGTAATGGAATTTACCCTCATAAATAGCTTTTGTGTGTGAGGGTAATATCTACTACTGTCCAGCAGAGAAGATTTCTCCTTTAGGCAAGTTTAGCCTCTTGTTCCATTCAACCCCCCCACTCTCTCCCTTCATTATCCAGGATGACAGCACATTGAACCCAATGGTGTCCTTTATTCCTTCCTCTCCTGACCCAACATGGATGTATGGAACTAGCTTAGAATGAGGGGTAGGGTCCAGGCACAGAGGGAGTAAGCACAGGTTTTGGGGTCAAACAGGCCTAGGCTTCAATTATCCCAGATCCATCACCTACTAGCAATTTGTTTAACCTATATGATGCTTACTTTTCTCATTTACCAAAGGAGGATAATAATACCCACCTCACAGAGCTACTGAAAGAATTAGAGCTAACAATGCAGGTAGAGTCCCTAGTACATCTTGGCATGTAGAAAGCGTTCAACAAATTAATTTCATTGTTAAGATCTGAGTCCAAATCCTGCTCTGCCATTAGAAGCTCTGTGGCTCAATTCTTGATGATATAGTACCTACCTCCTAATATTACTGTGAGGATTAAATAAGTTAAAGTAAGTAAAGTGCTTAGAACAGTAACAAGCAAATAATAAATGCCACGTAAATATTATCATTATTATTATTACTAGGCTCACAATTCCTAAGGGAGGTTCTGAAATAGCAAAGTCCTAATGCATAGGACTTTGTATATAAAGCATAGAGGTCAAGTTTTCTATAAAAACAGATACAACTAGGATGATCAGAAAAGGGGCCAAGAATTAATGACCTTAAAAATTAGTATAGAGACCAGCCCTTAAGTACATCACTGGTTCTAGGCTTTACCACCTTTTTTGAGAGTCACTGCCATATGCAGGTGTCTCCAATGCTTATAATCACATCATAGCCACAAGGAGAACTGTGCTCTTACAGATGCAATTTGTAGGGATGAAAGGCTAGTTTTCCAGGGAGATCTTAAATACTTCTTCATGTTGATCTCCGGCCTTCCATAGTCCCACACTGGCATGATCATACATAAGACTGTGATACCAGAAGTCATTGCTTCAAGTTTGTGGTGTTGTGCTTGGTGCTTTTGTTCTCTCACTACATTTCAGAACCAAGCAGGCATGGGTTCTAATCCTGGCTCTGTCATTTACCAACTTTGTGACCTAAGCATATTCTATAGTGTATCTGATGCTTCACTTACAAAATAACCATTTCTCAGGGTCACTGTGAAGTTTGGAGATATTATATAAAGGAATGCCTGGCATGCATTCAGCAAGTGGTTGTTAAACACTAGCTACACAGGCTCCTTATCTCATTTCTTTCTTTGTCTTGTACCATTAGAATGTGTTTATTCTCCATGCCTCTCTTCATGTAGTGGAGTAATTCTTACCCCTCTCTGGGCTAAATATCCATGATGCCCTAAAACTCCTTAGGCTCTTGCACATATTGACTTCTGCCATGCCTCTTATATCCTGGTTGCTTATCGTACTCTCTCAATCTCTAGCTCTCAGTCTAGAGAAGGTGGACCTCTCTATTAACCAAGGTGGCCATATAAATGAAATGAGTCTTAAGTTTCCTTCTAGCCTTTGTATTCAATAATCCTAGTAAACTTAGTTCTATAAAAGCTTATGCTTTAAATTCAAGTTGGCACTTCTTTCTATGTCTGGGTTACCTGAAGTCATCTCTTTGTTTTGTTTCCTAGCAAACTACATCCAGTTGATGCTCCATGTATATTTCACATCAAGCTTTCAGTCTCTAGCATGTCATCATGACTTGCGAATGTCCCATGTGCTACCCTCTGCTTTGCATTTCTTTCCTTCCACTTCTCATGGCAAGCTTAAAGTTACCCTTCCAAACCAGATCATATGTCACCTCCTGTGAAACCCTCCCCAACTCCCCCAAACATCCCAGGTTGTCCTGGTCCCTGAGTTTCCACTAGGTTGCTATCACTGTAAAAGAACTGACCACACTGCATTATGATTTGTTGAATGTTTTTCCAACACTTGGTTATGTGTTGGTCTTTAAGCGCCCGGCTAGCTCAGTCGGTTATGTGTTGGTCTTTGAAGACAGGAATAATGTCTTATTCATTTTCCTAACATCAATAGACACTACCTTGTTGTAGCATGAGCTTCTAAAATGCTTAGTAATTAAATAATTATTACTCCCTTACTTCAGTGAAATGACCAAGTTTATTAATAATAAGGTCCCACATTTGTTTTTTCCCATCTCAACGTAATTTTGTATCTATTCCTATCATAACATTCTAAGTACAAACGGAATTCAGCAGCATATTAGAAGACCAACTTGGGGGGGGGGCACCTGGGTGGCTCAGTCAGTTAAGTGTCTCCCTTTGGCTCAGGTCATGATCCCAGAGTCCTGGGATCAAGCCTCTCGTCAGGCTCCCTGCTCAGCGGGGAGTCTGCTTCTCCCCCTCCCTCTCTCTCTGAGTCTCTCCCCAGCTTGGGCTCTCACAATCTCTCTAAAAAAAAAAAGAAGACGAAGTAGGATTTCCTCCCCCAAATGTAAGGAAACTTAAATATTAAAACATTATCTGTGCAATTTACCATAATAATAGATTTAAAGTGACAAATCATATGATTATTCTTATTATTACATACAGAGATATTAGATTGCATATTATACTACATTTTATGTAAATCATAATCCATTCTTGATGATAATTACAATTCTTAATAAGAGGGATGGAGAATTCTTTTGTTAATATGATGAAATATATTTACCTGAAATCATAAGCACAACATGCACTTAATGAGTTTACATTAGAAACATCCCCATTAATGTCAGTAACAAGATAGCAATATCTACTCTTACACAGATTTTTTTGTCATAGGTAGGGAGGTACTATCCAACACAATTAGATAAGGAAAAGAAATACAAATTGGAAGGAAGGTGGTGAATGTATCATTGATATTGCTATAACTATTTTGTCTGAAAACCCAAAGATAATTAATGACAGTGAAAAATTAATTGCAGAAATCAATAGCTTTCTTACTGCACACACAAAAAAACCCAGTTATGTAGGAATAAATTATAAGAAACAGGCAAGTTCTATATAAGGGAAAAAATCTAAAACTTCTGAGGAACAAAGAAAACTAAAAGAAAGAGAAACTATATTCTTGTCATGGAAGATAGAAGTTCTTAGTGTTCTGTAAGTTAATCCATTTAATTAATATGCTTCAATAAAAATATTTGACAGAATTTTTAAAGTTCACAGACTACTCTAAAGACCACATAGAATAATAAACAATCATGACTAGCTAGCAAAAAAT
Source organism: Leptonychotes weddellii (assembly GCF_054177405.1). Lineage (NCBI taxonomy): Eukaryota > Metazoa > Chordata > Mammalia > Carnivora > Phocidae > Leptonychotes > Leptonychotes weddellii. The sequence goes on along the minus strand of NC_138369.1, from coordinate 109,754,902 downwards.
AAAGAGTAATGAAAAAGAACTATATTATAATATCAAAATATAAGGCTATAACAATTCCCTTGTGGGGAAGTAGAAAGGAAGAGGAATCAAATCAAATCAAATTGAAACCCTATAAATAAATTGCAGATGAAAACTTAGCAAATGATCAGTGACATATATGAAAAGAATGACATTTCAAGTCAGTGAAGAAAATATGTATCATACAATGAATAGTATTGTGACAATCTGGGAAACTATCTGAAAAAAAGTTGGATATAATCACATATTTTACAACAAAATAAAGTTTTGCTGAATTAAATAATTAGATGTAAGAATAAATAAATGACTCAAATAAAACAGGAATTTTTAAAACATAATTTAGAATGAGGAATAACTTTCTGAATTATACAAAACTCAGAAGCAATAAAATAAAAACTGACAAATATGACTACATAGATTTAAAAGATTCTCCAAAGGAAGGAAAAACTCCATGAACAAAGTAAAAAGATTAAAGATAAATGGGAGAAATATTTTCAACTCCTATCACAGATAATGCACATACATATATGTATACCTTTGTGACACATAACTATAAATGTATATATAAAACTATATAATAAATACAGTTACAGTTGTAAATTCTTAAACAAAATTTTGTGTTATATACATAAATATTTATAACAATATATCATTTTGATGTAAATCATCACAAGGCCCATCCCACTAAAAAATATTGTGCAAAGCATATGGAATGTTTCCCAAAAAATATAAAATAAAAATAAATCAACAATATATGGCTCTTAAACATAGAAAATGACACAGTATCCCAGTCATATTTGCAGAAATTTAAATTAAAACTAAAATGAGACATTTTTAACTCATTAGTTTGGCAAAAATAAAATTGTCTGGCAACATACTGCATTAGTGGCGGTGCCTATATAAAGGCAGTTGAAGATGCAGCTGGTGGGAGGGTAACTAGCACAGCTTCAAACAAAGGCAGCTTAGTAAGATGTTTCAGGATTAAAAATATATGTACCCTTTGATCTAACATTTCTAATTTTAAGTATTATTTATTTTTCATGTGAACAAAACGATGCTTGTATAGGGTATACATTGGGGATGCTGTTTGTTATTACAGAATTTTCCATCAGTGTGGAGCAGAGTGAATAAAATATGGCCAATCCATATATTGGAGGTCCATGAATGTTTATTTTATTTTTATTTTTTAAAGATTTTTTATTTATTTATTTGACAGAGAGGGTGAGAGAGCACAAGTAGGGGGAGCAGCAGAGGGCGACGGAGAAGCAGGCTCCCCAGTGAGCAGGGAGCCTTATGCAGTCTCCATCCCAGGATCCTGGGATCATGACCTGAGCTGAAGGCAGACGCTTAGCCGACTGAGCCACCCAGGCGCCCCTCCATGAAGGTTTAAAATGAAAAATGTAATGTTATATTACTAATGAGGACATGATTGATAGATAGATAGATGATAGATAAATGATAGATGATAGATGATTGATAGATAGATAGAGATAGATGAATGATAGATAATTGCAGGAGCAAAATAGAAAACAGAAAAGTGTCTATTATGCTTCTGACCCAAAGATATATTTTTAAAATCACACACATATAAACTTATAGATGTTTAGGAATACATAGACTGTGTAGGGAAAGATAAAAAGAAAACTGATCACAGTGATTATCCACAAGGTTGAGGAAAAACAATCCTTGGATGAGAGGAGACACAGAAGATTAACTTTTCACTGTACATTCTGTTGTACTTTTGAATTTTGCACCATGGGTATATACTAGATCAAGAAGATAAACAAAAAATTTAAATATTTAAAGTAAGAGATATGCCTTTTCTCAGATACTTTTCTTCCTACCTCCTTCCTAAGAAGCATCCTCCTGCTGCTCCCCTTCCTTCTCTTCCTTCCAAGCATCTTCAAATGTAGCCTCTCCTTTCTTTCTGTTTAAATACCATAAATCTTTGTGAAGAAGAACTTCAAAAATGCAAACAAATAAATAAAACTCCCTGCAATTATTCATATTGCTTTCTGACTGCTGTTTCAGTTTTTATCTCTCCATTAAGAAAATGCTTTTAACCACCTATTCCATGCCAATCACTGTATTAGATTTGAGGGAAGCAATAGTGAAAAAGGTCAAGGTCCGTGCTCTCATGGAGTTTGCAGTCTAGTGGAGGAGACAACTAATCAGACAACTAATGGAACCGTGTGATAAGTCTCATACTATAGAACATACAAGAGAGACGATATAGGAGTTTGTAGAAGGATCCCCTCACATACACACTTTGCATGTCCATAAAGTGATTTCCAGAGAAAGCAACATTTACATTACACAAGAAAGGTAACTAGGAGAGAACTGATCATAAGAATGAGTTCCATTCGAGGAAAACCACTTGTGTGTATACTGACAGGACAGAAAACCCATTGTCTTCTTTGAAAGAAGATTAAAATGGTTGAAACTTCAACAAGGTCATATAAAGAGCTTGATAGAAGATAAATATTTGAAAGTAGAGACTGGAGAGACAAAGACCAATTAAGAGATAATGAAGGCAATCCCATTCAAATATGAAATAACACGGATTTGAAAAAAATGGGAGTAATTGAAGAGATGCAAAAGATTTGAGGAGTTCAAATACAAAAAATGGTGATTGAATGGATATTGGAAATGAAAAGGAAAAGGAGTTAAGAATTATTCCAAATTTCTCCACTAGAGCAACATGATATGGTGACTGACATCACGGACTAAAATAAAAAATACAGAAAAAGGATTAAAGTTATAAAGAAAATCTTTGAATTTAATAGTCTATACATTGAGTTCAGGGTGTCTGAAAGATTTCCCAGTGGAGCTTTCCAGTAAGCACCCGAATATGCTGGTCTGTAGCTTATAGAGATTGACCTAAACTGAAAGTATAGATGTGAAAATTATAACCATAAAAGTTGAAATCTAAACTGTGGAAGTGAATGTGATTGCTCCGGGAAAGTGCACAAAGGGAGAAAAGAAAAGGATTTAAAGTAATGTCGTAAAGAGAACCACAGTTTATGAGGTAAGAGAGGATAAAATATCTGAAACAGATAAGAGTGAGGAAAAAATAGAGAGTAAGGAGATTGCTCACAGAAGGCAAAGGAAGAGAATATTTCAAAAGAAGAAAGTAGTCTGTATTTGTCAAATACAGTTGAGGGAACAAATAAGATAAGGACTAAAAATTAGCTCATTGGATTTAGAACAAGCAATTTCGTCAGTGAGTTATGTGTGCAGAATTCATAATTGCACTTGGTTAAGGAATAAGTGAGCGTGGTGAGTCCAACTAAAGGCTTCATAGTTCTCCTATTCTAACTTCTGCATTCCCTCCTCATTACTTCATTTAGGCCCTATGAACTCACAATGGAAGAGCAAGGGCAATTATAAGGGATAAAGAGGGGTCCTACATAATGATAAAGGGGTCAATACTTCAAGAAGACATACAATTCTTAATGTATTTGTGCCTAACAACAGACCGTCAAGATATGTGAGAAGCAAGAACTGATAGAACTATAAAAAGAAATAGAGGAATCCAGTATTAGAGTTGGTGATGTAACACCCCTCTATCAGAAAAAGACAGATTCAGCAGGTAGATAATTGGTAAGGATACAGTTGTACTCAACAGCACCATCATTCAACTGGATATAATTGACATATACAGACTGGTTCATCCAAAAATAGTATATTACACATTTTTCTGAAGATCACATGGACCTTTCATCAAGAGAGACCACATTCTGTTCCCTAAAAGATACCTTAACATATCTAAAAGAATAAAAATCATACAACGCCTGCTCTCAGATCACAATGGATATAAATTAGAAATAAATAACAAAGATAGCTGGAAAACCTCTAAAATACTTGGAGATTAAGCAATACCTTTCTAGATAACACATGGGCCAAAACAAAAAATCTCAAAAGAAATTTTAAAATATTTTGAACTAAATGAAAGTGAAGATATAATTTATTAAAATTTATGGGATACTGAGAAAGCAGAGTTTAGAAGAAAATTTATAGCATTGAATACATATATTTAAAAAGAAGAAAGATTTAAAATCAATAATCTAGGCTTCCTTTTAATAACTAAAAAGGAACAACAACAAAGAACAAATTAAATCCAAGTAAGCAGAAGAAAAGAAATAATAAAAATTGGAGCCAAAAATCAAAGAAATTCTAAATAGGAAACCAGTAGGGAAAATCAAGAAAACCAAAAGCTCGTTCTTTGAAAAGATAAAAAAAAATTGAGAAGCCTCTAGTTAGGATTACTAGAAAACAGTGACAACAGTAAATGCTGACGAGGAAGTGGAGCAACATGAATTCTCATTTACTGCTGGTGGGAATGGTAAATGGTACAGCCACTTTGCAAGTCAATTGGCAGTTTCTTGTAAAACTAAACATATTCTTATCGTATGATTGTCAATCATATCCCTTAGTATTTACCCAAAGGGGTTGAAAACATATCCATATAAAAACCTGTAATGGATGTTTACAGCAGCTTCATTCATACTTGTCAAAACTTGGAAGCAACCAAGATGTCCTTCAGTAGGTGAATGGGAAAATAAACTGTGGCACACCCAGACAATGAGAAATGAGCTATCAAGCCTTAAAAAGACATGGAGGAAACTTAAATGCATATTACTAAGTGAAAGAAGCCAATTTTAAAAAGCTACATACTTATGGTTCCAATTATATGACACTCTGGAAAAGGCAAAACTAGAAAGACAGTAATTAGTGGTTGGCAGGGATTGGGGGTGTGGAGGGAGGGATGAATAGGGAGAGTACAGAGGGTTTAGAGAAATGAAACTGTTCTGTATGATACTACAATGATGAATAGATGCCATTATATGCATGTTCAAACCGACACAATGAACACCAAGAGTGAACCCTAATGCAAACTATGTACTTTGGGTGATAATGATGTGTTAGTGTAGGTTCATTGATTATAACAAATGTACCACTGTGGTGTGGGATATCAGTAGTGGGTGGGGCTATGCATGTATGGGGACAGAATATCAATAGTGGGAAAAGCTGTACATGTGAGGGAACGAGGGTTATATGGGAACTCTCTGTACTTTGTGCTCAATTATGCTATGAACCTAAAACTGCTCTAAAAAAATAAAATTTACTCATTAATTAAAAAAAACATCAAAACAGTTTATCTAGTTGCAGATTTTGACACATTTTGTTTAGTGGAAACATAGTAATTTAAAGAAATAGGTTAGCTTTTTCTCTTCAGTACACAATGATATACTTTGATAAATGTTTCCATAAATTTGTCATGAATTAGTAAAATAATTATAAAACTACTGGTATTGTCTTAGCTTCAATAGAATTTTAAGCTTTCCCTTATTTCCAAAGCACACACAAAGTACATTTATCTGTGCTAGAATTGATTGCTAGATTTAAAATAATTTAGTATGGGTAAAAGCATTTAATTCTGTAAATTTGTAATAATCTATCATATATCAACTAATAGTAACAATGCAAGTTTTATGCTTTGTCCTGGGTTCTTTCCACATTCATTTCCAGACAGCACCCACAGCATCTACCCTACATATGATTTGTGAGAGGAAAAACTCTCTGTGCTCTCTCTGGGGCCTTCTCATCCCCTGCCAGGCCAGTGAACAAGATGAGTTTCTTTTTATAATGACAAGGCACAGAGATAATTCATCAACTGGAGAGCACAAACAATCCTTTATTCAGCAGAATGACAAAAGGTTATTTAGCTTCTGGCATCTACTATAGTTCTTGCAAGAACCAGGCCCAAGAGCCAATATGATAATTAATAAATTTCCAACATCTGGGCAGTAAAACAATTTTTTATGAATGTTAAACAATGCCAAGGCTAAATTAAAACCTCCCTTCTTGTATTTATCTATCTGAACTCTTCACTGTACAGCCAAATTTTCCTGTGTCCTGGCTATAAAATGGGGATAGTGATGACATAGTAGAAAGATATTACACAATTTGGGAAATCCATATTACTAAGTGTCATTTAATCATATGGACAGTGATGATATCACCCACTGAGCTTAATGGAGAGTAACCCTTGCCAAGAGAAGAGTATCAAGTTAAATGATAGGTGAGTAATATCAATCACACTATGAATAAAGGAGCCAAATTTAAAGGAAGAATTGGAGTCTCAGTTTCTCTAATTGTCCTCCAGTAGCTATTTATTTTCTTTTAAAAAAAATAGAAAAATAATTTTGATTATGTGGTTATTGCTTGCATAGATTGAGAAAGGCCACTTTCAAGTCCTAAAGCCTTCATAAACTAGGAAGCATCAAATCTTAAAATCAAACTTAAGAGATCATCCCAGTTCAAACCTTTACCCCTACCTTAGATTTCCCAACAAAAACCATATATGATGATGACTTTGGTTGTATAAATTAGATAATACATGCTATCAGAATTTTTAAGGAGAAATAAATGTAGGCTAAAGTATTAAAAACATTTTATGAGGCAGAATAAACTGTAAATCATAAATCCTATGTAGAATATATTGCAATTTATGAAAGATTCAATAAATACAAATTGAAACAACATAACCTGGAATAAAAAGTGGCTGTTTTTAATTGCATTAAAATAGATTTACAGGGGTAGCTGGGTGACTCTTGATTTTGGCTTGGGTCGTGATCTCAGGGTAGTGCGATCTAGTCACAGGTCGGGTTTTGCACTCAATGGGGAGTATGCTTGAGATTCTCTCCATCTCCCTCCGCCCCTCCCTCTGCTTGCCTTCCCTCTCTCTCTCAAATAAATAAATCTTAAAAATGATAAATAAGTAAATAAATAAATTTAAAAAATAGATGTGTAAGAGGAGGAATTTGCTTGAATGCATGAGGCCTCCCTTTGTAGTTTAATTAATATGTTTATATATGAGAAATGCCCTATCCCCAAATTTGATTGGAATCCATCAATAAATCTTTACACAGAAATTATATTTTTGGATGAAATTACTGAGTTTGAAGATCAGTGAAAATAAACCTTAATTGTCTGAGAGAATCAGAAAATTCAGCAGTGAATGGTGTTTTCTGAAATGGGTTATGCATACCCCAGGTGATTAATGGATGATGCACAGGATTGCAAGAATACCTTAGTATGGCAATAAAAAATATGCATATAAATTATAATAATAATACATATTTGGATGTGTCACCTTAAACATGCTATATTAATGCGGGTTCATGACCAAAAGAGCTTGGAGAGCAATGTTCTAGAGTGACAAGGCTCAGTAAGGCGCACTATCCAGTGAAAGTTTTGGGTTATGTGATAAAAATCCACAGACTATGAGTTGGAAGAATAATTCATTCACCCATTTCTTCATTCACTCAATAAATTTAGATTGAACCATCTGACATTACTAGTATTTGATTACATCTGACTCTAAACAAACAGCAATTTATATGATTCAGTCTAATAGTTATCAAGTGTCTTTTATATGCAAGGGCCATGTATCTGTTGCAAGGAACACAAAGATAGTTCTGCCACTAAAAGAGCATATAGATTTATAAAATTTGTACAGAAATAAATATAATATGCTAAACTCCCACAGTACTGAGGAGAGGAAGAGAGAATGTCAAGGAATGGCTCTATTTTTGTGTTTTCTGTACTTTTTTTCTGTTTTTAGCCACATGACTTACCATTTTGTGCAAATTTTCTAGTACTGACAACAATAACTACTTTGCTCAGACCCAACAATTAAAAGAGGGTACTGGGAACACTTTTATTAAAGTTCCACAATCACAAAATGGCATAAGTTTTGGTAACTACGCTTATGGATATGTGAGAGATTTAGAAAGATACTGTGAAACATGGCTTTTTTAAAACCTTTCCTCTGTTTGATTTCTAAATATGTCCCCAATAAGCCCATAAAACACTCTGAGCATTTTACAGAAAAGTAAGCTCTATAATAAAAATAAATGTCTTTGCCTAAGCCATTCAAAATCTGTTGGATTTATTCCCCAAAAAAGTAAGTAAATAACAATTAAAACAAAAAAACTTTCAGATTCGGTTAATCAGTTTTGTCCAAAACAGCAAAGAGTGGCAAGAAAGAGCAACTATGGAGTGTCTACCTGTGTCTAGCAATGTGAAACTTCATGTTTCTCTCAACTAGATTGCCTAAGAGTTAAACACAGTCACTGGGATGAAAGTTATATTTATTTGAAAAACTTATCTAATTTTAACTCAAATGTTAGTGATTCCTAGAAGAACCCTTCAGATGAGCCACCTCCTTGTTCTCTGACCTGATTTTATATTGCTTCCCAAAGAAAAGTTGGAATGCTAGGTCCAGGAACCAAAAATCCCACTTCTATTTTAAGAATCTGCTCATGAAATACAGAAATATTCCTTTCCACACCCAGTTTAAAACTGTCCCTCTGCGTACTTGCTACAGCTCTCAATTCCTTTGCTCTATATGAATTAGTCGTCTATAGGTCTTTTTCCCTCAGTAGCTTAGGAGCTAATACAAGTTCATATCTTATTCATTTCTGTCACTCCAATAGTATCTCACAAAGCCTTTTCCAGATTTGGCATGGAATAAATGTTTGTTGAATGAAACTGTGAAACATTAAGAAATAAAGAGTTTACAACAAATAATAGCAAAAAATTCCCACACAAAACAAAACCAACAAACAACAAAATCTATCCTCTGCATAGAGGCATAAAATGAACATTAGGAGCAAATAATGATAAACTAACACCATAATCATAATGGAGCAAAACTAGAAGCTATTTAAGTCAGCTTTACATTTTGATCCCTTAAGTGAAGAATTTACCTTGCTACATTGCTCCATTTATAAATTCCCATTATGGCTGAATGTGATTCCTATTCCTAGGACTAAAAACTCAGTTCTGTGTACTGAAGTCTACTTTCTTGTGCTTATTTCCTTCACATCAAGGGTCATTTGAACATTAAAGTAAGATATTTCTCACAGTCCTTTTAAAGCAAATCCATTCTCCTAAGATTAACTTGTTGATGAAAACACATCAATACAATCAATTCATGAATTCAGAGAAAAAGTATATGATGGTATTTTTAAAATTCAAAAAAAGTTCTACATGAACCTTATATTTTCATGTAAAGTGTAATTTCTAATGTTCACAAATTTACCTAAAATTTTTAGATCTGCTATTATATAAATATGCTATTTAGCTCTATATCTTGACTTAATTGTTTGCTGGTGAAAAGAAAAATATGAAAAATCCATTAACGTAGAAATACTATTTATAATTTAAATATATTTTTGATAGTAAAAACTTGACTAAAAGAAAAGCAAATCCATAAAGACAGGGTAACAGGAATAGTGAATGGCAAAATCTTCAAATAGGATAAAAATGACTTTTAAAATCTTTCTTCAATATATCTAAATGTTGAAACAACAAGATTTGACAAACTTAATTTTGTAACAGCATGGTTTGGTTCAGCCAGAGCTGAAGGTTATATTAGAATTTTACTTTGTGCCTTGTTTGGAGTTGGGGGCCAGAGAGGGAGGGGTACCTAACTATTAGAGAATATCTGATGAACTTCCTCTCTCAAAATATTCTTAAATATGGGCCTGTGGGAAAAAGATTTGAACCTATTCCAGAAGCAGCATCTTTCTGATGGACTTGGGATGATGGAACTATGAAGTGAGAATGTCAGGAAGATAACAAGACTCTCAAGGAAAATTGTGAGAAAATGAGTGAGAAGACATCTGGTAGAGACGGGCTAGTTGAACTAGAACCACAAGGTCAGAGTGTCAGAATGTGCAGTCCATCCAAACATACAGTTTAGGCTGGACTCAACCCCACCTGAACCCATATTGCCTCCTTCAACCTCACCCCATGGCTGTCTGCACTAGAGAGAAGAGTTTGAGATGACTGGAGAATTGTATTCCTAGGGGAGCAAACTGAAGAGCTGTGGACTTCTCTCTTAGCAAGCAAGCCAAGAACAGTACATTGAATAGCTCAGGGGACTGACAAATGCCCCACCACTCCAGCACACAGTCACAGAGGAAAGCAGGAGCAGTGTGTTCCAGAGGAGAGGAACCGTAAGCTAAAGGAACCTCTACAGGAAAAATTAGGCACCCCTGCCCAACACACTGTCCTCTGGCATGTCTAAAGATAGAAAGATGTCCCCTTAGCTGTGTGACCTGCAGACCCTCGGGGACATGGAAGATTACACAGGAAAGCAGTCCTGATTTAATTTGCTTATTCATAGCGGTTCCCATAAACAGAAAAGCCTCTAAACAAACATAAAATCATCCAGAAGACAATAGGATCTGTGAGAAAAAAAAAATCACATGCATCATAACATGATTCACTAACTCACTGATCAAATGTGTTAAGTTTGTCTATAAAATGATAGAACTGCTGATCATAACACTAAAAAATATGAACCAAAATTACAGAGAGGAAGAAAAGGCTAAGGCAAAAATAAAGAAGGAACTACAAGGTACAAATACCTTTTCAGCAGTGATATGTTAGCCACTAAAAGTAGACAAGAGAACACTAGAGTGGACCTTTCACATAGGAAAAAACACAAAATATTCAGTTGTCTTGATGATAGGCTTTCACAACACACTAATACTATCACTACCATTTATTAGGTATCAGATATGGACTTCTCAATGTGCATCTACTATTTCATTCAATTAATGAGGTAGTATTAACTCCCTCTTTTTATAGTTGAGTGAACTGACCTGTAGTTAAATAAATTGCCCATGATCACAAAACTAGCCCAGCTCTCTTGCTTCAAAACCAATGTCCTTTCCAATACCAATGCTTGCTGTCATTATTAGTAATCTGAAAATGTCAGAGAAAGTGGACCATAATTAACAATGCAATGTTTACGGTCATAATTAAATCATTTTTAGAATGCAGACGTGTGTGTGTGTGTGTGTGTGTGTGTGTGTGTGTGTAAACAAGGAAAGATATTTAGAAATAGCTTCAGGTGAGCCTGGGTGGCTCAGTCAGTTAAGTGTCTACCTTCGGCTCCAGTCATGATCTTGGGGTCCTGGGATCGAGCCCCACTTCAGCCTCCTTGCTCAGTAGGGTGTCTGCTTGTCCCTCTCCTTCTCCCTATTCCCTCCCCCTGGCTTATGCTCTCTCTCTCTTTCTCTCTTCTCTCAAATAAATAAATAAAATCTTAAAAAAAAAGAACTTTATCAATAAAATATATGAAACAAAATTTCTACATATACAAAAATAATCAACAACTACTTGTAAATTTCACTAAAACAAATGGCTAATTGCTCGTTTGTTTAAGGCCAGTACATCATGGTGGAAATACTGAGTGGAACTATACTTTCAATGGCAATCCTCAAGTTCAACTATATTATCTCTTATTGGGTGGTTAATGACTATAAGAAATGGAAAATTAAGTTCAAACAACAACAAAATCTAGTTTAAAAGAGAGGGCAATTGTGCTCTCATTTTTTTTTTATTTTAATTGGATGGATTTGATTGTCCTTTACCAGCCACAAAAAGATTCCTCAACCCACTCCTCCACTCTCAGTGTGACAAAATGATAAGGATGCTTCTTGCAATCTCCTTCTATTCAGAAGCATAGATTTGTGTGGCCCAGAATAGAGTGAGCCTGAGGTTAATTCTTTCTAATCATCAGCAAACACGTATTTATTCCCTACAGTGGAAGTGAAAAATTTAATCCAAAAGAATTACTTCCCTGCAGACAGGTGTGAAGTAGCAAGTGTTCAGGGACCTAACTCTACTTCAAAACCTCAGTTTCAGCCTGAAACAAGTAGAGTTTGGGCACAAAGCAGAAGAGAGATGGAAAAGAATATTGCATATTAAGGTAAGGAACTTACCTACAAAATAGTTTAAAAATTAAGGTTTTACAACTGAATTTGAATGTAGGACCTGTGGCATTCTTTTTCATTTCGATCTTTCTTTTGAATATTGGAGTCTCTTCCCTCAAGAGTTTTTCTGAATGAACACTAAATACAATGAATGACACAACCAAAAAATAGTAAATGCAGGAGTGCCTTTACCATTTATGTGATATGGAACCCTTGGCAATCTGATAAAACCTAAGATCCTTTTCCCAGAATAATGTTTTAAAATTCATGTTAAATACACATAGCATTCCAAAGGAACCAATCCTACAGTCATCAATATTTTAAATTAACTAAATATATAATATGGCATTTTATGTGCATATTAGCACATTAAGTAACAAAACACAGTAGCAGGTAAAAAAAAAACTACCATAATTTCAAAATAGAGATCACCTAAAATGATATTTTGAAATGTCTGCAACAATGAGAACATGATATAAAATTTTTTTAATTCTGTAGTTATTTAAGTCACAGTTAGAGCTGTACTAGTGTGTGTGTTGTCTAAATTCATCATTAAAGGAAATGCTACAATTCAGCAGAGGATACTGAATTTGTCCATGAACTTTTGGGAGTTTAAAAAAAAACAATTCTGGAATAATATAATAACAAAATAAGTTAAACCTAAAAGCTGCAGAAAATTTTAATCAACCTGATTTTGTTAAAATCTAAAATATGTAGACTCTGACAGGAAGAAACTTCCTAGATATAAAATGGTAACTATAAGCTTTAATATGTTGACATCCAAGAATTCAAAATTATTTTCTCTGAAAAGCATGCTTTCAAGAGGCACCTGCCTGGCTTAGTCTGTAGAGCATGCAACTCTTGATCTCAGGGTCTCAAGTTCAAGCCCCACATGGGGCATAAAGCTTACTTAAAAAAAAAAAAAAAAGAGTACAAAAATCCTTTTGCCAAAGCAAAAGATAACAAACATCATTTTGATAATAAAAGGTACAGTTAATAATCTGGTCAAGGTTCAATGTTTATCAGGAACATCCGTTATTTAAACAAAATAAAAGGATGTATCTTTTTAAAAACTATAGTCATTGATTTATTTTTTTAATTTTATTTTATTATGTTATGTTAGTCACCATTCAATACATCATTAGTTTTTGATGTAGTGATCCATGATTCATTGTTTTCATATAACACCCAGTGCTCCATGCAGTACGTGCCCTCCTTAATTTATTGATAAACATTTATTAAGTACCTACTATGTGCCAGTAGTTTTAGAAATACCTAGTATCAGTTATCATTTAAATTGCTACAGTTCATTTGATCATTCATTAAGTAAATATACATGAAAGTGCTTTCATGGCAAGGTACTATTTGAATGTTGTACAGCAAGAGCAATATAAATGCAGGGTTTTTTTTTAATCCCATGGAGCATATATTATTGCAGGTGAGAAAGACTTCAAACAAGTAATTTCAGCCATTATATAGTGATTGTGCTAAATTCAACAATAGAGAGGAACATCTGCCAATGACACTTTATAACAAGAGCATCCTGAATGGTCAGGGAAGGCTTCTGAGGAACTAACATTTTCACTGATCTTTGAAGAGTACATAGTTATTCACTGGTAAAGGGAGATGAGATAGGGTTCGATGGGTATAGAGAACTGTCAAGGTTGACGGAACAGAATGTGCTGAAGTCCTGAAACAGAAAGGTGCTTGGTATAGTGAAAGACCCTTAGAAGGAGAACAGCACAAAATTAAGCTAGAAAAGTGGCAGGGATTAATTCTGTAGGACGTCATGGGCTATATTAAACATGAGATCATTTTCCTAAGAATTATGGGAAGGCAATGCAGAGTTTTAAGTAAGGCAGCAACATGACAGATCTGTGTTCTTAAGAGTTCACTTTGGCTGCAATGTGGTGGTTAGATTAAACATAGGATGCTCAGTGAGAATCTGCCAATGCAGAACCTGACTCAGGCAAAAGATCAGAGTGACATGAGTTCAGGTTATGGCAGTGAAAACTGGAAATAGGTAGATCCAAGGTAGATTCAGAAATTAAAAATGATAACTTGATAAAGGGGATAAAAGGAAAGATGTCAGCATGATTCCCTGTTTTCTGATTCAAGCAATGGCTGAAAAGGTTTACCATTTACTGAGACTCAGAACACAAGAGAAAGGCTGGATCTGAAAGGGGGGGTGGGGCACACAGGAGGAAGATATACTTTGTTCAGTTATAGACTTGTTAAACTTGAGACATCTATTAGGCATCCAGCTGGAGATGGCAAGCAGGCTCTTGGATTTCTGAGCCTGCTGCTTAGAATTGGGAAAACTCTATTTAGGAGTTTTCGGTCTTGAGGAACTCTGAAAATAAATAGTCACATTTTAGAGGACAAACCTGCAGGGAATTTTAAAAGAAAAAAAAATGAAAGTGATAGGAAGAAAAGATAAGGGAAAGAGGAAGTGGCCAGTCAGGTCAAATGCTTTGAGAGATCAAGAATTAGGAGAAATGAAAGATGATGTTTGGTGCCACCGAGGTCTGATCAAAACTATTTTGGTGCAGAGTTGATGTGAAGCCAGATTGGAGTGGTTTGAATAGTGAATGGAAAAAGAGAAATGGAAACAGTGTAAACAGGTCTTTCTTAACCTTGGGCTGTGAATGGCAGTAGACTAGTGCAGAGAGCAAATGTGAGGTCAAGAGACTTCAAGGGTCCTCATACCATCAGAACATCTGAACTACAAGATATGCACTTTGCAAACTCTATTTTTCCCCTTTTAAGCTACATTTTAAATTGTTGAAGCTGATGAAAAAATGAGTTTGAAATAAATTTCATGCAAAGGAGACGAAAACACTCATATCTGGAAATGCTGAAACATACTATGAGCTATCAGTTTGAGAATCTTGGAATATATTCCACACAATTCTTCATGAATTCACCCAATACTTTATATGCATATTCTATAAAATGTATAAATAAGAAAATATATGGATTAGGCTCAATAGCTAGAGATAATATTCCCTATAGTCTACAGATGAAAATACTGAAGTGAGGTAAATGGATGTGCCCATAGTGACTCAATGAAACAGAAGAAAAGTTAGAAACTTCATTGGCCATTGACAGTTGTCAAGATCTTCTGGAAAGAGGAATAATTGGTAACTAAAGTTGACTACATTTCTTATCATCAAGATTAATTGGCAGTTTATGACAGATATGTGCCATTGTAGACTTCCTAATTACATTTCTCATGTTGCTATTTTCCTATTTTGCTGCCAATAATTCAAGTGTGTTATTTTTTCTCTTCGGTGAGCAAAGAAACAAAGTGTCTTCAATGGGGGATAATAAGTGATGGAGGAAAGAACTCCAGCCAGGGCTTCCTTTTAGATATGCATTCAGAATTTCCCATGAAAGATATCATAAAGCGAAAATTACCAAGTATCAGATTTACAGTGCTGTTCCCTGTAGCACCTTTGGAAATGGCAGTAGTATTTCAGGATAATTAGAGACTGGTAAACCAACAAATTAATAAACTATCCCCAGGTGGCCTCGAAAAGATAATGTGGTTCCCACAAAGTGACAAGCATTCCCGGGGAGAACGGCAGGCACTAGGAATGTCTGCTTCTATAACAACTTAGTAAGCCAAATTGATCAACAATCTTAAAATCTAAGTGAAAATAAATGGTTTAATTCAAAAAGCAAAATCTTTTACAAATTATTTTATATAAAACATATTTATAGAAATCTTTCTTATGGACAATTTTGCTTTTATAAATTATCAGATGACAAGAATAAGCCTTTGCACATTATCTCATGCTGTTCAGTATTTGGCTTGAAGCCCAGGAGAGGGTCATGCCTTTATAATGATGAAAATGCAACTATAAGACAGCCAACGGGTTTAGAAAGTGCAGCTGAGCGATGAGAAAATGGGGTTCCTTCCCTGTTTGCACACAGTAGACGGTCTGCAAATATTTGCAAATGGATATGTTCTATTTGTTGCCATCTTGCTTTTTATATACTTACTTGATAGGCTTCACCCAAGATTCTAAGTATCTAACTTGTTATATATGGATCTTAAGAGCTGTGAAGACTCAAGTTAGCCATCTGATGTCTTTAGGTGTCAATTTTCTCATTTGTAAATTAGGGTTAATTATACACACACATACATACATATGTGTATATATATGTATTCTTATATAAATACACATAAGTCACACATATATATGTTAATTATACATGTATATGTATACATATGCACACACACATATCTTCTTGTATTACTTGTGGGGGAAAAAGAGATACTTTACATAAGGCATCATAAGTTGTAAAAGGATTATAAAATTATATAATTCTTTTTTTTCTTTTTTTTTATTCTTATGTTAATCCCCATACATTACATCATTAGTTTTAGATGTAGTGTTCCATGATTCATTGTTTGTGCATAACACCCAGTGCTCCATGCAGAATGTGCCCTCCTCAATACCCACCACCAGGCTAACCCATTCTCCTACCCCCCTCCCCTCTAGAACCCTCAGTTTGTTTTTCAGAGTCCATCGTCTCTCATGGTTCGTCTACCCCTCCGATTTCCCCCGCTTCATTCTTCCCCTCCTGCTACCTTCTTCTTCTTCTTCTTCTTTTTTTTTTCTTAACATATATTGAATATATTGCAATCATTTATAATTCAGCTTTCGTTTATAAAAATACAACAGTCTCCAATACCTGGAAGTGCATTTTAGCTTGTATTGCTAACCTGATCACTGCTTCCTCTCAATGTTTTAACAAGAAACCCCTTTGTGAAGGTCTTGTAGGAACTTATAAGTCCTGCCAGGGAACAGGGTGTCAATTAAAATTCAGTGATGTGTATCATTTGTTATTTCTCTTCCCCAGTTGTTCTACACTTAGTATTTATATGCTACACTAAATTATTAATACCTCTCCTGCTGGTGACTGATTTCATAGAATAGAAAAAAAATCCCTACATATACTTTTCAGCATAAAGAATATACTTAAATATTTGGCATAACACACACACACACACACAAACTTAAAACGTGTGCACATGAAGAAAACATTAGCTAGAAAAGTATGTAGTTCTCTTGTAAAAAACTGAGAATCATGGCAACATCAGAGTAGTAGTTCATATTCTCTGGAAGCATTTATTAAATACATAGCTGGACACGGCACAAACCTCAAATCAACTTAATTTGTGTCATCTAAGAGTTCACACATGAATAAAGGTATCACATTTCATTGAAATTACTCCTTTAGACCTGGAGATTTATTTATATACTTTAGAGATTTGAGACTTAAGATACTCTCTTCCCAAGTCTCTAGGAAAATTGCCAAGAACTAGACTTTAATGTTTATGGCCAAAAAAATTAATAATCACTTCAGACACTGAAGAATAGAAATCCATTCTTGATAATAGAGTTTGATTGCTGTCAAAATGAACTACTCACCACTTGAAATGTTTAAACTTGCAAAACTATTTGTGGAAAAAAATTATTACAACATGAGTTAAAATATAAAGTCATAAATGTCTAGCAACTTCAAAGTCTAGGTCATGACAGGTATTATTAAATCAAGAATGAGTGAGAGGACACAATGTTGGGATCTACCATGGAATAGCAAACTGTAGGTACTCAGGCACACTGTCTTATTACTTATAAAGCCAAGACTATACTGAGGTATATGAGTGCCCTGAGTAGGCTAATAACTTGGAGCTCTTCCAACCAATAGTCTTTAAATGATTGTTCAGCATTTATTTAATGAGCTAAGTAAAAACCAACTTTTGATAAAAATTTTATATCTGTATCTATTCTTTACATGATGAGAGTTTTTCTTAACATGCACCAAACATAAAAATAAATTTTTAACATATTCAGAATTATCTTCCATTTCACATGTTTTCCCCCATCTGTCAAAATTGGATAAAATATGTCATTAAAAATAACTAATAACAGTGGTAACATAAATGGAACATAGTAAACAGAACTACTGTAATATGAAGGAGAAGTTCTGTGTGAGAAGTAGACTTTAGGTTTTGTTTAATTTATTTGTTTGCTTATTTTTAATATTTTTAAGGTTCTTACTACATAATTATTACTGGAACCTGTGGAAGTATGAGAGTAGGCTGTCATGGGAGCTTGTAGCAAGGAGATTGAACCCAGGCTGGAGAGTTAGAGAAGGCCTCTTCATGAAGGTTTCTAAAAGAATGATCCTACTTAGTTTGGGGAAGAGGGTTTAAGAAAACTGGTACGCACCACTCTGCAGTGTGAGAATTGTAAATTAGTGCAAATTTAAAAGGAAGCAAGGTGTTAATTAGAGCCAATGCCTTATAAAAAGTACCTATTTTCTGACCAACAAAGGAGTTTTTATTATTAAAATTACCAGATATATCATTATATGCATAAAGATATTTATTGCAGCATTGTTTATGTAGACTAATTTTTTTAGACACCATAAAATAAAACAAGTGCCATAGTGAATGAAGATCATTATTTTAAAACAAACATTTAAAACAGTTTAGGCTACTTAGGCCTTGAATACGGATTTATTTTATTCTAATACAAATGTTCATTTTGTGACTGAATTTTAATAGAATATCAATTTATAAATTATCAAAAGTCCTGACCAGTTCATATTTAAGATTTTTTCCAGAGATGAGGAATGATTTGAAGACAGTTTTGTACTTTACAAATCACTTTGTGACTATTTAATAAATTTGCTGTGCATTAAAAATCATATTATGAAATAGGTATATACATATATGTGTATAATTTTAATCCCAAGATTTTCATAAAAAGAAGTGTCCCAATTATCTTGTGAATGGATACAGCTGGTTTTATCTATAGAGGTTTAGTATAGGACCTAAAGTAGGCTTTCTGAAGAAACAATGACAAAGTCAAAAAACACCTTTTGTCTAAAGAAAATTTATTCACGATGATTTGTGGAAAACAGTGCCCTCACAAGCTGCATAACTTTCTTTCCCTGCCATTTTAGACAGGGACTTTTTTTACTAAAAAAAATTAAAGAATAAAATAAGAAAAGCTGAAAAAAGCTGCTGGTAGAGTAACAGAAACCCCAAACCTTCAAAATCTGAGTTGGATTAAGAAGGGATTTAATAATCAATAAAGATTAATAAGACCACTAGTTAAAACAAGAAGTCATATTTCTTCAAACCTTACTTAATTAACTATATGTTCTGCTTAAACATATGAGTAATATTAATTAGCTATACCAAGCTATTTTTATATATTTTCATTAAGAAAAATCCTCTATTCATTCTCTCAATCAGCCACATTTATATTCATATTCCAAACTCACAACCAAAGCACGTCTGTCAATTGTGATGAGCTAACACCAGAAAGGCTAATTATTAATGTGCCCCTGACTGAATATCCATATAGTTAGTCTCTCCACTGCTCATGAGTTCAATGTATCTCAGATTTTTCCATGTTTGGATAAAAATATCTATCTCTTTAATAATCCAGCCACCTACTTAGTTCCAATATTCTGCAAAATAAAAATAAAATTTAGTCCATGTGTATACATCTTCAAGTTAGTCCTATTTTCCTGCAGTATATGCTAACTTTTTGATGAATATAAATTTTAATACTTTGTATGCTTACATAAAACCAGATTTTTAATTTTTATTAGATGAGCAAGTATTTATTGATCTAACCTTTACCTGTCTTCGATATCCCAGAATACTCTAGAAGCTTGCTACTCAAGATACAGTTCTTGAACCAGCAATACAGGCATCACTTAGTAGTCATCATGCAGAAATGCAGGCCCAGTCCAAACTTCCTGAATTAGAATCTTCTTTCTGACAGAATTTTCAGGTAACTCATTTCTACACTAAATTTTATGAAGCTCTGTTCTAAGAACTTTGAATACTACTATAAATTAGCAACTACTAAGATATTTTACAAATGTCTCATTCACCAGATTTAAGGTAGCTACTGATGGAACTGTTAGAAGTAGTGATGATTATGGG
This sequence comes from Leptonychotes weddellii, assembly GCF_054177405.1. Lineage (NCBI taxonomy): Eukaryota > Metazoa > Chordata > Mammalia > Carnivora > Phocidae > Leptonychotes > Leptonychotes weddellii. The sequence goes on along the minus strand of NC_138369.1, from coordinate 109,735,102 downwards.
TTAAATAAGTAAAAGATTTTATTTATTTTTTTATTATGTTCAGTTAGCCAAAATATAGTAAAAGATTTTTAAAAAATGTTTGATTTGAATTGAGGTTGGGAGTTTAGTCTAGAGATCGAATTTTGCATAGGTGATAATTTACTACAGCTTTAAAAAGAATATGCAGTGTAACAAAAATTTTAAAATGAAGGTGCATCTAATTATAGACTATATTATTAATAGTTACTCAATTCAGTGATGCACTGTTTATTGCAAGGTATCAAGTTAGGGATTGATGAGAGTGCTGAAGATGAGGGATGAAAGAGTGTGTACTCTACAAAAGCCACGACGGAGACTATAGCTTATGCATCTTTGCATCCTAGATGTTCAGAATTATACAAAATGGGCACTCAATAAAGGACTGACTGAATCAACATAAGGATGATGAAGACATGGTTTTTATTTTCAAAGTTGGGTGATGAAGAAGGAATGGAATCCTGTTAGGGAGAAACATAAGAAAGGACAGAGAGATATGAAAATCCAAGTATACTTGGTAGCACAAAATCCATAGAAGTTGAAAAGAGATGAGAACAAGAGTACAGAGAGATTAGCCTTGTAAAAAAAAATGTCTAGAACTGTGAACTTTGAAGGTATAAGGAAGCAGTTAATTTTGCAGCCAGAATCTGCAATATAAGAAATAACAAAATGGCAGAAAGATAATAAGTAATGAAACTAAACTTTACTTGAATTATTTGAATTAATTGGAAATAAGAAAGAAAATACAGTGAAGACAAAAATGGAAGGAGCAGAAGAAAAAAAACATCAAATTGTGACATGCAAAGACATTTAGAAGGAAAGATGGGTTGCATGTAAAACTGTCCTAAATCATGGTACAAAGAGAATGGATGGTACAAAGAGAATGGATGAAAAATTTTATCAGCTATCATTCAGAGACAAGGAAAAGTTTGACCTTAGCAACAAGGAAAAGTTAATTGCATACTTAAGTTAAATAGCAGGAAAAATATACTCCATAATCCAATAAAATGGTTTTTTGTTTTGTTTTGTTTCACTTGCTTTGTACCAAGTACAGTATTTTTTAGGAGTTGTACCTAAGAGTAACTGCAATCTCAATTATTGCTTTATGTCAGAGATAGCTCTGCTAATAATGAAGGAGTGGAATTAGGTTCAATAAGAACTCTCCTTACTCATAACATCATGTAATACCTTTGCAATTAAATTATTTTCTGATGGTATAAAATAGCAATACAAGCAGACATATAAACAATTGTCGACCCACCATCTATCAGCTGAGTCTCAGAAAGCAAGGTACAATTTTAAGTTCTGTACCAGATATAAAGAAAGTGGGGTCTGTGGCAAGGTCTCAATACTTAATTCTC
>NC_138369.1:109699456-109733626 GCF_054177405.1 Leptonychotes weddellii | reverse complement strand
AGCCTGGTGATGGGTATCAAAGAGGGCACATATTGAATGGAGCACTGGGTGTTGTATGCAAACAATGAATCATGGAACACTACATCAAAAACTAATGATGTAATGAATGATGATTAACATAACATAATAAAATAAAACTTAAAAAGAAAAAAAATTTTTTAAAGAAAGAAAACTTTAAATGAAAGCCACAGTAGTCACTTCCTTTAATTCACACTATAATCATTTTTTCAAATATTTGTAATATCATTATCATCATTATCATTATTATTATTGTTATCCAAAAATAACAATACTTCCCAGGATGATATAAAACACAAAGAATCTACAACAGAACATTTACAATGTCCACGTTAAATCCCAAGTTGCTCAACATATGAAAGACAAAGAAACACAACCCATTCTCAAAAAAAAAAAAAAAGATCTATACTGAGATGATTTTAAAGATTGAAATTAGCAGAATTTAATGCAGTTATTGTAACCATACACAATGAGATAAAAGAACTCCAATAAAAAGAAAAGAACTGTCAGAAAAAATGAACTATTGAGGATAAACAATACAAAATATAGAACTTAAAATATCTGAAATAAAATAGCTTATTGGATAGCAGAATGGAGACAACAGAGAAAAAGAGTCAGTAAACTTGAAGATAGAATAATAGAAGTTATACAATTTAAAGAACAGAGAAAAAACATATTTAGAAAGTTAACAGAGAGCCTCAAGGATCTCAGGGCCAATAATATCTAATGACCTAATATATATGGCATGGGAGTCTAGGAGGGACAGAAGGTAGAGAAAAGGACAGAAATTATATCAGAATTAATGGCCAAATATTTCACAATTCGGTAAAGACAAATTTACATATTCAAAGGCTTAGCAAACCACAAGCAGGATATATACAAGTAAACCCATGCCTATGCACAATATAAAAAAAATTGTTAAACACACACACACACAGAACAAAAAGTCTTCAAAGTAGATAGAGGAAAAGGATATATTACATGCAGGGCAAAACAATTCAAATGACCCCTGGATTCTCATCAGAAGCTATCCTGGCCAGAAAACAGTGGAAAAAAAAACATCTTTAAAGTTCTTTTAAAAAAAGACTGTCAGCCCAGGATTCAATACCACTTGAAAATATCCTTCACATATAAAAGTGAACTAAGAATTCATTGGCCAATCAATGGTAAAAGCAATACTAAATAAAGTTCTTCAGGTTAGGGTAATTGGTACCAAAAAGAAATGTGAATCTTCTGGAAAGAATGAAAAGCATTGACACTAAAAGTATCTAGGTACCTACAGAAGACATTTTTCCTTGTATTTCTTCAAAATACATATAACTATTTAAGTAAATATTACATTATTATATTGTGGAGTATGTAGATATGATATATATGACAACTATAACTAAAGGGTAGGAGGGTAAGGGTAGATAGACCTATATGGATTCAAGTTTTCTGGTTTTTTTGGTGAAGTGACACAATATTAACTCTAAGCAGACTGATACATTAAGGAGGTAGATATTTGAAACCCTAGAGCCAAACAAGTAATACAAAGAGATTTAATAAGAAAAATTAATGAAGAAATTAAATTTTAAAATCTAAAATATTTTAAATAATCTAGAAAAGAAAGAGAGAAAAGAGGATCAAAAAAAGACAAAAGAAAAACAGAAATAAAATAGTATGCACAGATTCAACCATAATAATTATTACATCAAATAATAATGGACTAAACTCCCCAATTAAAAGGTAGAGTTTATCTAAATGTATAAAAAAGAGACCCAGACAAATGCTAGCCACAAAAGATACACTTAAAATATAAAGTAGAAGGATACAGAAAAATATATCATGCAAACAACAAGCATAATGGGGATTTTCTATAATATATCAGATCAATGGACTTCAACTCAAAGGGATACACTTACTGATGATAAATGAGTTACTTCATCAGGAAAACAAAACACTCATAAAGAAATTTGGGTCTAAAAAATCTTCAAAATTCATGAAACAAAAATGAACAGAATTAGAGGGGAATATGGTCATTTACACAATAATAGCTGAAGATTTTGATGCATTTTTCTCAAATTATGTGAAAAAAACTAGAGAGAAATTAAGTAGGCTCATAGGTGATCTGAACAACATTATTTGCCTTCTTATAGAGTCTATGAATACAAAGGGTCTCAGTTTATAATAGCTTTACACTCAAAGAGAGATGGGATGTTGTTTTTTAAACAAATACATACTTAGCACCAACAATTTCTACTAATTTCAAAGCATTCTCTAAAAGTATTTTTTTAAGTAACTGATTTAAGAGACTACAATATATCTACCAAATTCCATTAAAACACTTGATTTTTTCCAGATTGATTAACATGACTCCTATATAACACAAGGCAATGTATTTAATGATGAGCCTTTTCAGGAACTCAGAAATGACCTAAAGTTCTATTTTACATTGATTATCAGTGTATATATATTGGTATGTATAATAACTTAAATAAATAATTATTTACCTTAATTATTAAATACTGAAGTTCAATTTAGATAATATGAAAAGATACATGCTCATAGGCTGAGGGTATAATAGCAGATCTAATGTTAAAAGTAGTAAAAAAAATATATCATGGGCACTGTCTATGACAAGATTTCTTTCTATTTTATGGCTGAATAATATTCCATTGTATACATAAGCCACATTTTCTTTACCCATACAGCCATTGATGGACATTTAGGTTGTTTCCATATCTTGGCCATTGTAAATAATGCTGCAATGAACATGGGGGCACACATATCTTTTCAAGTTTGTGTTTTTGTTTTCTTCAGATAAATATCTAGAAGTGGAATTGCTGGATCACTTGGTAGTTCTATTTTTAAGTTTTTGAGAAACCTCAGTACCGTTTTCCATAGTGGCTACCAGTTTACATACTCAAAGTTCACAAGGGTTCCCTTTTCTCCACAACCTCACCAACACTTGTTATTTCCGGTCTTTTTCATAATAGCCATTCTAACAGATATGAGGTGACAGCTCATCATGGTTCCAATCTGCATTTTCCTTATTAGTGATGTTGAGCCTCTTTTCGTGTACCTCTTGGCCATCTACATGTTTTCTTTGGACAAATTTCTATTCAGATCTTCTGTTCAGTTTGTAATAGGATTTTTGTTTGTTTGTTTTGTTCTGTTTTTGCTATTGAGTTTTATGAGTGCTTTACATATCTTGGATATTAGCCCCCTTATCAGATATATGATTTACAAATATCTTCTCATATTCAGTAGGTTGCCTTTTCATTTGTTGATGGATTCTATTGCTGTGCAGAAGCTTTTTAGTATGATGTAGTCCCACTTACTTGTTTTTGTTTTTATTGCTTTTGCTTTCAGTGTTAAATTAAAAAAATCATCGCCAAGGCCTATATGAAGGAGCTTTTCACCTATGTTTTCTTCTAGGAGTTTTATTGTTTCAGATATTACATTCAAGTCTTTAATCCATTTTGAGTTAATTTTTGTGTATGTTGTAAAATAGTGGTCCAGTTTCATTATTTTACATGTGACTCTCTAGTTTTCCCAACACTATTTGTTGAAGAGACTGTCTTTTCCCCATTGTATATTCTTGGCCCCTTGGTCATGAATTAATTGACCATATATGTATGGGCTTATTTCTGGGCTCTCTATTATCTTGCATTGATCTATGTGTCTGTTTTTATGCCAATACCAACCATACTGTTTTAATTACTATAGATTTGTAATATATTTTGAAATCAGACCGCATGATTCCCCCAGCTTTATTCTTCTTTCTCAAGATCACTTTGGCTATTTAGGGGTTTTGTTTTTGTTTTTGTTTTTTGTAATCCCATACAAATTTCAGTACTATTTGCTTTAGTTCTTTGAAAAGAGCCATTGGAATTTTGATAGGAATTGCACTGAATTTGTAGATTGCTTTGAGTAGTATAGACATTTTAGCAACATGTATTCTTCCAGTCCATGAGCACAGAATATCTTTCTATTTATTTGTGTCTTCTTCAATTCCTTTCATTAATGACTTATAGTTTTCAATATATAGGTCTTTCACCTCCTTGGTTAAATTTATTCCTAGGCATTTTATTCTTTCTGATGCAATTGTAAGTGAGGTATTTTCTTAATTTCTCTTTCTGATAGTCTGTTATTAGTGTATAGAAATGAAACATATTTTGTGTTTTGATTTTATACCCTACAACCTTAAGTTTTTGATGAAGTCTTTAGGATTTTCTGTATACAACATCATGTCATCTATAAATAGTGACAGAGGGCACTTGGGTGGCTCAGTCATTAAGTGTCTGCCTTCGGCTCAGGTCATGATCCCAGGGTCCTGGGATCAAGCCCCGCATCAGGCTCCCTGCTCAGTGGAAAGCCTTCTTCCTCCTCTCCCACTCCCCCTGCTTGTGTTCCCTCTCTCGCTGTGTCTCTCTCTGTCAAATAAATAAAATCTTTAAACATATATATATATTAACATATATATATATATATTAACATATATATATATATATAAATAGTGACAGCTTTATTTCTTCCTTTCCAAATTTGGATGCTTTTTATTTATTTTTGTTGCCTAATTGCTTTGGCAAGAACTTCCAGTACTATGTTGAATAGAAGTGATGAGAGTGGGAATCCTTGTCTTGTTACTATTCTTAGAGTAAAGGCTTTCAGCTCTTCATTGTGTATATTATCTGTAGGCTTATCATACATAGCCATTATTATGTTGAAGTATGTTACCTCAATACCCACATTGTTGAAAGTTTTTAATCATAAATGGATGTTGAATTTTTTCTTCATCTATTGAAATGATCATATGGTTTTCATCCTTCATTTTGTTAATGTGGTATATCACATTGACTGGCAGATGTTGAATCATCCTTGCATCTCTGGAATAAATTCCACTTTATCATGGTCTATGAATGATCCTTTTAACATGTTATTGAATTCAGTTTGCTAATATTTTGGGGGGGATTTTTGCATCTGTGTTCATCAGGGATATTGGCCTATAATTTTCTTTTCTTGTGACATCCTTGTCTGGTGTTGGTATTGAGGTAATGCTGGCCTATGAAAATGAGCTTAGAAGAGGTCCCTCCTCTTGTATTTTTTATAAGAGCTTTAGAAGGATTAGTATTAATTTTTCTTTTAATGTTTGGTAGAATTCACCAGTGAACCATCTGGTCCTACACTTTTTTGTTTGTTGGGAGGTTTCTGATTACTGATTCAATCTCCCAACTAGTAATTAGGACTAGCTCAGGTTTTCTATTTCATCATGATTCAATCTTTGTAGGTTGTATGTTTCTAGGAATTTATCTACTTCTTCTAAGTTGTTCAATTTGTTGAAGTGTAATTGTTCATAGTAGTCTTTTATAATCCTTTGTATTTCCATGGAATCAGTTGTGAAATTTCCTTCCATTTTCTGATTTTATTTGAGTCCTCTTTTTTCTTAGTCTAGCTAAAGGTTTGTCAATTTTGTTTATCTTTTCAGAAAACCAGGTCTTAGTTTCATTGATCTCCTCTATCATCTTTTTAGTCTCTGTTTCACTTATTTCTGCTCTAATCTTTGTTATTTCCTTCCTTCTACTAACTTTGGGCTTCATTTGTTCTTTTTACTAGTTCCTTGAGGCATAAAGTTAACTTATTTATTTGAGACTTTTCTTTTATCTTGAGGTAGGAATTTACTGTTAACTTTCTTCTTAAAATTGCTTTTACTGCATCCCACAAAGTTTGGTACATTATACTTCCATTTTCATATGTCTGAAGGTATTTTTTTTATCTCTCTTTTGATTTCTTCTTTGACCCACTGGTTGTTCAGTAGCATGTTGTTTAATCTCCACATATTTGTAAGTTTTCAGGTTTTCTTGGTATAATCAATTTTTAGTTTCATAGCATTGTGATCAGAAAAGATGCTTGATATGATTTCAATCTTCTTAAATTTATTAAGAGTTGTTTTGTGGCCTAACATATGATCTATCCTGGACAATATTCGTGTGCACTTGAGAAAAATGTGTACTCTGTTCTTTTTGAATGGAATATTCTTTATGTATTTGTTAGGTCCATCTGGTCTAACATGCCATTTAAGGCCAATATTTCCTTATTGATTTTCTGTCTGGTTGACCTATCAATGCAAGTGTGGTATTAAAATCTCCTACTATTATTGTATTGCTGTCTATTTCTCTCTTTAGATCTGTTAATATTTGCTTTATACATTTAGTTGCTTCTATGTTGAGTGCACAAATGTTTCTGTATATTATATCCTCTTGTTGAACTGACCCCTTTACCATTTTGTAAAACCCATCTTTGCCTCTTATGATAGTCTTTGTTTTAAGGTCTATTTTGTCTGATATATGCGTAGTTACACCAGCTTTGTTTTGGATCCCATTTGCATGGAATATCTTTTTATGCCTCTTCACTTTCAGCACTATATGTGCCATTATATCTAAAGTGAGTCTCTTATAGGCAGTATATAGATATGTTTTGTTTTTTTAACCATTCAGCCACTCTATGTCTTTTGATTGGAGAATATATTCCACTTATATTTAAGGTAATTACTGATAGGTATGTACTTATTGCCATTTTGTTAATTGTTTATAGACTGTTTTTGTATTTCCTCTCTGTTCTTTTCTTTTTCTCTTCCTTTGTGGTTTGATGACTTTCTTTGGTGTTATATTTATAATCTTCTCTTTATTTTTTGTGCATTTACTATAGGTTTTTGCTTTGTGGTTACTATGAAGCTTACATATAATAACTTCTATTTATAACAGTCTATTTAAGTTAATAACTTAAGTTTGAGCCCATTCTGAAGTTCAAATTTTATTCTTCCCCCTCCATGTTTTATGTTTTTGGTGTCACATTTTACATCTTTTTATTTTGTGTATTCCTTAACTAATGATTTTTATCTACTTATTTTCACTAATTTTGTCTTTTAACCTTTATACCAGCTTTATAAGTGATTAATCCACTACTTTTACTAGATACTTACCTTTTTAATGAAACTTATTCTTTCATATGTTTCCTTGTTACTAATTAGTGCCTTTTCTTTTTAGCTTAAAAAAGTCCCTTGAACATTTTTTGTAAGGCCACTTTAGTGACAATGAACTCCTTTAGCTTTTACTTGCCTGAAATATTCTTTACCTCTCTTTCAATTCTGAATGATAACTTTGCTGGGTAGAGTATTCCTGGTTGGAAGCATTTTGTTTTTTGTTTTTTGGTTTTTTTTCTTTCAGCACTTTGTATATATTCTGCCATTCTCTTTTGGCCTGCAAAGTTTCTGCTGAATAATCTCCTGATAGTCTTATGGAGGTGGAGAGGGTTTCCTTGTATGTAACAAGTTTTTTTTCTTGTTGCTTTTAAGATTCTCTCGTTATCTTTAACTTTTGGTATTTTAGTTATATATTTGATGTGGGTCTCTTTGGATTCATCTTGTTTGGAACACTCTGAGTTTCCTAGATCTGGATGTCTGTTTCCTTCCACAGATTAGAATTTTCAGCCATTATTTTTTGAAACAATATTTCGGCCCCTTTCTCTCTTCTCCTTCTCCATTCCCCTATATATAATGGGAATGTTAGTGTATTTGATGTTGTCCTATAAGCCCTTTAGCTATCCTCACATAGCAGCTTTCTTTTTTCTTTTTGCTTGTCTGACTGGGTGGGTCCCACTGCCTTGTCTCTGAATTGATTGAACCTTTCTTCTGCTTCATCTAGTCTGTTGTTGAATCTGTCTAGATTATTCTCCAGTTTAGTTATTGTATTCTTCAGCTCTGTGACCACTGTTCAGTACTTTCTTATATTGTCCATATCTTTGTTGAAGTTCTCACTGTGCTCATCCATTCTTCTCACAAGTTTAGTGAGAATCTTTATGAACATTACTTTGAACTCTTTATCAGATAAATTAGTTATTTTGCTCCATCAAGGTTTTTTTAATGAAGTTTTATCTTTTTCTTTTTCATTTAGAACATATTCCTCCATTTCTCCATTTTTCTTGACTCTCTGTGGTAGCTTGTTATAGAAGATCAAACAACCATCTCTCCCAGTCTTGAAGAGGGGCCTTGTGTAACAACTGAACCTTGCCTTTCAACTCTGTCCCAACTCTTTGTTGTCTCTGAAACTTTTGTGTTTATCCAAGCAGCCTATTATATTTTTAATAGCTTCCAGTAGTTGAGGATGTGCCAAGACCTGTCACTGTCCCTTCGGAAGAAATCTCAGCACCAAAATTCATGCTGCTTGGAAGCCAGACCCTCAGGCTCTTAATGCAAATATATACAGTCCTACAGAACTGCAAGCATAAGTTCCTCTGGCCAGGTGATCTGGCTATGTTCCCTGGGTGACAGTTGCAAAAACTGGGGCTCAGTCTGTTGCCTGGGTTGTGCTCTAGGAGTGGCACCTTGCCAAGAACTGTCTCTCTGATAGCTACAGAAATTTAAACTCATCTCCCCACCGCTGGCCACCAGAGCCAGGTAATCAGGGGGCATCCCTCAGAAAACAGCTGCAAACACTGGAGCACCAGATGTAAAAACCAAGGTACCAACCATATATGAGGCTCTCCTCTAGGAGACAGTGGTGCTCTGAAATATGGTAGAGGGAGAGTGCAAAGACAATGTCTGCCCTCCAAGGTCTCTGAAAAGATTATGGTCAGCCCCTACATGCATGTTTAATTAGAAGCTTGCTCCTCAGGCTTCAGCCATGATGATTAGTTAATAGGTCTCATTCATAGAAAGACAAGCTCCTGGCTCTGTTGCCTCTTGTTGTGCCCTGGGGGTACTAGCTATTTAAGAACTCTTTCTCCATTGGTTATAGTCTTGTGTGACCCACAGGCATAAACATCACTGGCCTCCAAAGTCAAACAATATAGAAGTGTCCCCTAGAAGCAGCCACAGAAATTGGAGTGCCAAACAGAGGTATGAGCTCCTTTTTGGGGTGTTACCAATTATTACAGTCCCATGGACCAGGAACTCAAGCTCCCCTGCCCTGAGCCAGATGGTCAAAAGGTGTTCCCCTGGGTGGTAGTCACAAAGATCAGGTCACCAGACAAGTATAAAAGCTTCCTTCTAGGAGATACCAGTGCTCCAGAGCACAGCAAAAGGACAGTGTAAAGATGGTACAATTCCATTTATGATAGCATCACTATATAAAATATAAAGAGATAAATTTAACAAAAGATGTATAAGAGCCATGCAAGACAATGAAAACCACAAAACATTGTTGACAGAAATTAAAGAAGTTCTAAATAAATGGAACAATATGACATGTTCATGAATTAAAAGATATCTATCCTCCCAAATTATTCCATAGATTTAATACAATCCCTAATAAAATCCCTGTAGCCTTTCTTATAGAAACTGAAAGCAGATTATATAATTTATATGTATATACAAAGGATTTGAACAGCCAAAACAATTGACAAGTTGCTTATAAAACATATGAAAATGCAAAGCATCTAGAGCAGTCCAAGTAATTGAGTGAAAGAATAATAAGAGAGGATTTACACTATCTGATTTTGAGAGCTCATATAATGCTACAGTAATCAAGGCTATATGATAGTGGCATAAGAACTGACAAATAGATCAATGGAACAGAATAACAAGCCCAGAAATAAATTTCCACTTAGTTAGTCATCTAATATTTGACAAATATGCAAAAGTAATCAAATGAGGAAAGCCTTTTCGGTAAATGGCGTTGCAACAACTACATATCAATAAGAAAAAAAATGACCTCGGACCCTATCTGATATCAAGCATAAAAATAATTTAAACCATATATTTAAACATAAAATCTAAAATTAGAAGTTGCTAGAGAAATACACAGAATGTCTGTATAACTTGGGGGTAGTCAAAATTTCTTAGGTAGGTTACAGGAAGCAAACCAAAAGAGAAAATAAAAGATATATTAGGTTTCATCAAATCAAAAAGTTCTAAAAAAACTACTAAGAAAATGAATAGGAAAACAATAAACTGAGAAAAATACTTGTGAAACATATCTGACAAAGGACTAGTATCCAGGATATATTACAGAACACGTACAATTCAATAATAAAAAGACAAACAACCAATAAAAAGATGGGCAAATGACCTGAAATAAAACAATTCTCTAAAGAAGATACACAAATGGCCAAGAAGCACATGAAAAATTTCTCAACATCATCAGTCAGAAAAAATATTAAAAATTAAAACCACAATTACCAAATTAAATCCACTGACCAGAATGACAAAAACTAAACAATGACAAAATACCAAACACACATACACACAACTAGTAATATTAAATATTGGCAAGATGTAAAGGAATTGAAAAAACAGGAATTAGATGAACAAGTTGAAAACACACATAAGCCACCAAACAGACAAGTCTGGATTTCGTAGAACATTTTATAGATCAGTCATTATGGTATAGCAGAACACTGTAACCACTGAAGCTATGCAAGTTTGTTATAGTTATCTTTCAACTTTTGTAAATCTTTAGAACTTCCAAAAAAATTAAAAAATAAGAATACTAACCCCAAGGAAATGCTGGGTTTTCATATATTTCAATTAATCATTCATTATTCATGTTTTAAATCTTTTTCTATGTGTATTTGTTTTATGGATTCATGGCTGAATGTCTAAATTCTTGTGGTTCATTGCCTGCATTGTAATTCCAGTTTTTCACTTACTGGTTTTGTGGACCTGGACAAGATAATTAACCTCATTATCCCTCAATTTCCTCATATGTAAAATATGAGTAATAAGAGTACCATTTTCATGTAGTTGTGTAGGCACTGAAAGAGTTTATGCATGTAAGGCACTTCTAACTCTGCCCACACAAGGTAGATATTTAAAAACATTAGCTTTTATAATATTATTACATACATATATTAATTCATGTACATCACTTGCTCCATATGTATTTGCAACAGATAAGAATACACACTAAAGTTGTTGAGTAACTGATCTCCATTTTTATTAGCAGGTTCAACTGATTAACACAAATTGCAGTTTGTTATTAGATGCTAAAATTATGCCATTTTATATTCTTTGGACCAAGAAGCATGTAAAAATGAATCCCTTCACTACTTAGGCAAAATATGGCACATATCCAGAAGGCAGAGACTGTGGTTCATACCTCATAAACACACCTGGGTTATATTCTCAGACAAGTGACTCAACAGCTGTGTAACCTGGGGCATGATATTTAATGTTGCTGAACTTCAATTTCTTCATTTGTAAAATGAGGTTGATAATACCCATAGGCATATATTGGGGAATAAATGAAATTTACTATATGTAAAACTTTAGTACAGAGTATGGCATATAATAAAAATTCAATAAATGGAATTCTTATCTTTTTTTTTACTACTTGTGAAATATTTATTTATGTATAATAATAAGATGCCTCAGGGACCACTGACAATGACCTGCAGCTAGAGGATAAGGCAGAAAGATCCATAAAGTTCCTTCTGTCAGGACTCCTAGAGAGACATTCATATTTGCCACGTTAGAATGTCAGTATTCCAAGGTTTAAGCCCAAAACAGAGGGTTGCATTAACACAATTAAATTTTCAGATATAGAAAATTGTATTTGCATTTTTACTAAGTTATTTTTATAAAACAAACCAAAAGACTGTGTAAGTAATGTGCAGAGAGAAATATGGAATGACTGAAAATAAATTCCTGAGAAATATGGAAGGATTGTGCTTAGAACACTATAGTTTATATGAATATTGTTTGAATATTTTATTACTGTGAGTTGATATCATCTTCTTAGGTAATTTATTTGCCTCTCCAGAATTTAAAAATGAGGTATATTTATATTGAGAGGTGTGAGTATATTAAAAAAAAAAAAATCTGTGCGTTTTACTACCAATAACAAATTTGGAAAAATACCATTCTTGTCTAGTTGCTCAATGCGAAAAAACCAATTTCTTCATGTAATCATTTTCTTTAATAATTCAGTGCAAATAATTTAATAGGAGGTTACTGTTTCCTTTATTCTTTGATGTTCTTCCAGACTTTTCTACTTTTCTATTGGCTCTCAGATACAGTGAACTATTATATTTGCAATGAATTCTGATTTAATATCTTTAAAAAATCTTCCATTGCCAATTGTATTTCCTAATATGTAATTATGACTAATTCACTACCATATTCTAATCTCTTTATAATTTAACAATTTTAATAGAAACATGAACCAGATATATGCACACTAATTTTAACCTTGCCTAGAAAACATCCAAATATACAGGAAATCCTATGGTAACAAATGTTATCGTTTATAATTTTCATCTCTTTCTGCATTCAAATATGACTTTAATGACTTGTAAGATGTATACATGTATCAAAACAAGTTAAAATTCTAAAACAAGCTGAAACAATACATAAAATGGTGAGGCGGTAATGATTAAAGTTAAATAGTATTCTAAGATTCTTATATTATTAGAAAGAAAAGTATAGTTACTATTAATGTTGGGTATCATTTTGGCAAGTAAGAATGTTAAAAATTTTAAGTATAATACTGAAAAATAGAAATAAAAATGTAAAATGTACAAAATAGAATAAAGAAAATGCCATCAAACACAAAGCAGGAAAGAAGAATGAAAAAGCAAACAAACACACACACACACACACAAAACAACAACAAAATAAAACAAAACCTTGTAATTATAAAGTACATAGGTAAAAAAGAAGAAATTCAAATGGTCAGTAATCATGATTAATGTACATTAAATAAACCCATCATTTCAGAGATATAAAGTCTTAGGATGCATTAAAAATGAGAGCTGTATGCTGTTTAAAAAAGAAACAACTAAAACATATAACAGAAAAAATATAAAAGAAAGGAATGAAAAAGAAGAAATTAAGCAAATATTCAGAAAAGAAAACCAGTGCAGTTATATTGATTTCAGAAAAAAATACATTATATGGAAAAAAGAAAGAGGTAAAACAAGTAATTACATAGTGATAGAAAACAATTCACTAGTAAGACATAATAATATTTCATCTTTTTGTTCCCAATAACGTTGTTACAAAATACATTAAAAACCCTGAAAGACTTACAAGGAGAAATCAACAAAAATGAAAACTAAATTTGCCAATTTTAACATAAATATCTTAATACTTGTCAGGCAAAACAAACAAAAACAATACTAGAACATAGAAGGTTTAGAAAAGTCAAATAATTCTAATGAGTAAGTACAAAATTCTAGCCAGAACAATTAGTGAGTTGATATTATTTCAAACCCATATAAAACATCTACAAAAATTGCCCACAAAGCAGCTCTTAACAAACACCAAAGGACTGATATCATACAAACCACACTGCAACAAAACAGAACAGAATAACAAAAATTTAATCCACAGATCCCCTTATCATGGTTCGAAAATTTATAAATATACTTTTAAATAATTCACGGGTCAAGGAAGAAATCATAAAGGTAATTAGCAAATATATAGAGTTGAAATGATAATGAGAATGCTACATACATTTTGTTGGATACATCCCCAGCAGTACTAAGAGACATATTCATAAGCTTAAGTGCATATATCAGAAAAGAAGGTTAAAAGTAAACTAAATTTCTAACTTATGATGTTAGAAATATTTTTAAGAAATAGTATTAATTTGAAATTATGAAAGGAAGAAAATTCTATTTGAACAGAAATAAATGAAATATACAAATTAGTTAAAATAGAATAAATCAGGCAAAAGTTGATTATTAGAAAAGAAACTGAGAAAACAGAAACTCCAAAAGTGAAAAGGACACTTTTGCTCAGGTATAAATCTTCAGCAGGAAACAGCCAGCCATGAGTGTGGGAGGAAAGAATAGTGAAGAACAATTAGAATTATATTTTTGCTTCTCTCTTACCACTGCCTAAAGCTAAACAATGTCTTTTCTAAGAGCCACAGTGACTCAGAGCTCTAGTTCAGGTATCCAGGAAGTATAACAGGGGTAGTACAGAGCCCTTGTTTTTGGAGGGATAAAAAATAGAAGGGGAACTAACGAGCTTTATGAAGTCTTTTCTCCACAACTTTTGCTCCAAATCCCTGAACTGATAACTACAATCTAAGGTTCTTAGCTTTTTTTGTGTGCAATGAACCCCTTTGATAGTCTGGTGAAGCTTATAAATCTCACCTCAAAATATCAAAAAATACAGTAAAAAAATAGAGCATTACAAAGGAAAGAAGTTAACTTGAAATCAACCATCAAAATATTTTTTAAACTTTTGATATAGGACTATGTATACTTTAAAAAAATAAAGCATCCAATATGATAGCTACTAGCTAGTAATTATTGTATTTCCAAAATAATAAGCAGAAATAATATTGGAGTTATTTCCAACTATAAATGGCATGAAAACATCTGTGATAGCAATCATTGAAAACATCCGTGATAGGGCGCCTGGGTGGCTCAGTTGGTTAAGCGACTGCCTTTGGCTCAGGTCATGATCCTGGAGTCCCTGGATCGAGTCCTGCATCGGGCTCCCTGCTCGGCAGGGAGTCTGCTTCTCCCTCTGGCCCTCCCCCCTCTCATGTGCTCTCTCTCATTCTCTCTCTCTCAAATAAATAAATAAAATCTTTAAAAAAAAAAAAAAGAAAAGAAAACATCCGTGATATATACTGCAATAATGTCTACATTCATTATTTAAAGAAATGCTAAAATTCAGTTAAATTATAATTAACCAAATGCGATTGTTTCATATGTTCTTGGGCCCCCTGATCTGATGTGTTCTCCTAATGCTGCTTCTCCTCCAGGTGAAAGAGTGAAGTCTTGACCTATGGATTTATTCTGTGGAACAAAATAGACTTTCTATGAGTTTATGTTGTTTGGGTTTCATTCTACTTCTTATGGTTCACCTACTCTCTCACTCCCTGGCTGACTGGGACTAACTGGGGTTGTCATCTCAGCCATCCACATAAGGAATGCCAGACAGAGTAGGCAATACTCCCAGGGGAAAAGGAGTGGGGGAATGGGAGGGAGGAAGAAAAGAGTGACTTTCCCTGACCACTCTATCTAAAACAGCCTCCAAGAGAAACATTAAAATTCAAAGGATCTCATTCAAAATGCCAAGGGATTTAACACATTTTTTAATTGAAATCCCAGTGTAATATTTTGAGGAAACAGAAAAATGTTCCTACAATTCACTTAGACAGGAAAGCCTATGCTGATACCCCCAAAGAGTTTTGATAGTGTATTGAAGCTTAGAGATGGGGGCAATGATGGCTAGGAATACAAAAGATTACCAAAACCAGAAGAGATAGGTAAATCCCTGTGGGGGAAAAAAATCACATGTAATGAAATACTGCATTGCATGATAAGTTAGTGATTTCAAAAGTACTTTGGAACAAAATATAAGCTCTACCTCACACCTTATATAAAAGAAAATTTGGGGTGTGTTAAAGTTTAACTATAAAAATGAAAACATAGGGGCGCCTGGGTGGCTCAGTCGTTAAGCGTCTGCCTTCGGCTCAGGTCATGATCCTAGGGTCCTGGGATCAAGCCTCGCATCGGGCTCCCTGCTCAGCGGGAAGCCCGCTTCTCCCTCTCCCACTCCCCCTGCTTGTGCTCCCTCTCTCGCTGTGTCTCTCTCTGTCAAATAAATAAAAATCTTAAAAAAAAAAAATTTAAAAAAAAGAAAACATAAAAGCACTAGACATGTATACAGATTAATATAGTCTAAGAGTAAGACATTTCTGTATATGCCATCAGAGTTAAAAACAACACATAAATGTCCACGTGATTTGAGTATAAACAAGTGAAACATCATCTAACATCACCAGAAAGACCAATGACAATTTAGAGAGGGTGGAAAGGGATTTGAAAAACAAAATCACTATGTTTGAATTTATAGGAAGGAGATAAATAATAAAAGACCTCAGCAAGTCATCTAAGAAATAAAAATGACTGGGACGCCTGGGTGGCTCACTCGGTTAAGCGTCTGCCTTCGGCTCAGGTCATGATCCCAGGGTCCTGGGATCGAGTCCCACATTGGGCTCCCTGCACCGCGGGGAGCCTGCTTCTCCCTCTGCCTCTGTCTCTCTCTCTGTCTCTCATGAATAAATAAATAAAATCTTTAAAAAAAAAAAATGACTAACAAATGTTAAAAAAGTGTTTCATCTTATTAATATCAAAGAAATGAAAATTAAAGTACCAATGAAATTTAATTTTGTCACTTATCAAAGTGCCAGAGATTTTTAAATTGAAATTTTTCATGCTAATTAGGGTGTGATGTGATGAGTACTTTCACACTCTGCTGGTGAGACTGTAAACTGGCATAATAATAATACTGGAGAGCAATTTGGGAGTGTCTTCCAAGAGCCTTAAAAATCTTCATATATTCTAATTGAGCAATTCAACATCCAAGTAACTATCTTTAAAAGTTTTTCAAAATACATAACAATGATCATCACATTATTACATAAGATAATAAAATACTGGATTCATAAAATATCCAACAATAGAAGACTAATACATCATGATACACCCATATAAAAATGTTATATACAAAAACATACTCGATTAGAAAAATATGTAGGGACATATAAATATATATGGTTCTCATCAAATGTTAGATGAAAGAAGCAAAACATAAAAATTTATTTAAAATTTGATTCAAATTTCATAAAATAAAAAAATTACTATCTTAATAAGAAGGCCAGAACAAAATAGAACAAATCGATAATAGCTGTTAACTCTGCACAACACTGTATATGTAATATTTAGTTTCTTTTTAATTTTTTCCATGATGATTCATACAACCTTATACTCAGAAAAATAATAAATGTTGTTTTAAAATAGGAGTTATTCCACTGAAAATATTTCTTCAGTTGTTATGAATCATTACTGAATCTTAACAGTTGTGGAAAAAATGACATTTTACATATAAAACCTCTCTAACATAGAATATATAGAACATAATTATTGTGTCATCAGCATCATGGATTCTGGAGCCAGAATGCCTTGCTTTAAATGTCAGCTTTCCATGCCTCAATTTCTTTATCTGAAAAATCGCAATATTACTACTAGACTAATAATAATGACACTAGCAACTATCTCAAGGCATGTTTGTGAAGATTTTAATGAGTTAATATATGTGAAGTATTTAGAAGACTGACACACAATAAATATGATATAAGGGTTTGGGTACACCCAGACACGTATGCACATGCACACATGAGCTTGTTGTGCTCATGAAACACTAATTACTTAATTACTCAACTGATCTTACTTTACTTCTCTTGTGATGAACAAATGAACTAAACAGTTTGGAGTTTGGCTGAGGCTAGGTAGTTTCAAAGACTCCATAGTTACTACATTCAAGTAACATTTATTGAAAGAGCTTAGAGACTTAGAATAGTGATTGACTAATTAACTGGAATAATTAAAAAGCAAGAACTATCACCTAGCTAAATTATCTAGAGATTTCCTATTTGATAAATTAGAAAATTTACTACATTTACTACAAATTTAATCAGACTAAATCCTGTTGATGTCCTTGATTGGGTACCAGACCCCATCAGTAACATCTTGGACCTATTCCTATTCCTATATTCTCCATCTGTTTATTCAAATCTGAGTGCTTATGTGTAAAGCACCAACAATATAGCAGGTTCATATTTGATATATTTCAAAATTGGAGAAGGGCAAGTGAACTTTGGTTTATTTTACATTTTCTGTTCAGTGGAAGTTAGCTATAAATGGAAACCTATTCTTCATTTCTTTTCCAAGAAGCAAGTCATGCATTTGTCGTCTACATCACTTTAATGTCATTCATCTGATTCTGAGGCTGCAAATCCATAATGTAATACCTAGTTTGCGGCCAGCCTTGGGATTCACATGCTTTGCACATTTCAATTGTAGAAATGAAAAAAGAAAATAATAGTGGGTCAGAGAAGAGGAGTTGCCTAAATTCATACAAAAAATATGTGGCAGCACTAGGATATACCTCAATCCCTCTGAACCAACTCTAGTATCTTTTCAACTATTGTATATAATAAACATCCTACAACTTGTCCCTCACTTTACATATCCAGGTCAGATTCCTTTCTAGTTCTCTTCAGTTGCAAATTGAGTTGCAAATTTCCATCCCTGCCCCCTACTTGACTCCAATCTGTCTCACTTTTATAACTTCTCTTTCAACTTCACACATATAAAAAACAAACAAAAAATAAAAATACAGATGATTGTGTGTTCATGACCTCAATCTTAAGCCTGCTCTCAAATCATACCAAATCTTTTTCTTCACTAAGGACAGATTTTTCCCTGTCCCAGACAGTTTTGATGGTTCCTTCCCCATCCCAATCCCATCCCCTGTAGTCTTGACTGGGCTGTCAACGATGGTTCCCCCCCACACACACACCTTGTCTGTGATCTGGAGCAGGCACAAGGTCAGGAAAAGTCAAGCAGAACACTTCTCTGGTTTGATATTCAAAAACTGGGAGTAGAAGAGTCTTTTCCCATGAGGTGAAATCTAGATGTCTCCGTGACAACCAAACTAATGATATACTATGAGGAACCATGACTGTCACAGCTGCAATGACTGATCCTTTGGATCTAGCTCTGTGGAAGCCAGCTTCAACCCTGAAACGCACAAGTATGAGCATCAATAAATTCCCTTTTTGGCTTGTGATATTTTGGGTTAAGATTTTATTATATATGTCAATTCCATCTCCTCCTTCTTCCCCTCCCCCACTTCCTTCCTTCTTTATTTTCTTACTTCCTTCATCTTCACTCTTACCCAAGGCTACATATATATTCACCTGTTCTGGATTTCATTCCTTCCATCTCCTGATGAACTTGGCTACACAAATCATTCCATCATAGCCTTTATTTCCTACGTCTTCAAATGACGCCTTTCTCTTATGTATTTTTTCTATTGTATGCAAACACATACAATTCCATGACATAATCCTGTTCTATTTACTTCCTTCTCTTTCTACATTCCTTTATAAGTAAGCTTCTTGGAAGTACAGTCTATACTGGTTTACTCCACTTCCTAAACTGGTTTCAACCTTGTTTACTTTGTTGAAATGCATTATGCAACAGTCAAAATGGACATATTATTTTTCAAATCTAATTTTCATTTTTCTGTCTTTGTTTTACTTGGCCTATCTCTAACACATGACATTGTTGATTACTAACTTCTTGAAACTTACTCCTTTGTCTTCAATGATTCCATTCCCTTTGCTTTTTCTCTTTTGTTACTCAATCACAGGTCCCTTCAGGGGCCCCCTTTCTATGCTTATCCCTTAAAATGTATCAGTATTTAGTGTTTCATTAGTGGCCTCATCTCACTTTCCATGGCTTCTCCTCCCACCTATATGTAAATGATACCCATGTCCATGTTTCTCCTGAATTCTGAGCAATATGTCCAATTGGCTGCCAATGTTCATTCCACATAGATATTACACAGATACCTCAACCTCAACAAATAAAAACATGAATTTGCCAAACTCTCTCCCAACCTGTTCTTCCTCTCTTCCTTACCTTAGTCAATGTTACCACCATCCATTCCCACAACCTTGACCCAGATAACACCTTAGATTCCTCCCTTTTTCTCCAACTCATAATCAGTACTATGGATTCTACCTTCTACGTGCAAATAAATAAATTTTCTACCTCTTCTAGCTCATTCAATATTTTATTACTGGTCTATCTCTGGTAAAGCCTTATCCATTTACTCTCCATAGAGAATGGCCCTTCCAAATACAACTTTAATTTTTCACTCCACTTTAATGATGGATAAGGCACATATTTTTTACTTAGCATACAGGCCCTTTCATCTTCTGGCCCTTCTTACTTCTTCAGTCTCATCTCCATCACCTATGATATCCACTTATTACACAGTTCCCTAAATGCTCCATGCCTCTAGGCCTTTACCAATCCTGTTTACTCTTCCTGGAACCCCCACTCCAGAGTCAAGCAGTCTCACAAAGACCCCCAAACCCACAGTTTTTAGAATAATTTTTCAAGTGGTCAATAAATAGATTTGTAATTATGTATGCTGTTATCTTGCCTAATAATTTTAACTCCTAAAAGCTACAATATAAAGCTTATCCAAACCTTTCTTCCACATACAAATTAATAGGTTAAAAATCATTTTATATAGCTTATTATAAAATTCTGACTTTTTGCTAATACCTCCCTAGAAACCTATATTCAACTTTTAGTATTACTGCCGTCTCTAGAGGACAAAGTCCCTGCTCAGGCTGTGCTCTGCTGGTCAAAGGGAAACATCAGCTTGCTTCTGAGTTGAATTATGTCTTCCGGCCACATGGGGTTTTTGTTCTCTTCTTGGCCTTCTCCTTAGGTAATTCTCCAGCTTATCTCACTCTACTCTCAAGTAATCAATATTTATGAGACACTGGAGGCAGAGAACTACTGTCATAAAATATCATAACACTATGTCGACTTCACTAATTTCTCAGAGAAGAAAATGACTCCCTTCCTGCTTTTCATCCCATTAGCTGGACTGAACGCCAATTCTTTTAAAGCACAATGCTTGTTTAGTTAATAAATAGACCCAATTAACTTATTTCTAACAACATTTAGCAGTTGGTTTATTTTAGAAACTGTTTCAGATATGGGGCGCCTGGGTGGCTCAGTCGTTAAGCGTCTGCCTTCGGCTCAGGTCGTGATCCCGGGGTCCTGGGATCAAGCCCCGCATCGGGCTCCCTGCTCGGCGGAAAGCCTGCTTCTCCCTCTGCCACTCCCCCTGCTTGTGTTCCCTCTCTCGCTGTGTCTCTCTCTTCAAATAAATAAATAAAATCTTTAAAAAAAAAAATTTTTAAGAAACTGTTTCAGATACAAAGATTAAAGTATTTATATCACTTCCAAAATTTTCTAATTTTGCTTAGGGTAATGTGCTTAGTCAAAAAAGATGAAACATATATTTGAAGAATGACTAGTAATAATTTTTGTTCATTAAGTAAATAAATCATTCATTAATACATGCTGCAAATATTTGTAAAATTCTCATCATGTATCAGTCACCATGTAAGGATCTGGAGTCAACAGTGGACAAGATGTAGTACTTGCTCCCAAATCTAATACAGAGTCAAACTTGTAAGCAAAAATTAGCATAGCTCATTCTAATTCCTATGTTTTGTTGGGGATTTGGAAATAAAAACAATAATGAACAACTCAACATATTTAAATGACAGGTAAGTGAGTTGTGAAATCAGATGCTAATAAATACATAAATACATACATACATACACACATACACATACATACATGCAGAGATTATAGTTATCTCACATAAAGGATTTTATTAAATAATCAGAAAACAACAATAATTCATTTAAGAAAAAGTTCAAAGCATTAAGCACATGTAACTTGTTACACACGTAAATAGTACTGACCACACTAACAAGTAATAACATTACATTTACAAGTATATTCTATTTTTCATAAATATTAATAATTGTAGAAGTGATCATCTGACAGTTTAAATTAATTAGTAAAAAACAAAGTGTCATTATTTTCTATTCTTTTTTGGAAAATTTATTAGCCAGGGTGTAACTTCATTTCAGTAAATTTGATTCTGCATTTAAGATAATGTAAAAACTATTTTTCAAGATTACATATAGGGGTGCCTGAGTAGCTCAGTCAGTTAAGCATCTATCTTTGGCTCAGGTCAGGATCCCAGGGTCCTAGGATGGAACCCCACCTTGGCTGCCTGCTCAGTCAGGAGTCTGCTTCTCCCTCTTCCTCTGCCCCTCCCCCTGCTCATACTGTCTCTCTCTTTCTTAAATAAATAAATAAAAATCTCAAATAAATAAATATTACATATAACATCAGAATATCAGAAACCATGTTAACTTGCTATGCATAACTTATGCCATTTCATGAGGACATATAATAAATTACGTATATACATATATATACACAACCAAGGAAACTGTGACAATCCGTATGCACATATTCATCAAACTATGACAGAATAACTTCTAAAATATTATATTAAGCAAGTGATTCTCAAGTTTTTCTGTTCTATTCTTAAAAATGATCTTGAACATTTCATTAAAGTTGTATATTTTTAAGTGTGGATATATATTTACATATGTATGTATCTTCTATATCTATCCTTAAATGGAAATATCTATATCTGTGAGGTGGGAAGGGGCAGAGGGAGAGGCAGAGAGAGAAAATCCCAAGCAGACTCCACGCCCAGCACGATTCCAGTGCTGGGCTCGATCTCTTGACCGTGAGATCATGACCTGAGCCGAAATTAAGAGTTGGTCACTTAACGACTGAGCCACCCAGGTGCCCTTAGATACACATATTTTTTTAATTACATATAATTAATTTTTTAGGATGATGCACTATTCTACAGAATATGTGGCATTCTTGCAGTGTATGAATTGCAGAACAGTTTGTTGAATAAAGTATTAATTCAGGTTTATTTTGTTTGTTTTCATGTAAAAAGACAATTCTTTTATAAAGTACCAAAGATCCTACCTCACACTAGTTGAAGGCAAACTCATCTTCAAAATAAGTTTAGTTTGGAGGAGAAGGGGGAGGTGATGAAGAAGAGGAGAAAGAAGGAGAAAAAAGATGATGAAGAAGAAAAATTACACACAGAACTAAACTTCACTGGAGACCTGGCCTAGGTTAAGACATATTTTACTTCCAGTTTGTTCTAGGTTTGAGTCTAACAGTGGCACTCTCTTTGCTGCTACTAGAAGAATTTGTATAAGGAAAAGGCAACCCTGTGCCAAATTACCATAGAGACAAACATTCTTAATTTTCAGAGGTAGGAAACCTGCCACCTGGTTAAAGGGAGCGCTGTGTTATTGGCCCGCAGGCATCTCAATAGCATCAAGCACACCACAGGCTTGTCCTCCTGACCAGTAAAAAGATGCTGAGAAGCTGACTAAAGAATATTTCTTTGGGGACCAAATAGGGAATGCACACATTAAAAGAATTAGGAATTATTGCCCAATGCAAAAAGAAATCACTATTTTCTTACGTAATAATCCTACTTACAAACAGACAATTGAAAGTGGGGAAGTTGAGGGAAAGAAGTGAGAGGTTTTTTGGAAGACACTATGTTGCATCACTAACTGAAAGGAGTAGTATTCAAATTCAGATTCCTTAAGTGGCAATTATTTCACTAAAGTTTCAAGTGTGTAATTTTTTTTCTTCCTGGAATTCAAGGTCTGTATTTGAAGGTCAAAGCTGAGAAAGTTGAGCATATTCTAAACATCTTTTCTGCAAATCAGCATTTATAGAATTTCAATGCTCATTTTCCACAGTGGAGAATTAATCTCTACTTTTAACCTAATAGCCAACGTTCAAAATGAATAGAGAAAATAACGGCTTCTCTGAAGCTTTGCTTCATTATTCTAGGAAGGCCAGGTACTCTTTCTGAGACAGTACTGATTTTCACTTTGCAGTAATTATCAATACAGATTTAAAAAAAAAATTTATTTATTTGAGAGAGAAGGAGAACACATGCACGTGTGCCTCAACAGAGGGAGGTGCAGAGGGAAAGGGAGAAGGAGAGCAGACTCCAGGCTGAGCAGAGAGCAGCCTGGGGCTCCATCTGCTGAACCTGAGATCATGACCCAGCAGAAGCCAAGAGGCGGACACTCAACAGACTGAGCCACCCAGGTGCCCCAATACAGCTTTTTTATATTTCTTTTATTTTGTAATGGCTTAAATTCTCACACTCAAGGACAACATTTAAATTTTTCCTGGAAGATCTTAACATGAGGAGGATAACAGACCTTTCATGGATTTCTGTTCTGTGTATTTACTGACTCTTTGGCTATCAAGGATTTTGATTTCTCATTACATGAAAAATTCTTCATACTACACACTTGAAAATAAGCTTTATATAGATTTGGCAGACTTGCTTCCTCAGTATATCTGTCTTTTATGATATAAATACTAATCTCTGAGATACTGTGTTTTGATGGAATTTACAATCCAACCCTGTTTAATTATTCATGATGAGTGATCCATCAAGCCAAAAGATTCCCAAGAGGATGGATAAAAACAACTTGTTATCTTATTTGGGTCAAAAACTCAGAGTTGAACAAAAATGCCTTAACATTGTATAAACAATTGACTTTTTTTTTAAGTTGATGACTGAAAATGCTGAGAACAATACTGTAGGCACAGTAATTAAATTCACCAATTACTTGTGTTCTTGTGACATTTTTTATGTGTTCACACTCCAGGTAAGGACTATTCCTTTATTAGTAATAATAGAAGAGCAAAATATTAATTTTTAGATAAAAATATTGAGTAGAGGCTAATTTTAATAAGTCCAAGGGGGTTGGCAATATTAATGAATTCCTTCTACCAAAGGCACAATCCAAAATACTGTGAGTTCTTCAAGGTTAACTGAAATACAATTTGCTAAATGAAGCTATTCTCCATTTTAACTATTTAATACAATTCCTAACCACAAATTTTACTCTTAAATACCCTTTTTGGGCAAAGGACATCATTTCCTGTATAGCTCACATATAAACGTTCTATATAGGGCAAGATTTAAGGAGATAAAACAATGAAACCATTCAAAAAGATATTATAAATAAGGAAGAAATAATAAAAGGGATAGAGATTTTTTTCTTTTTAAGCAAAAAGAAGAAAAAGAAAGGACATATTTTTAAGTTTGTAGTCAAATTTTAAGAGATCTTACCACTGGGCACAGTAAGAAGCTAGCTTTTTCAAATTTATCTTACACACTAAGATAACCAGCATCCTGTTTCTGCGCTTAGGGACTGAGAATGCTATGTTCTTTCTTTTGGATGTAATTATCTTTCCTTAAAAAGAGGGATTACATGTTCCCCAAGTCCCTAACTTCTATGATACCTCCACAGTTCCTCTAAATATTTTATTTTGGTGAGTTTTATAATAACCCAAAACACTTCTGCATTAATAACCAGATTGAATTTCTGGAAACTGGAATTCATTACCTTCTTTCTTGGAATGTCAACACTGCTAAAATTTGCAAACCTGCCTGCTTCAACAAAGTTCAGGTCCATGATCTCTAAGCAATCATAAACTTATCTATTTGGATAGGAAATTTCTCTAATCCACAGGAATATCAGACATCATAGATACAAGTTTAGAAACATTAACTGTGTTTACTCTTAGCACTTGAGTTCTGAAAATCTCATTGAAGTCTCAGTAGAACAAAATCAAATACACTGAAATTCTGCCTTTAATGAACTTCAAACATGTTCTCTAAAGTCTATTGTTATGGGTTGATGATGTCACTCCAAAATTTATATGTTGAAGTCCTAATCCCCCAGAATCTCAGAATGTGACCTTATTTGGAAATAGGGTTTTTGTAGATGTGATACAATGAAGTCAAGTCATACTACAGTAGATTGGGGCCCTAATCCAATAATTTGTGCCCTTATGAATAGGGAAATCTTAGACACAGTCACACACCTGGGGAGAATGCCATGTGAATACAAAGGAAGAGAGACGGGTGATGCATTTACAAGCCAAGAAACACCAAAGATTGCCAGCTAACCACCGGAAGTTGGAAGAGAGGCATGGAACAAATTCTTCCTCATAGCCCTCAGAAGGAATCAACCCCACTGATACTTTGATCTCAGTCTTCCAGCCTCCAGAACTGAGACAATAAATTGTTACTTAATCCACCCATTTTATGGTATCTTGTTATGGCAGCCCTAGAAAACTAATATATCTATTATAGATTTTGACCTTCGTAACTGTCTGATTCTGAAGTGCTATTGGCTTATTGTGAATTTTTATTCTAATGGATGTATTTCTTTGTGGTCTGTTTCTTTCACATTTCTTCCACCTTCACTGCACAAGAGTCATTTCCTGGAAACTGCCTTTATTTCCTTGGGGCTGACCTGAACCAACAGATGTATCCAAAAGTGTAATGTCTTCCCTCACTAAATTGCTGCAATGACAAGGGCTTGTATTTTTTTTTTCCTGGAGATCAATTTATTCTTTCACTTAATTATTTTTCTTAGAAAAAAATTATAATTCTTATTTGCTCATTACAGATTACAAAACAGTTATGAGCTAAAGACTCCTCAGTGCAGATCTCACCTTTATTTTAGGTTGTGTTGCCTTGAGATACATTTTGTAATCTACTCCAAGAAAGGCATTACCTGTAGAATTAGCAGTATTTATTATGCAAATTCTACAAGAGGAAACTGTACTGAAGGCTGGGCTGGAGATATGAAGATGAATAAAAAAGGGTTTTAACAATTAAGAAGTTCATAATCTGCCATGGGAGACTGATACATAAACAACTAATCAAAATATACTGAGATATGTCTGCAAAAACTGTAGTTAACATATTATAAAATGCTTACTGTTTTCCATAAACTGTTCTAGACACTTAGAAGTGTTATCTCATTTAATCCTATAACAGCTTCAGGAGGTGGGGACCATTATTATTCTCACCTTACAGGTGACAGCAGAAAGAAGACAAGGAAATTGATAAAACTCACAAGGCTAAAAAGTGACAGAGCCAGGATTCAACCAGACAAATCCATGCTTTAGTCCTTATGCTGTAAGTGCTATCTGTATTAGGGAATTGGAGGAAGAGGTCAAGGAAGCCATAACAAAAATATTTAAACTGAGCCATGGATGAATTTGACAAGGAGATAAAGAGATGGATATATCTGGAGGAAGAAATCCCCAGAAAAATGATGCAAGACATGGGCAATCAGAAGCAGTTCAGTATAGGAGGAGCTGATGACAGATCAGGGAGTGGTGGCAGCAGACTAGGGGAGACAGGGGATTGATAACAGAGTATGGAACACTCTGAATGCCCTGCAAAGCAGTTTGTAATTACTATGTAGAAGAAAGGAGTCTTCATTGGGTTTTGAGCCTATGAGAGACACAGCCATATTGAGCTTTAGATGCAACTCTAGTGGCTTGTAAAAGAAGGCAAGTCAGTTCTCAGGCTGAATCTGTCCACACCACACAGGTGTCTGAGGGTTACTTTCAAAATGGTTCAGAAAATAAATTATACCTATATATATACAATTATACATAAAAATAAACACATTCATAGTTAACATAAAATTATAATTTTATATATATATATATATACATATATATATATATATACCTTACACCACACACAAAAATAGACTCAAATGGATCAAAGACTTAAATGTGAGACAGGAATGCATCAAAATCCTAGAGGAGAACACAGGAAGCAACCTCTTTGACCTCGGCAGCAACAACTTCTTGCCAGACGCTTTTCCAAAGGCAAGTGAAACAAAGGCAAAAATGAACTATTGGGACTTCATCAAAATTAAAAGCTTTTGCAGAACAAAGGAAACAGTCAACAAAACCAAAAGACAACTGACAGAATGGGAAGATATTTGCAAATGACATATCAGATAAAGGGCTAGTATCCAAAATCTGTAAAGAACTTATAAAACTCAACACCCAAGAACAAATAATCCAATCAAGAAATGGGCAGAAGACATGTACGACATTTTTCCAAAGAAGACATCCAAATGGCCAACAGACACTTGAAAAAAGTGCTCAACATCACTTGGCATAAGGGAAATACAAATCAAAATCTCAATGAGATACCACCTCACACCAGTCAGAATGGCTAAAATTAGCAAGTCAGGAGATGACAGATGTTGGCGAGGATACGGAGAAAGGGGAACTCTCCTACACTGTTGGTGGGAAGGCAAGCTAGTGCAGCCACTCTGGAAAACAGTATGGAGGTTCCTCAAAAAGTTGAAAATAGAGCTACCCTACAGCCCAGCAATTGCACTACTGGGTATTTACCCCAAAGATACAAAGGTAGTGATCCGAACGGGCCCCTGCACCCCAATGCTTAGAGTAGCAATGTCCAAAATAGCCAAACTATGGAAAGAGCCTAGATGTCCATTGACAGATGAATGGATAAAGAAGATCCATAAAGAATATGGACTATTACGCAGCCATCAAAAAATTGAAATCTTGCCATTTGCAACGACATGGATGGAACTGGAGGGTATTATCCTAAGCAAAATAAGCCAATCAGAGAAAGACAATTATCATATGATCTCACTAATATGCGGAATTTAAGAAACAAAGCAGAGGATCATAGGGGAAAAGAGGAAAAAATGAAACAAGATGAAACCAGAGAGGGAGACAAACCATAAGAGACTCTTAATCATAGGAAACAAATTGAGGGTTGCTGGAGGGGAGGGGGATGGAGGGATGGGGTACCTGGGTAATGGACATTGGGGAAGGTATGTGTTGTAAAGAGCACTGGGTATTATATAAGACTGACGAATCACAGACCTGTACCCCTGAAACAAATAATATATTATACGTTAATTAATTGAATTTGAATTTAAAAATAATAAATATAATAATTATATATATATAAAGAGGGAAGAAAAGGCGGTAAATTGTTAACAATAGATGAATCTGGATAAAGTGTATGTAAGTGTCCTTTTGGAAACTTTTCATAAATTTGAAGTTACCTCCAAGTAAAAAGTTTTAAAAAGCACAGAATTCAAATTGGTGGTTGTGAGGGTCTGGGGGAGGGAAGATAAACAGGGAGAAATTGTTTAATAGGTGAGAGGTTTTTACTTTGGAGTTATGAAAATGTTTTGGAACTAGATAAAGGTGGTGGTTACATGACATTGTGAATGCACAAAATGCCACTGAATTCCTTTGGAAAAAAAAATAAGTGTTTCAGAGTATATATACCAACATTTTGAACACTTAATTCTGCTTTACAAACATCCCCCAAATGCCAGTTCCAATCCAGCTATTCTAGGAATATGCTCCTGAATCCTTAAAGGTTACAGGTACAAGTGCTACAAACCAAGAAGAATTTTAAAATGCCATAGTTATTAATTGGCTAACTAAATATACAATAGCCTATGTAATTGGATTGCTGCCCCAGGAACCATTAGAGAAGGGGAGGCAACCATCAGTGTAAGTAGACGTAGGAGAACTAATTGACAATCAGGGAGGTATTGCCTTGTTTCTCTTAGCCTACTCCCAATCAAAGGCCTAATTGGAAATTGAAAAAACTGCTCTCTTTGAAGAGATATTTTAATAACTATTTTAAAGATGCATTATTTATTGTAATGTCAAGAATAAATCATTGTAAT
Source organism: Leptonychotes weddellii (assembly GCF_054177405.1). Taxonomy (NCBI): domain Eukaryota; kingdom Metazoa; phylum Chordata; class Mammalia; order Carnivora; family Phocidae; genus Leptonychotes; species Leptonychotes weddellii. Next base: position 109,704,572 of record NC_138369.1, on the reverse strand, counting down.
TTTGTGTAAAATATATCCAAGCCAGCGACAGCTAGAAAAATTAGATGATTACAAATTAAGGCTTAATAGTATATTACTTAATAAAATAGTATTACTTTAAGTTTTGATAACATTTTTTATTTCTTCTTAATACTTTATCTCACCCAAGCCAGATAACCTTATGATGGAGACAGAACATTTTATTATATTATAAAACATTTTTCAGGGGCACCTGGATGGCTCAGTCAGCTAAACAGCTGACTCTTGATTTCAGCTCAAGTCATGATTAAAGGGTCCTGGGATTGAGCCTTGCATCAGGCTCCATGCTCAGCAGGGAGTCTGCCTAAGATTCTCTCTCTCCCTCTCCCTTTGCCCATCCCCCCATCCCCCCGCACATGTGCGCTCTCTCTCTGTGTCTAAAATAAATAAATAAATATTTTTAAAAAAATACAAACATACTAATTCAAAGGGATATATGCACCCCAATGTTTATAGCAGCATTATCTGCAAAAGCCAAATTATGGAAACAGCCCAAGTGTCCATTGACTGATTAATGGACACTGGGTGTTATACACAAACAATGAATCATGGAACTCTATATCCCAAAAAAAAAAAAAATTAATTAATTAATTAAAAAAAAAGAGAGAGAGAGATGGTGTGTGTGTGGGGGGGTGTGTGTGTGGGTGTGTGTATGTGGGTGTGTGTTTACACATATAATAGAACATTACTTAGGAATAAAAAAATGAAATCTTACCATTTGCAATGACCTAGATGAAGCTAGAGAGTATTATGCTAAGTGAAATAAGTCAGTCAGAGAAAGACAAATACCGTATTATTTCACTAGTACATGGAATTTAAGAAAGAAAACAAATGAGCAAAGGGGAAAAGAGAGAGAGAGAGAGAGAAACCAAGAAACAGATTCTTAAATATAGAGAATAATCTGATGGTTACCAGAGGAGAGGTGGGTGGGGGAAGAGGGAAATAGGTGATGGGGATTAAGGAATGCACTTGCTGTGATGAGCACTGGGTTTTGTATGGAAGTCTTGGACCACTATATTGTACACCTGAAACTAATGTTACACTGCATGTTAACTAACTGGAATTTAAATAAAAACTTTAAAAAAGTAGCAATTGACAAGATCCATTATACATTCATGGTAAAAAAATAAAACTCCCTTTAACTAGTAAAAAAAAAGAAATGTCATAGATATACAGCGATATATGAGGTTATCCACTGTAGCACAAATTATGATTATAAAAAAACTGGAACAACCTAAATGACTAACAGTATGAATATATTTAAAATAATTCTAATATATCTATTTGATGAAATATTATGCAGCCATTAAAAATCTTATGTTCCAAGAATAGTTAATGATGTGAAAAAATGCTCACAAATAAAGTTATGTGACCTATACTAGATACAAAATACTTCAGCTTTTCAAAAATATGAATGCAAATGAGAAGATGGAGAGGAAATAAGCCAGCATGTTAATATTAATTACCTCTAGATGATAGGATTAGAACTTATTTCCTCCTTTATATGTCTCTATTTTAGACTGTTATATAATGATCATGCATTATTTTTGAACTCAAAATATATGTTATAAAAATAAAGAAGGCAAGGAATTTTCTAACCCAATTTTGAAAAGTTTCCACATCAACTTGTTTAAAATTAAAAAGCACCTGTGTTTAAATCTGTAAGTTCTATTTAATAGGAAAATTCACTTATGTGAAACAGCTAATTCCCTGATGATGTTAGATAAGTGAGGTGTTATTACAGTACTTCTAAAAGTTGTCTACCATCTGTGAGTTTATTTTTTAATTTTCTGTGGTTTTTCACATCTAAATTTAAAATTGTTTTCACATATAAAGATCTATGACTTATGGTGATTTTTTGATAGCTTATGTGTCTCATTTTTGGTTTCACCAAAACTATTCAACAATAAACTCCCTCATAATTATTGAAAAATAGTCTCTCCATTTTACAGACAAATCAAGTAAAGGCAGAAATATGTTAATATACCTAGAACATAAAACAGGACATGCCAGGACCTGGAAAGAGCATGGTGTCATGTTGTACCTAGAAACTGAAGTGAATATTTATCCCTAGGAAGTTCTCAAACACTACATCAGGGCTTTTTATTTTTTCTCTTTTTTTTTTTTCCCCAGTTTATTAGCACACCATGGCATATACACAACAGTACGGTTCTTTTAATGGTGCTTACTTAGCCTAGGGCCAAGAGTTTGGTAAGTATTCAAAAAAGATGTCAGGCTTCATAGCATAGAGATTTGGGTTTACATTTTTCACCGGTGTATGCCAAGCACCTGGAACAGTGACTATGTATGCCATAGGTGCTCAATGAATATATGTTTCATGTGTTTACCAGACAACCTGAAGATGATGCAACTTTTCTCTTAAGTCATCCATGCATCATCCTAGCTTCATTTATCAGTCTTCTCTAGAACCTTGTATATTTATTTTCATCTCTTTATTTAAAATGGTTTTCTTTCCATTAGTTCCTGAAGCTATCATCTTTAATTCTATTCTTGTGTGATCCTCTCACAGGATCTAGCTCCCAAACCAACAACCCACAAGTCATCAAGTACCTCCTTATTAACAAGAATATCATACTTGTTATGATATTAACAAGTATGATATTCTTTTGCTTTCTTTATTCCACCTTCTCTGGAACATTTTATGCTGTTGGTGGAATATTCTTTTCTGAAACTTCTTTCTCACTAGACCTTGGAAGCGCTTGCATATTCTAATTTCATGTTCTACCACATTTTATTTTCTGTCATTTTTTACTTCTTTTCTTCAGTCTGACATAGGATTTGTACAAGATTTAGCAGTCACCTTTTAAGCTTATTCCTTTTGTGATTTCCATTCAAAAAAAGCATGGCTTCATCTCTCACCTCTAATTTAAACCATTCCTTTCTATAAATTCCATCCTGTTCTTTCCCTTTGCTCAGTCAGAAATTTCTGCCTATTTGACACTTCCATTTGAAAGTCTAGGCTTTACACCAAAGTTGACTAAAATTAAATTTATTACTTTTTTTTTTTTTTTTACAAATCCCTTTCCCCAGATTACTTCTGTGTTTTTGCACACTAGGCTGGGGTGTTTCTCTTCCCTCTGCTTCCCTGGTATGTCTTACCTACCAAGATCTTTCCCAGCACAAAGTTTATATAAGGTTGCTCCAAGATGAATCAGTTGTCCTGTAGAGCTTCTTCCTCCAAGAAGTTCTCAGGAACAAATAAAATCAATTATTCATTTTTTTTCCCTAAGCATTCTGTCTTGAACATTGGCTCAGTCTACAAAAGCCAGCATCCTCTGTGATGTTGTGTCAGTTTCCTGAGTTGCAGGACACAGCACACTGCAAGCATGGCAGCAGGCCAGTTAATTGAACAAAGCTTCATTATGCACGGATAACTATGAAAATCTTAATTCCTCTGTTGAGAAATGACTAAGTATATTATCGGGAAATGGAATTATGAAATGTTACCAGATCAAGTTAAGGATCTACTGGCGAATTAATATAGAATTAAGCTCTTAAAGCTTACCTTAAGTAGACCTTGAATTAATTGTGTTCATTCTTTGAAACCTATTGATTTGCAAAACCAATATCTCACTGCCTACAGGAGGCAATCCAGAACTGAAAATAATTCAGAAAAAAATAGTTCTAAAGATAAATAGGATGATCATTTGAAGATTAACCTTTGCCATTAATGGCTCCTAAAAAATTGGCTGTCCATATCTATTCAATAATCATTTTGTTCATAAACTCTGTGTACAGAATTGTAACTGATGGTCCAGGAAGTAGTTTCAGGAATAATATGCATTTATAAAAAGTAGTGTTAAATAATAAAAAATACTAGGAATTTGGGGTCAACCAGCAATCTGATTCTACTACTTAGTTTCTGGGAAAATTTGAGGGATTCTTTAATTTCTCTAAACCCCAGTTTCCACACCTGTAAAATTAGAATAAGAAAGCTAATTTACAGATTACTATGTGGATTAGAGTTAATTATATAATGTGACTCTCTATAGTACTGTCAGTAAAGGATATTTGTTATTACTTATGAAACTAGGAAGTACAAGCAGATATATATAGTAACAAAATGTCCCTTACATCTTAATGCCTAAAGAAATAGTTCTCAAGCTTTTTGGTCTCTGGACATTTTTAAACCCTTAAAAATTTTTAAATACAGGCATATCTCAGAAATATTGTGGGTTTGGGGCGCCTGGGTGGCTCAGTCGTTAAGCATCTGCCTTTGGCTCAGGTCATGGTGCCAGGGTCCTGGGATCGAGCCCCACATGGGGCTCCCTGCTCAGCAAGGAGCCTGCTTCTCCCTCTCCCATTCCGCCTGCTTGTGTTCCCTCTATAGCTTTATCTCTCTCTGTCAAATAAATAAATAAAATCTTTAAACAAAAAAAGAAATGTGGGTTTAATTCCAGATCATCACAATAAAGATCACAATAAAACGAGTCAAGCAAATTTTTTGGTTTCACAATGTATATAAAAGTTATATTATACTGTAATCTATTAGGTATGCCATAGTTTTATGTCTAAAAAATAATGTACATATCTTATTTTAAAAATATTTTATTGCTAAAAAATTATAACCATCACTGAGCCTTCAGTGAATTGTAACCTTTTTGCTGGTGGAGGGTCTTGCCTCAATGTTGATGGCTGCTGATTGATCAGGGTGGTGGTTGCTGAAGGGTGGGGTGGCTGTGGTAAATTTTTTTTTTTTGTAAGATTTTATTTGCTTATTTGACAGAGAGAGAGAGCACAAGCAGGCAGAGAGGCAGAGGGAGAGGGAGAAGTCAGACTCCTCATGGAGCAGAGAGCCTGACACGGGGCTTGATCCCAGGACCCCAGGATCATGACTTGAGCTGAAGGCAGATGCTTAACTGACTGAGCCACCCAGGCGCCCTGGCTGTGGTAACTTTTAAAAATAAGACAACACAAACTCGTTTTATGAGGCCACCATTACCTTGATCCCAAAACCAAAGACCCCATCAAAAAGGAGAATTACAGACCGATATCCCTGATGAACATGGATGCAAAAATTCTCACCAAAATACTAGCCAATAGGATCCAACAGTACATTAAAAGGATTATTCACCAC
>NC_138369.1:109599152-109698956 GCF_054177405.1 Leptonychotes weddellii | reverse complement strand
TAGGGTTGCTTGAGTAGTGGGGGGTGGTAGGGATAGGGTGGCTGGGTGATAGACATTGGGGAGGGTATGTGCTATGGTGAGCGCTGTGAATTGTGTAAGACTGTTGAATCACAGACCTGTACCTCTGAAACAAATAATACATTATATGTTAAAAAAAGAAGAAGAAGAAGATAGCAGGAAGGGAAAAAGGAAGGGGGGAATCAGAGGGGGAGACGAACGATGAGAGACTATGGACTCTGAGAAACAAACTGAGGGTTCTGGAGGGGAGGGGGTGGGGGGATGGGTTAGCCTGGTGACGGGTATTAAAGAGGGCACGTACTGAATGGAGCACTGGGTGTTATACGCAAACAATGAATCATGGAACACTACGTCAAAAACTAATGATGTAATGTATGGTGATTAACATAACATAATAAAATAAAAATAAATAAATAAGACAACAATGAAGTCTGCCACATTGATTGACAAATCCTTCCACAAACAATTTATCTGTAGCATGTGAAGCTGTTTGATAGCACTTTACCCATAGTTGAACTTCTTCAAAATTAGAGTCAATCCTCTGAAACCCTGTCACTGCTTTATCAACTACTTTTATGTAATATTCTAAATCCTTTGCTGTTATTTCAACAATCTTCACAGCATCCTCACCAGGAGTAGTTTCCATCTCCAGATACCACTTTCTTTACTCATCCATAAGAAGCAACTACTCATCCATTAAGATTTTATCATGAGATTGCAGCATTAAGTCACATCTTCAGGCTCCACTTCTAATTCTAGTTCTCTTGCTATTTATATTACATGTGCAGTGACTTCTTTCACTAAAGTCTTAAATCCCTCAAAGTCATCCATGAATGTTGGAATCAACTTCTTCCAAACTCTGGAAGAACATTAACTCTGTTAATGTTGATATTTTGACCTCTTCCCATGAATCACAAATGCTCTTAATGGCATCTAGAATGGTGAATCTCTTCTAGAATGTTTTCAATTTACCTTCCCCAGATCCTTCAGAGGAATCACCATCTATGGCAGCTATAGCCTAACAAAATGAATTTCTTAAATAATAAGATTTGAAAGTCAAAATTACTCCTTTATTCATGAACTGCAGAAAGGATGTTGTGTTAGCAGGCCTGAAAGCAACATTAATCTAATTGCATATCTCCATAAGAGCTCTTGGAAGACCACAGTTAATGAGCAATAATATTTGGAAAGGAATCTTTTTTTCTGAGCAGTAGGTCTCAACGGTAGGCTTAAAATATTCAGTAAACCACGTTGTAAAGAAATGTGCTGTCATCCAGGCTGCATTGTTCCATTTATAAAGCACAGACAGAGTAGATTTAGCATAATTCTTAATGGCCCTAGAATTTTCAAAATAGTAAATAAGCATTAGCTTCAACTTAACGTCACCAGCTGCATTAGGCCCTAACAAGTGACTCAGCCTGTACTTTGAAGCTTTGAAGTGAGAATATACTGCTCTCCAGCTATGAAATTCCCAGATAGCCCCTTCTTCCAATAGAAAATTGTTTCATCTACATTGAAAATCTGTTGTTTAGGGTTGCCACCTTCATGAATTATCTCAGCTAGATCTTCTGGACAACTTGCTACAGTTCTACATCAGCACTTGCTGTTTCACCTTGAACTTTATGTGATGGAGATGACTTCTTTCCTTCAATCTCACGAACCAATCTCTTCAAACTTTTCCTCCCCAGCTTCCTCACCTCTCTCAGCCTTCACAGACTGAAGAGAGTTAGAGCCTTACTCTGGATTAGGCTTTAGTTTTAAGGGAATGTTACAGCTAGCTTAATCTTCCATCCAGACCTCTAAAACTTTCTCCATATCAGCAGTAAAATATTTTGCTTCTTTACCATTCATGTGTTTGCTGGAGTAACACTTTTAATTTCCTTCAATAACTTTTCCTTTGCATTCACAGCTTGACTAACTGGTACAAGGATCTAGCTTTTAGCCGATCTTAGCTTTCAGCCGATCTTAGCTTTCAACATGCCTTCCTCACTAAGCTTGATCATTTCTAGCTTTTGGTTTGGAATAAAAGAAGGGTCACCTTTCCTTTCACTTGAACACTTAGAGATCATCGTAGAGTTATTAACTAGCCTAATTTCAATATTGTTGTGTCTTAGGATGTAGAGAGGCCCACAGAGTGGGAGAGAGACAGGGGAACAGCCAGTTGGTAGCATAGTTAGAATACACACATTTACTAAGTTCACCATCTTATATGGTCCCCCAAACAAGTACAATATTAACATCAAAGATCACCGATCACAGTTTACCATAACAAATATAATTATGAAAAAGTATGAAATATTATGAGAATTACCAAAATATGACACAGAGACATGAAGTGAACAAATGCTGTTGGAAAAATGGTGCAGATAAACTTGCTTGATGCAGGGTTGCCAAAAACCTTCAATTTGTAAAAAAATGCAATATCTGCAAAATGCAATAAAGCGAAGTGCAATAAAATGAGGTATGCCTGTACTCCAAGGAGTTTTTTCCATATTTAGGATAAGTGTATGGATATTTACCATAATAGAAATTAAATTTGAAAAATGTATAATATTTATGTATTTCTTTATCTTTAAATAACAATAATGAATCTGTTGCATATTAATATTAACAATATATTTTATATAAAATAATGATATTTTCAAAAACAAAAACATTCAGTGAGAAGAGTAGTATTGGTTTACACTTTTTTAAGTGTCTTTAATGCTGGGCTTAATGTAAGACAGCTATATTACCCTATATGCCTCTACATTCGATCTGCTGTGATACATTGTTTTCCTTGATATATTAGAAAAAAAGCTGGCCACCCACAGCTATGTAGTTGAAAGGATATCAGGAATTCTGAGGGATTCTCAGATCATATGTTGAAAACTGTTTGCCTGAAGTTAACCAAGATACCTTCCCCAGGAAGGGAGTCACAGGTTTATTCAATGATGGTGAAGACGACAATGGCAATAATAATAATAATAAATGAATACTAATCAGAGAAAAGCTACAAGAGCATATTCTAGGCAGTGGTAACATCTATGGTTAAGGTTGAAATGTGGAACTGAAGGTGCCCAGTGTAAAATATCATAAGAAGATTACATCAGCAGGAGTAATAGATCTGTACTGAACAGAACAGAGGAAAAATTAGAGAGGAATTAGGAGTTTCAAGGGCAGAGGAAATGTGGAATATGAAAATTTCTGAATGCAATTGGAAAAAAGCATACTTTGATTTATATTTTATAATGATTTGTTTTCAAATTATTTAGAATGAATAATGTTCTACTAAGATTTTTGAGCAAGATAATCCTTATTAGAAAATGGACTTTTAATTATTCAGAATAGTTAGTAATATCAATGTTTGGGTACATATAGAGTCACAGACCCCCTGGAAAAAATTCTAGCACTCTGTAAAGATCTTCAGCTCATATTTTGGGAAAGACAAATTTCTTCACAGAGGTAGATTTAAGCAAAGAAAGTGTTCCAGTGGGATTAGGGCAAGGTGGAGATTATGCCTTTCTTATAAAAAACAATTGTGCATGACCAGAGTTATAAACAGTCTTAACAGAAAATGTGACAGATGAATGATGGGTGGATGGAGGAAGTTAAGAGATGGATTTTGAATTCTGAACAGAATAGCTAGGTACCAAACTTATTGCTGGAGTTAAAATAAACCTCAGAAGAAAACAAACAGCTCTTGGAATTTCCTTGGAAACACCAAGTTATTAACTTCTGACAGAAATATAAGGGAAAAAATGAATAAATAAATGGCAATCATTTGAAGCAGAGAGTGGGTTCTAAAATGGTGAATAATAACCACTGCATACAAAATAATTTAAAACAGAAATAAAATGATGGTGGAGACAGCAGTAGGAGGCTGTTGCCTTAATCTGGGAGTACAATAAATACGGCTAAAGATTAAAGTCACTTTGGAGAAAGAATTTGAATTACCTGAGTTGGAGACTAGGTATGAGAAGACACAAAACCAGGGGAGGAAGTGGTAGAAGCCAGAAGGAGTGATTTGATGATCAACCTGGAGTGACTAGAAGTGACCTTCTAATGAAATGAACAACCCAAGGAAATGCATGCAAAAAGAGAGAGTGTCAAATCCAAGGGTTAAAGTTTAAAGAACTTTCAAAATAAATGAGCAAGAGCAATAAAGGTGTTGAGAAGGAAGTGGTAAAAATCTAAGGGAGAAAATGAGGAAGAAAGGAGTAGTTTGGATGACAAAGGGCAAGAAAAGTATGAAGTAAGAATATCATGGGTACCTTGTTTGTTTTCAATGGAAATGCAAATACATATGGAACATTTAATATATTTTAGGGACTATTTTAGGGACTTCACATCAGTGTTACTCAAAACAGGGCCAGTGGACTACTGCCATTCAGAGAACTATTCTCTATCAGTCTGCAATGAAACCAGTACAAAAATGAGAGTAAACTTTGAGGAATTTTTATAGCAATTTGACATTTAATTATAATTTTTATTTTTAATTTCATTTTCCCTTATGGAAAATGGTCCTTCCAAAACTGGTACTTCACCATTGGTGGTCTGAGAAGCACAACTTCACATGTTTTATCTGATTTATTTCTCATAGCTATACCATAGACTATTTATTCTTATGCCCACTTTACAGAAGAAATGAGGCACTGAGGAAACTCATACAACTATGAACTATTAAGTGGTAAGAAATTTAACCCATATGGTTTTAAAAAATTTAAAACAATGGGTGAAGAGAAGAAAGGAGCAGCAAGGGAAGGAGAGAGATTTTTCATGCAATATTACTGTACACTTTCAAGATATAAAGAAAACATCCCATGAGGAGAGAAGTTTTCTAGTTTCTTTTTTAAGTGTGTGGCACATGGTTTGATGATATTTGTGGATTAAATCACAAATGTTTATAGAACAATCCTAAAACCAACTTGAAAATTAAAAGAATGGTATTAATGTTGACTTGTGAGTGATTATTCTTTTCCTCAAATATTGTATTGAAAAATTACTACATCTATGGCATGGTGCTATGCAGAAAGAGCAAGCACTGGGGTCAAGTGATATTCTAACTGGGTGAAATTAAGTAAGTTAACAACTTTTCTAAGCCTCAGTTTCCATATCTCTATAATGTTCATGATAACAGAATCTTCCCCATTTGAGAACTAAATGATGTGGTCCATGTAAAACACAGCACAATGTCTGGCTAACACAAGGGCTTAAGAAATGAAAACAGAAATAATTGAGGTGGTAGGTACAAGTGCATTCAGGAGTCTTTATTGTCCCAAGTGGACTAGAAATCCATACAGTTAGCTAGAGTGTAAAATTCCCCAAGTGCCCACTAAAAGCTCTAACTGAATTTGGTACTTTACCATCCTTTTAATTCAGAATCAAGGATTTCCACCATGCATAGACAGTTCAATCTGTTTGATTGATTTCCTTACCTCAGAGCTCATATGGGTGTTAATTGCTTGGAGTTGACTGGGAGATGTATCTGACTTGCTTATAATGTACCTCCCTGGCACTCAATAATTTGTAGAGTAAACTCCTGTTTCTCCATATTGATGTCTTTCTGATACATCTTTGTATGGGGATGCTGTATAGATGTCTCTGGGGAAACACCTAAGTCCTGTCAAACCCAGCTCTATAAGATGGTGACAGAATGGACAGAATTATGCTTTAGGTCTAGAAAGAGAGAATTCCTAGACAGCTCTTTACATTGTGAGAATATCAAAGTCACCTGGAACCAGTGTTTATCCCCAAAAACTACTTATCCCTGAAACCTCTCTCTTACTGTCACATAGACACCAAAAAATCTGATTACAACTAAATTAAAATTTATTTACCCTTTGTAGATCCAATTTTCGTCTGGGCCAGGAAAATAGAAATTCTGCAAGTTAGACTACATCTAACTTTTGGCAAACAATATAAATGTAAAAAAAAAAAAAAAACAGCCAATTGTTGACCCTAATGATAAGTACTTCTACCTTTACTGGTTCCCAGGAAAAAAATCAATAAATTGCGCCTGGGGTTCTTGAGCTCTGAGGTAATATTTGGGTCACATGACCCAACATTTTAGTATTTCAATCTTAATTAGTTGAATTGGTACAAGAGGAAGGGATGCCAGTGTTTGAAAAGAAAAGGATTAGAGAATTCTTTCTTTGACTATTCCATATTTTTTGTCATTTTTATATGTGTCTGCTCTCCTCAACCAAATACTAAGCCCCCTTAACTTTCTGGAGGCCACACTGGTCGTCTTAGTTAAGAAACAAGTTGGATCCTTTAATTCAATATTGTTTGTTTCTTTCCTTTGGTCTGCTTTTGGCAATCTTAGGAATATTTCACAAATAACTAAGAATACCTATAATAACACTGTTATAAGTCCAAAGGGTAATTATATCACATAAAAATTCCTATATGATTTGTAAAAGTATTCCAACTCTGATTTTTGTAATCAACACTTATTGCTACAGTACCTAGTCTACATTAGTAGTTTTCTAAATATGTGTTAATTAATATGTTAATTAATAAATATTGATTTTTAAAATTACTGTTTAAGGTATGTATTTAAGAATTCTCATTGCAAAAAATAATTCTGTGTTGCCAACTTCCATCCACATATGCTAGAAAAATAATTGCCTCTCATATAATATTTTTATTTTAAATAAAAGCTCAAAAATTCCCAATAACCCTGGATAATTATAATTGGTTTTTAAATAAAATTAAAATATGTATGTGACACCTTTACAAAGAGTGCTATTATAGTATTTAACTCCAAATTATTTAGGACTTGCTCTCACTCAAACCTATTATAAGGACTCTCTTGAAATGGGTCTGTATATGGCTTATCATTATAGCATAAAATTACCATAAATATAGTAACAGTAATAGTTTTATTTTTCTTCTTTGAATGCAATCAGACAGTAATTTCTTCAGAATATTTCAGTTATGAGAAAAAAAATGTGAGGAAAGAAAACTCTGCCGTAATATCCCATGATCTTATTCTCAATAAGAAATTAAATAATATCTCACTGATCTAGAAGCCGCCTATTTGTTAATCACTCCTTACCATAACAAACTCAAGAACCAGAAAACTAGCATGTAAGGTCTGATTAACCAAATAAATGTCACAAAATTTGTGCATTAGTTACAAGCGAGTTGTTAATACTTCTTTGCAAGCCTATTTGCTATGACATTCATATACATACATGTGAGAACACACACACACACACACACACACACCTGAAAGGACTTGGGGATCTGCTTAATCCCCAGGAAAGTGGAAAAAAGAAAGAAGAATTGTGGGTGTGTTTAATTGAAAGATATGAAATTTGTTCATTCACTCACTAAACAACTATATAGTAGTTAACTGAGTTATGCAATGAGCTGAGCATTAAGAATAAGTGGTGTCAGGGCGCCTGGGTGGCTCAGTCGGTTAAGCGTCTACCTTTGGCTCAGATCATGATCCCAGAGGCCTGGGATCAAGTCCTGCATCGGGCTCCCAGCTCCGTGGGAAATCTGCTTCTCCTCCACCCCCAAGCCCCTGATCGTACTCTCTCTATCTCTTTCTCTCTCTCAAATAAATAAAATCTTAAAAAAAAAAAAGAGAGAGAATAAAGTGGTGAACAAAACAGACACTGCTATAAGATCAAGTAATTTAGTGGAGGAGACAGACTTAAGAAAAGTACACAAACTATAATACTGAGAGAGGGGGCAATAAGGGGCAGGTCAGTTGGAACGAATTAGGAAATAATTCCCTGATGAAGTGACTTTTGAACTGAAATTGGAAGACAGGCATAAACTAGATGAAGGGATAGTAAGAATTCCAGGGGAAAAGACCAAATTGCATGTAGGAAGGCTCTAAGGTTGGGGTTGGTGGGGCAGTGCTTAGTTCAAGTGTCTGAAAGAAGATCTATGTGGCTGGAGGGCAGAAATCATGGAGTGATATGGTCTTTGGCAGAGTAGGGAAGGCAGGGGATCTAGTCCTGAAACATGCATGGGCTGGTAGGCTAAGATAGGGATTTGGGTTTATCCTAAGAACAATGGGACACTGAGAAGAAGACAGTAAGGAAGGAATGCAGAGAGTGTGCCCCTGAATCCAAAAGAAGCAGCTTTTTTCCAAAAAGAAGGGAGGTCAAGTAAAGTAAAAACTACAAATCACAATGGAGCTGCTATCATTAATTGATGTGAGAGCTCTTTTGGTGGAGAAAAGCAATATTGGAGTAGTGTGGCAGACAGCTTTCTGTTGCCTACCTAACAGTCGTTTTTCTCTTCTTTCTTGTTGATAGAGCCTGCCTCCCACCACTGAGGCTAAAAATCCTAGTGCCCCGCTTTACCAGCCTCCCTTGCAGCTAGACAATGTGTTCTAGCATGACCAGTGGAACCTGAGTGCCCTCTGCTGGTGGCTTCTTGAAAGGTTTTTCTTCCTTAATGAAATGTGAAACATTTCTTATGTCCTATGTGAGGACATACCCTTAGAAATGCTGTAGCTGCCTTGTACCCATGAGGGAAAAACCAAAAAGATCACAAAGCCTCGACATCCCTGAATTGTTGAATTAAACATGTAGTCTTACATAGAAAAGTAAATCTTCATTTTTAAGTCACTTTTATATGGGCATTTTGTAACTTGCTACCGAAAGAATCACAGCTGAACTAAGTGGATTAAGAACAGCCTAGGTGAAAAAGAACGGGAAACAGAGTTTGGACAGCTCTTGAAAATGACTACAATACTGAGGGATGGGGAAGTTGTTGGATCGGGAGTTTGGGTAGAGATTTGCGGTTTCTGGTTTGGTTTGGTTTTTGTTTTTAAGAGAGGAAAGATTTGAATATACTTAAGTGATGATTGGAAGGATCCAATATAGAGCAGAAGATACATGATACAGAAAAAGAATTATCTTCAGGGTAAGCTTCCTGAGACTGAAAGCAGGAGGTGACATATCCAGCTCCACGGGACACAGGGTATCACTCCATCTTTCTTGAAACACTTTCTTTTATATATATATATATATATGTATTTACATGTCATAAACACTCCTGGTTTCCTTCCTATCTTCCGACCTTCCTTCCTTTCCTTCCTACTTCAGCTTCTTCTCACTCTTCTATGCTGTTTACACCTATCTTGGATCTCTCAACATTGAGGCAGATCCCAGGGCTCAAATCTTAATCCTCTTCTTTAACTATACTCTTCATAGCTTTAAATACCATTGACATGCTGATGACACTTAATGTGCATTTGAGGCCTTAATTTGCCACTGACAAATATGTCTACTTGCTTGCCTCATAGACACCTCAGAACTCTTGATTCTGCAGTTACCACTATCACCCCCTCCAACGTCCTCCCCCCAACACACACATGCAAAACACATATATTTCTTCTACATTCAGGTTTTAACTCTTGGTAAATGCCAATCTCATACACCTAGCTGCTTAAACCAAAGACCCGGAACCATCCCCGATTCCTCTTTTTTCATCATTTCTAACTCCTCCCATATTCAGTCAATCAGAAAGCCTTATGGGCTTTACTTGGAAACATCCAGATTCAGTCCACTTCTCTCCCCACGACCTCCACTCTAGTCTAAGCCACCATCTCTCACCGAGTTTATGGTGACTACCTCCCTGCTTCTACACCTGCATGCCCACAATTCAATCTCCAGGTAGTATCCAAAGTTGTCTTTGATAAATACAGATCAGATCAAACCACTTTCTCATTGAAAATCCTTAGGATCGTCTCATAACATATAAAGTAAAATTCAAACTTCTTAGCATGACCTATAAAGACCCAGATGACCTGGTCCTGCCTATTTCTCCAGTGGCATCTCTCCCTCCATATCTCTTATTTATTTCATTCAAACCACACTCATCTCTCTGTTTTTGAGGACACAGCCTCTAAGAATACCAGCCGCAAGAGTTATGTGGAAAACAATCTTCACAACAACATGCAGCAGACTTGCTTCAGGGCATTGATGTTCTCTCTTTCTGGCACTATCCCCCCAGATCTCTGAATGACCTTACTCAGGTCAAATATCTGAGGATATCTGGCTGCCTACTGTTGCCCCTTCTCTTCCTTCCTCTGTGCCTTGGAAGGATGACCTCCACTGACTACCCCACCTAGACTCCCTTATTTCTTACTTCCTACTCCCTTACTCTGCTAGAGTACCCTGATAATAAGCACTGCTGAAAGGCTGGAGAACAGGAAAAGAGAGGTCAGGGTATTACCCACACTCCCCCTCCCCAGGCTCTCCCCTGACAAGCCACTCTTTAGACCGTGGCCAAGTTTCCCCATGATCACAGCACATGTTGGGGGAGGGGGGGAATCCTCTTTACCATAGCTACTGCTCCTTCCCGCCAGGCTCTGGTAAATAACACCAGTATTTTCCTTTGTCCCTTCAGACTTAAAAGTAATAATTAATGGCTTCCCACGGTTGCCATTACCTGGGTGATTTGCCGTCTCCTGCTGGTTCTCTTAGCTAAGCCCATACCTCTGTAAATGGCCGCTTCCTTACACCCTCTTCAAATGAACCTTTTGAGTATGTTAAGTGATATTTGACAGATACAGTCATTGAGCATTTCCTATAATGCAGGCACTATCCTAAACACATTGCATATATTTAATCTTCACATTAACCCCTTTATAAAGGTCTTGTCAAAGTTGCAACTTTACAAATGAGGAAACCCAGAAACAGTTTAAGTAACTTGCTCAAGGTTATGTGGCTTATAAGTGGTAGAATCCAGATCTCAGTCTATGTTCTTAATCACCATGTTTTTTGCATCCCAAAAGGTATCTTGCCTTTCCACCCTCGTAAATGCTGCCTTTTCCCATCCCAGTCACTGTGTTGCATATCACCTGCTTTATTCTCTTCCAAGAACTTTTTTTTTTAATTACCATTTATATGTAACTTGTGTATGAGTTTACTGTCTGTCTCTACTATAGAATGATAGCTTCACTGAGACCAAGAAACCAGTTTGGCTTATTCATATCTGCACACAACCTCTAGAACAAAGTTTACCTACTGTAAGTATTCAACAAAGTACGACTTTCATTTTAATGCAGCAATAAGAAAATTTGAATGTGAATGCTGGCAAGAAAGTTGACCGAATTTCTATGTTTTCTTTTCTTCTCTCTGTAAAGCAGAAAGAGGAGTCCTCTGCTTATAGTAAGGGAGAGGTGAATAAATCAAATGTCTGCTGAAGGCAGAAAAGTTGAACTTCTCATTACACAGAGGGGGAGACCAGAGAAAGGCAGCAGAATTGCTAGATTGTGCTGAGGGCTCAGCTGTAGTTGGTCAGTGTGAATTTAAAGTGTTCCCAAACTTCCCTGTGTTTTTATTTCCTCCCACAGTGCTCAGCTGCCCTGGGGCAAGCATAAAGAAAATAAACCCTAGTGGAGTCAACCAAGAATGGGGAAGAAGGCTGCTGATCTATAAAAGGCACAATGCAAAGGTTTAACCATATGAAGCCATTTAGTATGGAAGGAAACTGTCTAACATACCTCTGCAGGTTCTAAAAGCATTAGTGTATTAGTGCAAAGGGTAACAACTGAGCTCACCACATGGGGAGGGCAACAAGCTTAGAATTGGAGTCCGTTCAGCCAATTACTAGCTGTGTGATCATTGGCAAATGACCTAATCTCTCCTAGTCTCAGGTTTTGCTTCTATAATTTGAAACCTGTACGCCTTCCTTGAAGAGTGTTTTGGGCCTGGGAATTAAGCTTTAATTAACCTGGAATGTCATACATATGTAACAGATTATTCTACCACAACATCAGATAAAAGAAAAGGTACTGATTAACAAAAAACCATGATGATCCTTCATATCAAAAATGTAAAAATACATTTTTATGTATTTCCTTAGAGCTTGCATTTCTAAAGCAGCAGAATAAAACACCAAAAACAGGTTTTTATAATTTTAAAGAACTATAAAATGTAATATATATGTATATATATGAAAAAAGAATTAATTATCTCAGTATGATCCTTCAACCTGTCATTGTGAACATCTAGCCTTTGAAGGCAGGGAATATAAAGAATAAAATAATATAATAAGGGTATTTTCAAAGTTGAACCTTTTTGATCATTATCCATTTTCATTAAGGCAACCAAATTGAAGAAAGTAAAAAAAAGAACATATACTTTTTGGTCTTTAATTTTACTTTTGCAAAATGATAAGAATCAGGGCAGGCAGTTTTTAAAGTCCAAAATCTACATATCTGCACTTAAAGTAACAGTTGTAATATCCAGATCATAAATCAACTATGCAAAAGTTACCTTGTCAAGACTGGAAGAAAAGAATGGCAGAAGTAAAGGTGGAATAAATGTATACGGGCTTGCATGAAATTACATCAGTGGCTCATTTAATTCAAGCAGAAGCCTAAGCTTTATCTTCCATTTTATGGATATTAGAGCCTATCCATTCTGATGAGCAGCATTACCTGCTCTCCTGTTATACTGACAGGTAGCCACAGAAATCTATCAATCGTTTTATCTAGGCATACAACAACATATCAAATATGAAATGGATTCTATAATAACCTTAAAAAAGCAGATACTGAACTTTCTGGAAAGGTGTTTTATGTCAGAGTTTCATAAACATGACTGTAATTCTGAATTTCTACAATCTTCATATTGTAATGTTGCCAAGGCTTTTAAAAAGGTGCCTGTATGGGCTATACTTTCAAACTATATTTTTTGAAGATTTTTTCAAGTTAAAAATATATAGTGATATCACCAAAAATAAACCAGAACATAAATTATGAGCAAATAAATACCAGTGTCAATACAATCATATATAGCTTATTACCCAAGGAAGTATGTTCACTGGTCAGTTAAGTGAATTGTTATTTACAGAGTGACATGCTGTCAATGAATAAGTATGAGTAGGTATAAATGATCTATTTCAAAATTGCATTACTTGAAAGAATTTGATCCCTTCTAGTTCTTTATAGCATTATAATTTTCAATACTTAAAGGTTATGAGTTTAGGGGCGCCTGGGTGGCTCAGTTGGTTAAGCAACTGCCTTCGGCTCAGGTCATGATCCTGGAGTCCCGGGATCGAGTCCCACGTCGGGCTCCCTGCTCAGCAGGGAGTCTGCCTCTCTCTCTGACCCTCCCCCCTCTCATGCTCTCTATCTCATTCTCTCTCTCAAATAAATAAAAAAAAAAAAATCTTTAAAGGTTATGAGTTTAACTTGCATAATAGTCTTTCCACTGAGAAAATACAATGAAATCGTTCACTAGAAAAAATTCTAACCTAACGCTAATGTTTACACTTTTTTTCCTCCTAAAGGCAATGGAAATTCACAAATTGAGAAAAGTAAATACTGATGAAATTTGGAAATTAAATATCCAAAGTTCAAGTCTAAAAGTAAACTTAAAAAATCTGCTGTAAACCAGCAAATATATAGTAGTTCTAAATAGTCAACCACGTGATCTATACAGACTTGAAGCCAAAACTAATGGATATTGCAAATACAAATATATGTTGCTTACTCTTTTCTCCCTTCTCATTAAATGCTTTCCTAATTAGAAAACAATGTTTAGAAAAATCTCAAAGCAGTGGAAATCATGATAAAGTTGTGTAACACAGTAATGGGAGTAAAGCACATTTTCAAAAAATAATAATTTAGTCAGAAAAAGCTTCAATTTATCTTTTCATGAATACTATGTTATCAAAAAGAAAAGACTAAAATTTGGCATTCAATTTTAAATCTTTTGTTTCCACTTTAAAATATACAGCTAATTGCCTCCCCTAGAAAGATAAGTGATGCAAATGCTTTATTAAACACTGACTTCAAACCACTCTTATCACTTCTTCTAAACTCGTTATATGGAGTTATAAAGTCATATTTTGTTAATACTGAAGGCTGCTGGCTTAATCAAAGATATATATGTGTGTGTGCATGTGTGTGTGGGTGTGGGTGTCTTAGGGGTTCAACCAAGTCATACTATAATTAACCTGGCAGACTGTAAATTTTAAAAGATGTATAACTACTACTAGTAGCCAAGTTGCCAAGTTATTAGTATCCCTAGATTCAGGATCTCTTGGCTACACTGTCTCCCATAGTGCTTATCATGAAATCTTGTAGAACTTTAACAGAATGAATCAAGCACCTTTCAAAAAGAATGTAATTTTGGGGACACCTAGGTGGCTCAGTCAGTTAAGCATCTGCATTCAGCTCAGGTCATGATCTCAGAATCCTGGGATCGAGCCCCGCATCGGGCTCCCTGCTCAGCCTGTTGCTCCTCCTGCTTGTGCGCTCTCTCTCTCTCTGACAAATGAATAAATAAAATCTTAAAAACAAAAATAATGTAATTTTTTAAGTTTCAATATAATCATGAAAATAATATTTTACAGTTGTTTTGAGTCTAATGTTAAGACTCATTAATTACTGGATATATACAAGAAAACTGAAATGAAACTTAAGTACTCTGACAGACATCTGTACACAGTCATTTACGTGGTAACAAAGTACAGTTATAAAAATGAGTCTATAGGAGTCTATCCTTCCTTGGATTACACACTTTGAATGTCACACATTATTTTTAGTTGGATACAAGAAAAATGTAATCTACTTTATTAAAGGAGGGACTAAACCAAGTTAACACTAGAATGAAAATAATTAGAATTAGATGGGATAGGATTAGTATTTCGAAGGGAAAAATAACCATTCAACAAACATTAAATACAACTACAATAATTCAATACTCTTCATACACTCAAAATCCTTTCTAGTTCTTTATAGCATTACAATTTTCAATATTTAATGATTTTAAAAGCAAGAGTAAATGGACAATGTACTCAACACAAATCATTGCATGGGGGAAACCCGGTAACAGAATTAAGCTCCCAAATGTTGTTGGCATTTTTCCAACCTACAAGGACACTTTCATTCCTCCAAATTTAAGTTAATTGCTGTTTACACATATTTTTACATAATTTGAATGCAAGTGTCATGATTTTGAAGTTAAAAGGGCTAAGATACACCTCGACTTTCTATAATAAAAATTTCTTGAGGTTTATTTCAGAATACTAAGATTAATGCAGAAGGCATCCAGGCTTTTACGTCATGGCCTGGGAGTTTAATAGATTTAACATACACTTCACATACATTATTTTGCAGGTGCATGAAGAATACTTTTAACAGTATAAAATAAACCTCAGGTTCTCCAAATATGTGGAACCAGTACATTTTTCCTTGTGTTTACATCCTGGTACACATATTTCATGGAAATAGAAGCATAAAGCATTTACTCAAACTCAAGGTAATTCCTTTGTATAGTTTCCTTTGTACGGCTTCCTACATATTTCTTATTTAACTCCCATTCATCCCTTGGATTAAATTCCATAAGTTCATAACCATTTCTTAATACAATCTTAAAAGTCAACAGTGGACCTCAACAGGTTTGGAAATTCATTCTCCAGGCTTTAAACCAGTGTTTCCTAAACAGCTCTTCTTTAAGAGGAAACTAAAGAATGTGATGTGTACTATGGGGGGTGGGAGTAAACTTTGTTGCCTACACATTAAACAGACTTTGAGAAGTTCCTACCTTTCCAGGGCTTCTCAGAGCCTGCAATATGCTAACGTGTATTGCTAATATCCAAGAAGAGAATATAATATGCAACATTTCCCAAATATCTTTGACCAAGGAAACCTTAGAAAAATAAGTATAACTGAAAAACTGTTTCTACTGAATGTAAATTGGGAAATGCTGGAAAAATTTTCCAGGTAAGTCTATTTTTGAAGAATTTCAGAAAAGAGAATTCTAAAATGTTTACATAGAAACTATGGCTTTTACTTTTCTTACGGACATATATTACTCACTGTTTCCTCTTAATATTCAAGGAAGAAAAAGGAACATTTAGTGCTCATTAACTCCCTAAAGGCAAGTGTACCTTCATCTTTTCTTTCTACTGAATAATTCTAATTCCTTTAAGCTTTCTTCAGAGGTCCCATTTTCAAACTCTTTAGTCATTTTTAATGGTCCCTAAATAATTCAGTTTGTATATGACTTTCTTAAAGATGGTAACCCTAAACTTTGAAAATAAAACTATAAAAAGAAATAAATTTTTTTCTCAATGATTCCTAATTATTAAGAGATCTCAGGATCATGTTAATTTTATTTTTAAATAAGAATTTTATATTATCATTGCTCAAGAAAGACTGCATACTGGATCTGTGATCCCAGGACAAGTGGTATAGCCCAGAATCTGGGGAAACTTTTCTGAAGAAAGTTGGCAGATCTCTTATTTGGTTCTTTCCTTCATTTCATTGTGTTTTTTTTAAAAGGTTTTTTATTATTTTGTAATTTGATGGAAATCAGTAGTGTCAGAGAAAAGGTGAGGGGAAAATAACCAAATCAGCACTGCAGAGTTGATAAGGAGGTAATTTAACCCATCATTCCTTACTAGAATCCCAATAAACAAGTCATTATCACAAATTGGAGCTGTAGGAGATAAAGATGTAATTTGTGATAATTTTTTATATAGTTTTAATAGGAAAGACAACATGTATAAGACTCAATTTTTTTCATTACCTTACTTAAACTCTACTCCTATCTTAACCAGGAAATTGGATTTCTGCTATAGAAACTTTACTGCACAAAACATTTATGAATCCAGGATATAAGATTTTCTCCATTGTCAAATAAATAGGGTTTGGGTTTGGAAATAGAGTCCAAAGGAAGAAAAAAAATAAAACAACACCGTTAAAATGAAATTTGTCTCAAAATAACCAAGTGATCAAAGGTGTATTCCTACTTGCTCAAGAGAAAAGTATACTCATATGCAGCTGCTGTAATCCTCGAACTAATGAATCCTTGAGGACTAGGCTCCTCTCTTTATATTAAGTCTGTGGTGTTAAAAACGAAGTCCAAAATACCAAACTTCATCGTCTGTGGGGACTAGATATTTGGGAGCTCAGTGTAAGGGCTGAAACAGAGAAGGAATCAAACTATTCAACTGGCAATTGGTCGAAAATACAGAGTTGGCAGTGATATTGGCAGTGGTTGAATAGGGAAGGCTGAGTCAAGGAAGGCAAAGATGGCAAACCAAGCAGCAGCAAGATGACGGCACAAGGGTGTGTGGTGGGGTTGGAGGAAGGTGTGAAGGGTAAGGTTGGTGTTGAGCAAAGTAAAGGGCTTAGCAGAGGCCAAACCAAGACTGATAGTGGCAGGAACGCCATTGGAGGAGACAAAGATGGTAGCTCCTGAGTGACACTTGACATATTGCAGTCTGGGGGTAAGATTTAAAGGGCATCTAAAATGAGTAGCCAAACAAGAGGAAAGTAAGTCCAATAAGCCAAATAAAGAGTCTAGTCAGAGTAGGAAAAGCCAGCTATAGGCTGAGAACCAGAGAGCACAACTGGGATTAGAAACAACATCATATCCATCAAGGGTCCATAGTAAGAGGAGTGCTGGATAAAGTCCAACACATGTTTTATTGCTACTTCCACTGTCTTTTGCTTATGTTTCTGAAAAAGCATTATATTCCCTCATCCCACCTTAAAAAGCTTCTGATCTGGGCGCCTAGGTAGCTCAGTCAGGTAAGCATCTGACTCCTGATTTGGGCTTAGGTGATGAATTCAGGGTCGTGAGATAGAGCCCCGCATCATGTTCCGCACTGGCATGGAGTCTGCTTAGGATTCTCTCTCTCCCTCTGCCCCTCCCCTCTCCCTCTCTTAAAAAAAAAAAAAAAAAAAGGCTTCTGATCAATGTAAGCGATGGGGTCCTCATAATAAGAGTGAAGGTAAAAGAGTAGCTATTGCCACAGTAAGCACAGTGGCCTTGGGGGTAATAGGTCATGTCAGCAGCTGAGAAACTGGCTGCAGGAACTGAAAAGGCAGGAGCTGAGAAAAAAGTAAGTACTTTCTAGACAGATCACATCTTAAGGATCTTCTTTAGGTTTCCCACCTTATTTCTATATCCAAGAATGGAATTTGACAATCAAATGTGTTATATAGTATATCTTATTGGTATTACACGCTATGTCAGTCACACAGGAATCAGAATCCAAACCAAGGAATTTTAATAAAGGACCACTTATAGAAGAATGGACAGGGTGAAGGGAACCAAAAAGGAATGTTTCAACACCTGGAGAATAGCAACTGAAAGAAGTTGTTTCTTGCCCTAGTGCAAGAGGAATTAAAAAAACAAAACAAACAAACAAAAAAAAAAAACCTGTTACTGGAGTACAGGAGGCATGGACCCATGACCAGCTAAAGTGCCAGTCATGGGAGGATGCAGTCACTACTAGAAACCGTGGCACATGGTGGGAAGGAATGGTGGAAAAATAACCCAAACTCTCTCTCCTACTACCCCTCATTTCTGCTATTGACTTGCATGTGTTGGATTTAAACAGAAAGCTAGCTGTCATGGCAGCCTGGGTAAATGCTCATAGAAGTCAAGGTCAGCCTCTCAGGGCACAGAACAAGGTAGAGAAAGGCAAAATGTGGACTAGGTAGGGTGGGGTCACAAACAGATAACTAGTAGATACATTATAGGATTACAAGGACACAGAGTTAAACCATGCCTAGAAATGAATTCTCCTGGCCACAAATATAGAATGCTCCCCATTTGTCTTCCCTATAGCATGAAATCCTTGAATTATGAGAGATAGGTCATGAGTGGTCAGAAATTCAGAGTTATTAAAATTTATTCCTGAACTCCTACGTGTGCCATGCGTTATTTGCAAAGGAATGGGAGCAGCTAACCATAGCAAAGAGTAAATGTGTAATGAATAGCAGTCTTTTGTTTGCTTCTAAATACTGTGAAATAATTTGAATAATGGGAAATATATCTAGATGTTTTCATTAGCATTTTGGATAATAACAATGAAAAATTGTTTTGCTTTTAATGTTGGTCATTTAAAATTGATTTTTTTCTCAGCAAATGCTCTATAATAATCATTTCTTTCTTTTTTTTTTTTAAGTAAGTGCTGGGTTCACTTAGGATTTGATAAGTGATTTAAAAAGGGAGTTTTAGGGGCGCCTGGGTGGCTCAGTCGGTTGAGTGTCTGGTTCTTAGTTTTGGTACAGGTCATGATCTCATGGATTGTGGGATCCAGCTCCTCAATGGCCTCCATGCATGGTGGGAAGTCTGCTTGGGAGTCTCTCCTTCTGCCCCTCCCCCCACTTACATGCATGTGCACGTGCGCTGTCTTTCTCTCTCTCTCTCTAAAATAAATAAATAAATCTTTTAAAAATAATAAAAATAATAAAAATAAAAAGGGAGTTTTAGACATGCTGAAAAGTAAGAACAAAAAGCAAAGTAAGAACAATATTGCTAGTGATGGAGAGCATGTGTTGTTTGAGTTTGTCCTTATCTTTTAGTTTAGTAGTTTCTGGATAATAGTTACAAAGAGCAATACCAATTTGGTACTGGTCTGACTCCTCATAATATCTTTCCCTCATTTAAAATGTTAGCCTCATTTCTTGACTGAATGCATGGCATAGACTACATTTTTCCCTAAAATCACTTTCTTTTATTGAACTGATGCTAAAATATCACAAAATAATGTTTCAGTGAACATGAGATTTTTATACATATCTATACTATTTTAAAAGAAGATCTAACTTTGTAACATAAAACACCATATTTTAAAGTGAAAATAACAGCTTAAAAGGCTAAAGAAATTTTTAAAAATAAAATCAACTTTTCTATGGCAGATGATGGGATAGGAGGAAGAATGTAAGAAATAGTGGCTTATACTCAAAACACAGTTAAAGGATTATGCCAGTTTGTGAAAAACATACCATATATTATATGGAGAAAACTATTAAAATTATTTGACAAAAAAAAGAAAATCCATGGAAGAAAAGAGGTAAGTCATGACTATGGAGGGATAGTCAGGAAACAAAACTGTTTTCCGTGGGAGCCTTTGTTGTTACTTTCCTAACACTTCAGTGGTTGAAAGGAAAGCAAACTGCGAGAAGTTACTGCCAGTCCAGTGAGCCCTGGGGGATTTGTCACAAATTTGGAGCCTGAGTGGCCTCAAGCTTCACAGTTCTGCTCCTCAGAAGTGACAGAAAGCAAAGGGACCAACTGAGAAATTGGAGCATTAGTTATGCGGAATTGAACACCAACATATTTTAAATTGTTGGGCAAACTTCAGGCCACCCTTTCAGTTTTGCATTAGACCAAATGACCGAATAATTTCCTCCAACACACGTGCTATACTTAGGAGGTTACAAGGAACAACCACTGTTTTGTAGCTATTCACAGGTAATTCTGAACTTACTCTTGACTGGAAGAAAGCTTCTTAAACCCTGAAAATTGGGTAAATAACTGAAAGCAGTTAGCTCTGAAACTCCTTTTAGACTACTTTATGTGGTGTCATTTTACTAAAAACCTAATAAAGGATAGGAACATTCAAGGAACTTAGCTCTTGGTCCAAGAGAAATGATGAACATCAACAGAGTCTTTGGAAGTAAATTATATAGATGCAGTTAGCTGTGACCACAGATGTTCTCTAGTCCTCACCAGAAAAAAAAGATTTCTGTTTGTCTCCAAGTGGAAGAAACGTGAACCAGCTGAAACATTGACTTACACATTGTCTCACTCTAAATCAATGTTTCTTAAATGGAGCCCATGGATCTAGAACCACCTGGAGTGTTTGATTAACATGCAATTCCCAGCCCCCACACACAGATAATTCATATGCATGCTAAAATTTGAAAACCACTGCTACAAAGAGCTCAAGTATTATTTCACAAGAAAGCATATGAAGATTAGAATCTACTTTGCTTTTGATAACATTAGAAGATTTTTAGGAAACAAACAGAAACTTGAGGGAAGAACATATGGAGTAATTCAAGTAGGCCTAAAGTTGTCTAATATGAATCAACAATAATAAATCATTTTATTTTCATAATTTCCCATCATACCTGGTCTCACCATCTGGTTAAGGATTTTGGATTAGAGACAATTTTAGAATTCTTTGTAATTGTTTATTTTCTTCTTCTATAGTCTGGAAGGAAAAAAAATCTAAGCTTAAAGAACAATCAGCATGTTAGCTGATTCTTAAATATTTTTAAAAGGCCCTCATTCTTTTAAATTTCATCAATTTGTATATTTTAAAATAATATGTTAATCATAATATAAACCAGAAATATCTTAATACTGAACAATTAATTTTATGGACATTTTTATTTAAATAACTTTTTTCTACAAATAAAAATTACACAAACTAAACCAAGAGCCTCCCAAATGCTAAGAATCTTTATCAATTTCAGAAAACTTCCGTTATGCATAAAGCGATATGGAAATTAATGTTACAGGAAAAGTTCAATTAAATACATATGAAGAAGGAGCCAAATGATCACAATTTAAAGATAAAATTGCAATTCCCAAATTGGAAATGATTAAATCTATATAGAAGAGCTCAAGAACTTGGTTGGTTTATATACTATAAACACTCAACATATAAATAAAGCTTTCCTATACACTAAAAATTAGATGAAAATAAACAATAAATGTTCACAATACAAACAAAAAAAATAAGATGGCTAAGAATCGGACAAGAAAACTAACAACAGAGTATAAATTTTACTGAAGGACATAAAAGATCTGACTCTCTTCCCACCCCCTTATTTTCGTTATTAAACAAGTAATGAGGTAAGGTAGAGTAAAGATAGCAACTCATAGGGCAGGGCATGGATCCAAGAGGGCCAAGAGCAAGGTGTCAGACCTTGGCAGGGTAAGAAGGAGTTTAACAGGGAGGCAACCCAGTGTGGGGAACCAGGAGATGAGCAAGGTGAGGAGGGCATCCACAGAGGGGCAAGCCCAGACATGGGCTGTTGGGGCCCAAACTGGATGAGGAGGGTGTTCATGCAGGGAGGAGCCTAGTGAGGACTGTCAAAGCCTAAGTGGCAGGAGGAGGGCATCTATTCAGAGGAAGGAGTAGTGGCAATAGTGGGATACTGGTTTCATGCAGGAGAATTGATCAGATGAATAAATATCTTAAAAATGCTGGAAGACGTGTTCCTGATTAACAGATACGAGATTTACAAATATGGGGCGCCTAGCTCGCTCAGTCGGTTGGGCATCTGCCTTCAGCTTAGGTCATGATCCCCTGGGTCCTGAGATAGAGCCCCATGTCAGGTTCCTTGCTTGGCTGGAAGCCTGCTTCTCCCTCTCCCTCTGCCTGCTGTTTCCCAGATTGTGCTTGCTCACTCTCTCTCTCTCTGTCAAATAAATAAATAAAATCTTTTAAAAAAAAAAGAAAAATTTACAAATATGGAAAGGGAGAAAACAAAAATGAATTCTGTGCTGTTTGATCAGAATTTGAAGTGTTAACGTAAACTCATTGCTTTAAATAGGTAGAAAGATATAGAAATACTGATGTAAATTTGTGTAAATATGTATTCCCCAGCTCTGTCCATTGAGAAGCCCAGATGGAGTGACACTCCAATAGTAACACCTAGCACCCAGATCCTGACTTTTAAATATTATTTTCCTCTAAAAGGAAACAGTCATTCCTTCAGTATGGTAATTACTTTTTAAATACAACACCAAAGACACAATCTATGAAAGAAAAAGATTCATAAACTGGACTTCATTAAAATTAAAAACTTCTGCTCTGCAGAACATTCACACTGTCAAGAGAATCAGACGACAAGCTATAAACTGGGAGAAAATATTTGCAAAAGACATCTGATAAAGGACTGTTACCCAAAATACACAAAAAACTCTTAAAAGTCAACAAAAAGAAAACAAACAACCAGGTTAAAAAATGGGCCAAAGACCTTAATAGACACCTCACCAAAGAAGATATACACATGGCAAATAAGTACAGGAAAAGATGTTCCACATCATAGATCATCAGAGAAATACAAATTAAATGCAAATTAAAATGAGATACTACTACATACCTATTAGAATGGCCAAAGTCAGAACACTGACAACACCAAATGCTGTTGAGGATGTGGAGCAACAGGAACTCTCATTTTTGGCTGGTGGGAATGCAAAATACAGGTACTTTGGAAGACAGTTTGTCAGTTCCTTACAAAACTAACCATACTCCTACCATACAATCCAGCAACTATGCTCTGTGGTATTGATCCAAAGAAATTAAAAACTTAGATCTATGCAAAAATCTGCACACAAATGTTTATAGCAGACTTGTTCATTCTTGCCAAAACCTGGAAGCAACCAAGATGCCCTTCTGTAGGAGAATGGATAAATAAACTGTGCTATATTCAGACAATGAAATAATAATCAGCACTAAAAAGAAATAAGCTATCAAAACATGGAAAAAATTTAAAATGCATACTACTAAGTGAAAAAGGACAATCTGAAAATTCTACATATTGTATGATTTCAACTATATGACTTTATTGAAAAAGCAAAACTATGGAGACAGTAAAAAGATCAACAGTTGTCAGAATTTAGGGGGGAGGGAGCAATGAATAGGCAAAGCACAAAGGATTTTTAAACCAGTAAAACTATTCTGTATGAAACTACAATAGCGAATATACATCATTACACATTTGTTAAAACCCACAGAATGTACAACACCCAGAATTAATCTTAATGTAAACTATGGATTTGGGGGAAAAATGATTTGTCAACATAAGTTCACTGATTTTAAAAAATGTACCATTCTGGTGGAGGATGTTAATAATGTGGGAGGTTGGGTAGCCTGGGTGGCTCAGTCAGTTAAGCATGTGACTCTTGATTTCGGCTCAGGTCATGATCTCAGGTTTGTGAGATCCAGCCTTGTGTCTAACTCCATGTTGGGTGTGGAGCCTGCTTAAGATTCCTTCTCCCTCTATCCCTCCCCCACTCTAAAATTTAAAAAGAAAAATGTGGGAGGTTATACACATGTGGGGCTAGGTTACGTGGGAAATCTCCGTACCTTTCACTCAACTTTGCACTAAAACTACTCTAAAAATCAGTCTATTTTATATCAAAAAAATTCATGCAAAAAGAATTATTTACCAAAATGGAAAAAAAAAACCTTACAGAATTGATTTAATCAGATTTGTCACCAAATATGCTGTGCAAATAAAAACATTTATATATATATGAAATATTTTGTATATTACAGGTATCCCCCACTTTTCAAAAGTTCATGTTATGGCCATTCGCTGTTACGAAACACCTACATTAGTACCTGTGTTCATTCCTCAAAAGGAATCTGAAGAGGACTTTTGCTTTTATGAAAAATGAAAGCGAAAATAATACTGAGTGTTGTTTTGCAGTGAGCCATTTTAGAGACAGCAGGTACGGCAGCAGCGAGAGGGGCTCCACCAAACCTCCCTCCCTAGGAACTACACCCAGCATCAAGCCACGGTGAACTATGTGAGAATCTGAGTGTTATTTCTCAATTTATTTTGTGTATTCATTAGCAAGATGTATCCTAAGGAATCAGACAAGCTTCTAAGAGGTTATTTTGGGGATCTGGGAACACTCAAAAATTTTTCCACTCAATTAATGGTACTGCTCCTTCACTTTATGCCTTTTCAGCTTACAAAAGTTTTCAAAGGAATGTTCTACTTTTGGATAGCAGGGGAAACCTGTACATATATTTACTAGATTTGGTAAGAAAGCTAGCAGGACTAAAACCAGATATTAGCTTCCTACTTGCCCCAAACTGATCTTTCCTTAAAGAAACAAAATGAAGTATAAATAACCAAAATAATAATAACAACAATAATAATAATAAAGGAATAAAAAGAAACAGCGTTCCTTAGAGAAATGCTTGGTTCCAGGACTGGAGAGGTGGAAGTACAAAATCTACCTGGAACATTTACTGCGCCAGAAAGCAAGGAATTGCTCCAAGCATGATAGGGACATGTCAAAGGATCTCAAGACCCACCCTAAAGTGCTCCCACTAGTAAAATACAGGAAAATCTGAACATGAAAAGAAAAAAAATGAGAGTAACATAACCCATTAAATACAATTGAATATCATGAGTACATCCTGATAAAAAATACAGTCAATTAATTAAAAGTTAGCTGGGAATGGAATATGTACACAGTGTTAAGGTTCTCCTTCAAAATAATTATTAATTATGAAGGGGAAAAGGAAAAGCTTTACAGGGAAGAAGACTGGCAAACATCACCTTATTCAAGCAGCACCTGTGAAGATGCAATGGGAAAAGTGTAGCATCACCTCTATGATATTCCTCCCAAAGATGCATGCTTTAAAGCTAAACACGAATAAACGCCAAACAAACCCAAACTAGCTGACTACCAAACAACTGCCCTCTACTCCTTAAAAGTACTAAGTTTATGACGTCAAAAAAAGATGGAGAAACTATTATCAGATAGAACAAGGTTAAAGAGACGTGGCAACTAAAGACATGATTCTAAACTGAATCCTTTTGTTATTTATAAAGGACATTATTGGAAAATTGACAAAAACTAACAGGGTCTGAGAATTAGATGAAGTCATGTATCAACCATAATTTCCTGATTTTGATGGCTGTAGTGTGATTAGGAAGAAGAATGTCTTTATTTTTAGGAAATGCACACTAAAGTTTTTGAAGGGGAGATGGGCAACTTACTTTCAAATGGCTTAGGAGAAAAATAGGCATTTGTATTCTGCTTGCAACTTTTCCATAAGTTTAAGATTGTTTCAAAATAAAAAGTCTTTAATAAAAATGGATTTGAAAAAATTGATAAACTGGGTTCCTGATTCTGAAAATTCAACAGTACAAAGATTATTTAAAATATACTTGGTTAATAAAATTACAATAATATTATTTTTAACTAAACAAATAGCCTACATTCCACCTGGAAGAAAGAGTGGACAAAACAGTAAGAAAATATTTGAAAAATAAGACTAATACACAGGACCTGTACTGCTCAATATTATAAAGTACTAGAAATATGTAATAAATTAAAACAATGTAACATTTTCCCAAATAAACAGATTAATGAAACTGAAGAAGTCCAGAAGATACAAGTACATGTAAGTATTTTGTACATAATAAAGAAAACATTTCAAATTACTATGGAAAGATGGGCTCTTCAATACTGCTATTTAGATCCTTATCTAATACTTCACAACAAAACAAATTCCAGATGAAATGAAAATTTAATTGTAAAAAACTTAAAACATAAAGGTATCTAAAGAAAACATTGATTAATATGCATGTAACTTGGCGTAACAGAATCTAAGCTTGATGTCAAAGAAAAAAAACAAGAAGGAGATCTATACTCCCATAAACAGAATAAACAGACAATAGATTAGAAAAATTAGACAAGTCTCAAAAGATGGAATTCATTTGGCAAATAAATATATTTTAAAATGTTTAGATCATTAATAATCATAGTTCTGACAATTTAGGCAATGAGAGATCACACCTACTGGATTGGCTAATATTAAAAAGGATGTAATGGCCAGTCTTGAAGAGGGCACACTGAACTTTTGTCAGAGGGATTACATGTGGCCACTGCCATTAGGGAGGGCACATTGGGAATATATTCTCAAAGGACTGAAAATTTGCATATCCCTCACCCCAAAAATTCCCCATCAAGAATTGTCCCTACAGAAACAAACAACTGTGCAAAGCATATACAATGTTTCTTACTGACAATAGGGGGGAAAAAACCTAGAAACAACTGTGCAAATCAAGTAATTAGTTGTTAAATTATGTCATTAAAACAATGAGTTAATAATTATGTCATCCAGTGTCAGGGGGGAGCACCTGGGTGGCTCAATCAGTTGAGCTGCCCACTCTTGATTTCTGCTTAGGTCATGATCTTGGGGACCTGGGATCTAGCCCCAAGTTGGGATCCACGCTCAGCAGTGAGTCTGCTTGAGATTCTCTATCTCCCTCTGCCCCTCTCCCCTGCTCTCTCTCTCTTTCTCTCTAAAATAAATAAATAAATTGTGGGGATAAAATCTGAGAATTCATAAGGAGGGAGAAAATTTACAAAAAAAGTTTAATTAAAGAAGAAATGAAGCATCTAAAGAATGTAGTTACTTTAATTTTTCATATTGTGTATTCTCTTCATAGTTTGTGTTATAATATCTGTTATGCAATTTCCATGCAGCAGAACCACTTAGTTGCAAAAGAACTGTATAACTGATAGAGAGATCCAACATCATATCTTTAAAATTGCAAGTCATTGCTGCAAGCAAACTGTGATAAATTTTTACATTACTGTGTAGTGTATAATATAAAACTAAGCAACCCAAAAGGATTAGAATTAGTATTTGATGTATATTTTCTAAGACAGAATTTAAATCTACATAATGATAAAATATGAATTACTAACTTTATAGACTGTTTCCATAAAATTAGAAATGCTTATATGTTTCAGATAATTAAGCAAAATACAAAAATTCTTTTTTTAAATATAAATAGACTATTTAGAGAATTAAGTTGAATATCATTATCAAGAACTTTTTTTTTAATTTTTTTAAAGATTTTATTTTATTGGGGCACCTGGGTGGCTCAGTTGGTTAAGCCTCAGACTCCTGATTTTGGCTCAGGTCATGATCTCAGGGTCATGAAATCCAGCCCTGCACTGGACTCTGGGCTCAGGGCTCAGCACTCCAAGTCTGCTTGAGATTCTGTCCCTCTCCCTTTTTTTAAATTTTTTTTTTACGATTTTATTTATTTGTCAGAGAGAGAGAGCACATGCAGGGGGAGTAGCAGGCAGGAGAAAGAGGTTCCCCACTGAGCAAAGAGCCCAATGTGGGACTCAATCCCAGGACCTGGGATCATGACCTGAGCTGAAGGCCAAGGCTTAACTGATTGAGCCACCCAGGAGTTCCTCCCTCTCCCTTTTTTTTAAAGATTATTTATTTGAGAGAGAGAGTGGGAGAAAGAGAGTGTGGGGAGAGGGATGGGGGAGAGGGAGAGAATCTCAAGCCGACTCGGTGCTGAGCCTTCAGCCCAGAGTCCAAAGCAGGGCTGGATCTCACAACCCTGAGATCATGACCTGAGCTGAAATCAAGAGTCCAATGCTTAATTGACTGAGTCACCCAGGTGCCCCCATATCAAGAACTATTTTAAATAATTTTAACTAGTGAACTTTTACATGATTGTCTAATTCTATAGTCTTAAAATGGAAGAAGACAAATTTAAAAAAAATGCATCAGAAAAATTATTTCTAACTTATTTTCTCTCTTGGACATTTTGGATATTTAAATTCAATGACATAAATGACTAATACAATGTAATTTGTGTGGCCACAGGGAATACCTTGTGACATGGAAGAATATGTCCTCATTGAATACCTAATACAAAAAGGTAGATCATTTTTAATAAACAAAACAATAACACAAAGTACCAATTCCAAATAATGGATCCCCAAGGTCACAAAAGTCTTAATTTTACAATTATAAGAGCATATGTTGATATGGACATGTGTGGAATTAAAAGAGACAGGTGAAATGTTACAGTTCAATCCATGGTAACAAAAGAATTTATTCTATAGAAATTCCAAGAACATATTTGTAGACTTCAAAATAAACACTTGGCTTTTCTTATATCTCCTCATGCCTCATTTCTGATCTTGATTCCTACATGTCCTGGTATGATATCCTCGTAAGCAATAAACACTGTGTTTTGCATGTAAATTTTTACATGGCTTTTCTTAGGCAAATTCTCAAGATTATACCTGACGGGTATACCTGCTTTGTGATCAAAGGCAATATTTTCTCAATTGAATCAATCATTTAGAAATTTGGAAAACAGGGGCACCTGGGTGGCTCAGTCGTTAAGCATGTGCCTTCGGCTCAGGTCATGATCCCAGAGTCCTGGGATAGAGCCCCGCATTGGGCTCCCTGCTCGGCAGGAAGCCTGCTTCTCCCTCTCCCGCTCCCCCTGCTTGTGTTCCCTCTCTCTCTGTGTCTCTCTTGCCAAATAAATAAAATCTTAAAAAAAAAAATTTGGAAAACAAAAGAAATGTGAGTTAAGGAAAAGAATTCATGGAATGGAAGATGTGCTTCTTGGTGTACTGTTTTTCCTTTGGCCCTTCAGTGCCATCTCTAAAGGTTGTGTTATCATCGAAAGAACAGAATAAAATCAAACCAGTGAAGTGTCACATATTCTATAACCACTATCTCATTTAATCCTCCCATACTATGAGGAAAATATTTTTATTTCCACTTTATAGATGAAAAATGAGACTCAGAGGGATAAGGAGCTTGCCTAAGGTTAATAAATTTGCATATCTTGGGCATTTATTTTTGCTTACTTTCTTGGTGATCTAATCCAGTCTCGAGGCTTAAATACCATCTGTATGCCAACAACTCCCAACAACTTCCCAACTCCAGCCTTAGCTGCTTCCTTGATGTTCACACCAGGCATGTTCTCACTGTAGGAATTTGGCACTGACTGTTCCCTCCACCAGAAGAGCTCTTCTCCCCAGTACACATATGGCTTATTTCTTTACCTCCTTTAAGTCTTTTCCAACGATCACCTGTTAGTAATGCTTACTCTGACCATCTGATTTTGAATTCAAAATTATACTTTCCCTCTCCAACACTCTCCACACCCCTTCTCTGCTTTATTATTTTCTCCATGGTACTTACCATCTTTGAACATATTATAAAGATCACTCATTCATTTTGTTTATAGTCTATCTCCCCTAAAGTAGGATGTCAGTTCCATGAGCACAAGGATTTTGGCCTGTTTAGTTCACTGTTGTAGCCCAAGAGTCTAAAACTGAGACAGGCACCGTAAATATCTTTGACAAAATGAATGAATCAATCTAACTTTATATTCTAGTCAATTTTCACTATCAATCCTGTCTCACCACACTTCTCTTTCCTTCTTGTCTCTCACTAAGGAGGATTTTGTCCTGAGTTTAAATATCTCTTGATTCCTTACCACAAATTCTATGAACATCTGATTGTTCAATTGCAATGGAATCTTCATAAAAACATGCCATGTCTTAGCCAATCCAAATCATAATATGAAAATATGCTCACCCTTCACTGAATTTTTATCAGCTATTTTTTCCAGAGAATCCCATCTTGAGGTCTAAATTCTTTACCTTATGTGAATCTTAAGGAATAAGGATATATGAGAAGAAAAACAAAATAAGGGTAAAATGGTGAAGTACGAAAAAAAATCTGGTGAAAAAAATTGTAGAGTGAAAAACAAATGCAAAGATAAATAGAAAAAGTATTTACAAAGGCTTATCAACAAAGATGTATGTCCATGACATGAAAATTAATGTTTTAAGATCTGGATCATGAAAAAATCTACAAAAGAATAAAGAATAAGAATAAAAGATAAAGGGTAGAAGTCATATCACCTGAAATAATTAGTCTATCAAACTGCTGGTAAGGGATGCCTGGGTAGCTCAGTCAGTTACATGTCTGTCGTCTGCCTTCTGCTCAGGTCATGATCTCAGGGTCCTGGGATCAAGCCCTGCATCAGGCTCTCCGCTTTGCGAGGAGTCTGCTTCTCCCTCTCCCACTCCCTCTGTGCTCCTTCTCTCTCCCTCTCTCACTGTCTCTCAAATAAATAAAATCTTAAAAAAAAAAAAAAAAAACTGCTGGTAAAAGGTATCACAAACTTTCTGGGAAAACAAGCCAATATCTCTCCATGAAAAGCAGAGTTAAGAATGAAAGGCAATGAAAAAAAAAAAAAAAAGAAACAAAGAATGAAAGGCAACAAACGTTTATTGAGCCTACCCTCTACCATCATATTGCACACTTAGCAACATATTGATGCTCAAAGAGGTTAGTTAACTGAGACCACAAAATGGACAAAAAAAGAGACCAGATTAGAAACCATTTCTATCTGATTCTAAAGCTCGATTCATGCAGTTCAAAAAGCAATACCCTTTCTCTGCTATAGTTCAAAGCAAAACTTTTTGGAGCCAAATGGCAAAGACAATTGGGGTAAAAAAAACAAAAAAAAACACTGTCATGCCATACTACTTACAGATCTAGAAAAAGCCATGCTTTTACTTATCTTAATACCCTATTTCAGGACCCCAGTAACTGGTAAACTCCTACTTTTCTTTAGAGACTGAATTCAAGTGCCCCTCCCTGTCACATTATCACTTATCATCACTTGCACTTATCAAACACAGCATTTACTACACTGTCCATGGAAACCCACTATCAGAGGTTGAAAGAAAGTCTTCCAGTAACATGTCAACAAACCACTGGGGGAGGCATCAGAGTGGTCCAACAGTCTTTCAAACATTTACTGAGAACCCACCAGGGCTAAACTCTTAGTCTGCTTGATACTTGGAATACAGAACAAAAAAAAACTACAAGTCCTCCTGTCTTAGTCTATTCAGGCTATTATAACAAAATACCACAGACTGGGTAGTTTAAAAACAACAGAAATTTCTCAGTCTGGAGACTGGAAATCTGAAATCAGTGTGCCAGATTGGTTCAGTGAAGCCCCTCTTCCAAGTCACAGACTTCTCCTTGTATCCTCACATGGAGGAAGGAGCAAGGGAACTCTCTGGGGACTCATAAAGTCACCACTCCCATTCCTGGGGGCTCCACATTCATGACTTAATCATTTCCCAAAGACCCCACTTCCTAATACCATCACACTGGGCACTGGGATTTCAACATACAAATGTGGGAGTGGGGAGACACAAACATTTGGACCACAGTGCCTCCCTTTCATGGAGGCTGGATAGAGTAACAGAAACAGATGACAATGGGCTGCAAAAGCTCAGAATGACATTTGAGAGTGCAGCCTTGGGCATGGCACAGGGCTGGGGAAGGAATCAAGGCCAATAAAATATCCAGTGCTAGGGCAGACATGGTGACAAGGAAGTAAGAAGCATGTACCATCACAAAGATGAAGGGTTAGCTTGAAGCATGCTGAGAGCAGGTAGCAGGACCTCAGTCTCTCAGGTAAGGCTCAGGGGCACATGCCCTGTTAAAGTATCTACTTACAAGGAACCTGGCAGATATCCATTTACCAACTGGAGAACAGCAAAATAAGAATGGGACCTCAGAAGCCAACCAAAAGTCAAATTATCACTACCTTGTTGCATCCCCTAATTCCAGAACTCTTTATGAACCTATTTCATGTCCTTGCACTGTCAGGAAGTAAGGTGGGATTTTACTATTAGCTACAGCTCTAGCTACTGCTCCATTTACATTAGCTTCGAGAAATAACTGCAGAGGCTGGGAATTAGGAGTGGTCAACAAAGATAGGGTAAAAAATAAATTTTACATTCATTACACTTCTAAGTATTTGCTTGCAAGCCTGTCAGAGACATGAGCAACCATAAGGAAAAAAAAAACTAATTGGCAAACAATTATAGGTATTCAAAATGTATAAATCATATTTACAATAGTCCTTGAAAGAAAATTATCTATGATAATAATAAAGGGAAAAGGAGAAAGGATGGGGAAAATGTGGACAGGGCCAAGTAAAGAATAGAAAAGAAAAATAAAAAGTAGATAATAGCAGAGAGTAGATAAAGAGAGACAAAGAGAAAAAAGACACACTTCTTGCCCTTCTCTTCTGTAAACCATCTGTGAACCACTGGATTTTGTTGCCTCACAACGTTAGTAAACATGGTTGGGGCCATAGCATGGGCAAGAGGTGTTCTGAGGATTCTTTCATTGTGGTCAAACAGATGTTCATTCATCCTCCTGATGACCATGTGACACAAGAGATGAGTGCTGAAGGATGCAGCAATCCACCAAACTAAATAGATAATAGATAGATCCCAATGATGCAATGCTAAATTCTGGGTCACCAAATCACCCAAGTGAAAAAAAAAATTAATGTACTTCCTATACATTGTTAGCTGTAAAATATACAGATTTCAGTCCTTTGGTATTTCAAACCTAGATAAATTAGATAAATTACTTAGATAAATTGATGTGAATATGATATAGAAATACAGTGTTTGAACTACAGGATTCCTTTCTGTGGGGTTCATGGGTTTATTATTTCCAAGATAAATAAATTCAGTGGAGTCAACCACAAAAATCACACCTAGTAATAGCTAATATTTATTTTATTTATGCACCCTTATGTGTCAGGCTCTGTACCAAGCACTTTATGTACATTCTCCTTTATTCTTCATTACTTTACAATAGGCCCAAAGGGAGAGCTATCCTTATCTTCCTTTATAAATAAGGAAACCGGAGCATAGAGAGGCTAAATAATTTGATGGTAAAGCTTGGATTCATATATAGGCTCTTCTTACTAAAAGACCTATGCTCTGATTCCCTCCACTTCCTGACTCCTCTATAGGATGGTGCCTTCCGCTCTGTCATATTCAACAGCATCCTATATTCATATAGAGCTTAGTAGTATATAAAATCCCTCTTCAGATTCTGAATCTGACTCATTCGATTCAACTATGCTACAAAACAGGCAAGGATATGTTTCCCATTTTATAGGTAAAAACACTGAGACTCAGCCAGGTTAAGCAGCTTCCACCAATCATCAACAAATGGCAAAGTTAGAATTTATATGCACATCATCCAACTTTAAGTCCTGTGCACTATCCCCTACATCAAGTTCTTTTCCATCCTTCTTCCAGAAACAAGCAAGATTTGTCTCCATACTGCTAAATTACTTGTTGAGGACTAAAAAAAAAATAAGAATCAGAGAAAGAGATATAATGCCTGCCAATGGCCTCAAATAATCACCCCTCCCAACCCTGCCATCTCATTAGATTTAAATAGCAATCCCTGTATAATAGGGAGCTATAAATTTGCCTATTTTGCAGTTGACAAAGGAGGTTTCACTGAAAGCATTGCTTGAAGGTCCAGAATTTAACCATATACCATTGAGTTACTATAATTATTTAGAGGAATGTTAAATCTAAGTATTTGAAATCACCCTTTAATCGCAATTAGCTTGAAAAACAAATGTGGTTCTCAAGGTGCTCCAAATGTTCTGACTTTGCTTGAAAAACATTGAGCCAAAGACCAAGGAAAAGTTTTGCTCACTTTGCAGTTTCCTCCTTCAGTGCTGCTGGTCTTCTTCTGCACCTTATTTGAGATCTTATTTCAATTTATTTTTTAGGGGTTCCAGGTGGACTTCTTTGATAGAGCTTTTTTATATGCGGGTCTTAGGGCCTCTCCACTGCTCTGTCCCAGGATCCATTCCCATGGCAGACTGATTCTCATTATTTATCTTTTTAGGTCCTACACCTTCAGCCTTCTCAACACTGCTCACTCCACCTTTTGTGGTCCTGTTCCAACAAATCTGACTTCAGTGTGAGATGTTGCTCCCTAAATCTTCCTCCCTTGCTCCCCCTAAAGGCATAAATATTCAGGTCTTTTTCCCTTCAAGGGTTTTACTTTTAATCACAAGGGGAAAATAAAGAGGGGAAGACAGAACTAATCATGGAGAAGTCACACAGTACACAATGTTCTTCTAATTTCTTATCTAAAGCTCCTGATTTCCTTTGAGGAGGCAGATTAAGCCTCCATGTGTCCTCTGCTAACCAAAATATAGTGGTAATTCTGGGAAGATTACAAAGAAAGGACCACTGATCCCTTAAATTCATTGGTATCCTAGCTGCCTGGGGATTGCTCCTTCTCTAGTCCAGTTCAAGTATAGCCACTTCATCATTCCTGGACAGGGGACTGGATCTTCTATTCATCCCGTCCCCTGCCCTTGCCTAGCTTCTTGAGTACTACCAATAAGAGTACTGATAAAAACTGAATGTTTGTGGGTCCCCCACCCCAATTCATATGTTGAAACCTAATTCCCAATGTGATGATATTTGGAGGTGGAAACATTGGGAGGAGCCCTCATGAGTGAAATTCGTGCCTTTATAAAAGAGACCTCAAGGAGGTCTCTTCCC
Source organism: Leptonychotes weddellii (assembly GCF_054177405.1). Taxonomy (NCBI): domain Eukaryota; kingdom Metazoa; phylum Chordata; class Mammalia; order Carnivora; family Phocidae; genus Leptonychotes; species Leptonychotes weddellii. The sequence goes on along the minus strand of NC_138369.1, from coordinate 109,664,250 downwards.
CTTTCTGCCATGTGAAGACACAGCAAGAAGATGACTGTCTATGAACCAGGAAGTAGGATCTCCCCAGACACCAAATCTGCTAGTACCTTAATTTTGGGCTTACAGCCTTCATAAGTATGAGGGGGAAAAAAAATGTTGTTCAGTTGCCCCCCTATGGTATTTTTGTCATAGCAGCCCAAATGAACTACAACAGTAGTCTATACTATCTCCTTTCTCAAACTCAAATCAATGTTCAGGCATTCCCCTCTGGTTTAAGCCAGTGACACAGTTACCATGTTGCTGCCAGACACAGCTTGGGGACAACAGTATGAGAATGACCATTTCGGGTCCTACAGGCCCCTCTCCTCTCTGGGCTTCCTGCTTAAATATGCCATATTGCAATGCAAACGAAGTATGGATATGCCACCGAGGCCCTTTGGGGGCACCCTCTCTGTGCAAAGCTCATGCCAACCCCTCCATGCCTTTGATGGTAGCCTACCACACCACCACCACGATTGCTTTCTCCCTCATCTTCTTCCCAGGGAGAAGAGGTATTTTTCTACCTTCTTGCCCATGGGATGGACAGATCAACTGATATCCTTAGGTACAGAGCTTCCCAGTTGACCCACTGTCCCAGCACAGCACTTCTCTAGACATCTGGGGACCAAGGCTCCCTGAAGAAGTGCTAATCAATGCCTGCCAGACTTCTGGCAGTTAGCAAAACTCCTGGGGATCCATTCCTCAATAATGGTACCTTTTTCTGCACGGAGAAGTACTATATTAAAAATTTAAATAGACAGATGCATGGATGGATGAATAAATAGAAAGATAAAACACCAAAAAATAAACAATATATGCTCCTTTGCCTCATGAGGCAAATTTGTATACCTGAAGTCCCATGGGCAGGACATTTGATCAGTCATCTTGCATGCCCCTGAATCCCCTCCCATAACCACTTTCCTCACAAATAGATTAGATACAGGCAGTTTGTCAGGGGAGCAGTTTGGCTGGGTGGCAATGCAGGAAAAGAATGAAAGACTGCTATAAAGAAAGAAAGACAAATACTGCCAGAGTCAAGTGCAACTAATCTTCACTCTCATTTTCTCCTTTCCATCTGTAGCACAAACCACAAATAATCAAGTACTTTCTTGAAGAGAATGACTGTCACAGACAGAAACCTAAAAAAGCATTCCTTGCCGACATTATGCACTGCAGACTTTATTGTAATCAGGTCAATGAAGTGCCATTACATGAGCCAGTGGAGATCATTTTATTTTATAGAACATTCTTTCTTGTGATTGTGTACAATGAGATTTACCTGATTCTATCAGAGCTGGGGGACTGAGGAGTATTAAGAATAAAGAACTTTTGTTTGAAGAACTATAGCCATTCTGCCTTTCCAGTGTTTTTATGATTTGAGATACAACTAGCAAATGTAAAACAACTGAAGACCTAGAAACCTCCCTTCCAAGAACAGACTGTTGGAATCAACACGTTTCCCTGAAATATTCTGTCGGAGTGGTAATTAAGAGAGTATCCCCAGGACTGTATGCATTTGACTGTTTCTTCATGAAAAAGGTCAGTGTGCTAATAAAGACATGTGCCTATTTTTATTTAGGTGTTACTGATGTTCTCTTTCCTGCGAGGGACCCAAAGAAAAGCGTACCTGATGTCCCTACAGCAATGTTTCCTCTACTGACTTACGACAAAGACTAGTGCAAATATGTACGTGTGTGTGTGCATGTATGTGTGTGTAACAGAGACAGAGAGAAGGGAAAGAGAATATGTTTGAGCACTGGCACGTGCCTCTAAAGAGTTTTATTCTTCATCTTTATTTTTGGTAGCATCATTTACATTACAAAAACAGTAAACTGGCATAAGTTTCAAACACAAAAACTTGCTAATAGTATTCTGCAAAGGGACAATGACAGGACCAGAGAAAATACCTCTTGCTCCAAATACAATTTTACATTTTGAAATATGATTTACTTTCTGGATTGCAGCCAGGCAATTACCATTCACAAATATTTCAAGTGGGAGAAATGAAGTGGTTGCTACTAGTCCCATAATTTGGAATTGCTGCTAACACATTTTACATATCAACAACTTGTCTACCATTCTTTTTTAGAAAATACAATAAAAATCTTAATATTTCTGCATTTCAACCCTTCTTGTTAGCTTTGCTTGAGACAAAACTGTGTAAGTGGCTCCCTCTGGTGCTGCTGGTGGTTTTCTTTTGTTTTGTTTTATTCACAATCATAGATGTAAACCAGATTAGCTGGGAAAGGTAAGGAGAAGCCCTCGGGGCCTGCTTTACTAGAAATGTCTCTTGGGATACAATTCCACTTAGAATAAAATTAGATGAAAGGTGACATCTTTCATGATATAAGAATAGATACAATATGTCCCTTGGCCCTTTTTCTTCATTTCATATACGCCAAAGGAAACTGTAAAAGGTAAAAGAAAAGTCATGTTCACTAAACCCTGGCCAAAGTCCCTAAGAAACTACTTAAATCATGCTCCAAGAAACTACTTAAGTACTTCTAACGGACCTCTGAGTCCATCAGTTACCAGCCCAAAACTCCACTTTAACCTATGGCTTGCATAGAATGATCAGAGCAAATGTGAGGTCATAAAATGTGTGTTGCAAGAGGCAACCAAAGGCTCCAGAATGGCATTTCTGAATGGCATCAGAGAAGAAGCAGGCAAAATCTCCTTCCATGGCTGCGATCCATAGTTGTCTCCAAAGACCACCCTTGTCAGTATTTTTTTTTTTTAAAGATTATTTATTTATTTGACAGAGAGAGACACAGCGAGAGCAGGAACACAAGCAGGGGGAGTGGGAGAGGGAGAAGCAGGCCTCCCGCCGAGCAGGGAGCCCGATGCGGGGCTCGATCCCAGGACGCTGGGATCATGACCCGAGCTGAAGGCAGACGCCTAACGACTGAGCCACCCAGGCACTCCGAAAATGTAGAGAATTTTAGAAATGTGTTATCTCAACAATTCTGTTATAAAAACTTTTATTTTTTTTATTTTTTTAAAGATTTATTTGACAGAGAGAGATAGCGAGAGAAGGAACACAGCAGGGGGAGTGGGAGAGGGAGAAGCAGGCTCCCCGCGGAGCAGAGAGCCCGATGCGGGGCTCGATCCCAGGATACCGGGATCGTGACCTGAGCTGAAGGTAGACGCCTAACGACTGAGCCACCCAGGCGCCCCAACACCCTTGTCAGTATTAAGTCCTACCCGAAGGCAGCCAATATTTGAAACCCAGGCTCCTAGGTCAGTCACCATCGTTAAAGCCGCGGGGATTATTCTGAGGCAATCTGCAGGCTCTCCCACGTTGATTTTGTCCTCCTTTCCGCCCAAGAGGCAGCACACCCTCCCTGATCTATTTCTCTAAAACACAGCGTATCCTCTACCACCAGCCAGAATGTTAATGCATTATCACTCTGTACACTGAGAAAACAAGTGACCATATGTAGCCTATGCCAGAGGGGCTGTAACTGTGAAGAACAATGGCTCTGAGTCAACAGCAGAATTAAACTACTCCCTCTTATGAAGCTCTTCTGAATATTTTAAGTGTTGCCTTGAAAGTGTGGGATTATGTGCAAGCATAAACATTAGCTTAATGCAATTTTTTGGTTCGGAATATGCCAGAGTTTAAAAATCAGGATTGGAATGCAGAAAATAACTTTGGTATAAATTTAATTTTTTTCATGTGTGATTAAAACATGACTGAAGAGGCATACTTTATGTATAATTAAAGTTGCTTTGTAATTAAGAGATTTAAGCATGTATAGAAAATGATACAGCTTAGTTTGGAGATTTTACAAAGGCCCCTATTAAACACTCACTCCCTAGCAAGCCTATGACTCAAATGTTTTCACATTCTAATGCTGATAGAGTCCTTGAATTTTTTTAAAGCTGCCAATTTCACCATTTCTAAATGCTTTATCCTTCCTTCAATGTGTTAATAAAATAAAAACAGCCCTAACTTCCTTGCATTAGCCAAAACAGGAATGTAGAGCATTCTGTATCTTAATTTCCAAGGCTAGGGTGTGGGGGAGAAAGAAATATCCCCAGGATCTTTGAGACAAGGTTTGCTTTATCTTTGCCTTCTTCACTGTGCCTAGTACCACGCGGCATATAAAAAGTGTGGGATAAACTGTTATTACTGAGTGAGCAGAGAATGGGTTTGTGTACACGTGTGGAGGCTTATCATGGTAACAAGAACACTCTGAGACATTTTTTTATGTGCCAAGCAAAGGTACTAAATACATTACTTCATTTAATCCCACAAAGCCCTACGAGGTTGACATCATCAGCCCTATTGGACAGATATTGAAGAAAATTTGAACACTATACAAAATCACACATTTTAATGTTATCTTAGCAACAGGATCACCTTTTGGGCTAAAGAGTGAGGCAGAACAAATTTGTTTGCTTCAGTCTTGTTTATTTTATAGTCCCTTTCTCACAACACAGTTTCTCAATCCCCCACCCTCTCCAGGGATTGCTTCTTGTCCTCCCTATGGGACTCTAAAGCATCTTTCTGGTAAGCAATTGGCATGAACCAAGGCTTCATCTCATTGGCAATGGTCCTGGTTTAAACTAATATTCCTGGCCTTCCCCATCAAAACCTATTTTACATTTCATTCATTTTAGTGAGTATCACATGGGGAAGGGAAAAAATCAGACAAACATATTTATACAAATAAATATAAAATATATATATGTGTAAACATATTATGTATATATATACACACATATATAACTGTTTTGCAAGCTTGAGTATAGCAGATTTAAAGGATATTGCAAACTTAAAGATACCTTTTATACTGTCTGTATCTCCCTGATAGATGATTCCATTCCAGCGATCGGGCCTACTTTCTGCCCTATAGTAGCATCACCTTACTCTCCTGTTCTTTTTAGGCTTGCACGGTAGAGAAAGGACCCCATGAGAGGTGGTCCTGTGAGGCCTCATGCTCCTTTGGAGTTTTAGAGAAGACAGGTGAGGGAATGACATTCTACATTGAATACAAGGACAATTCCCAGTGTATTTCTGACTAGCAGAGTCAAAATGCACCGATTCATGAGAAATTATGACCATGTTTATGGAGTTCTATAGAAAACATGCTCATGCTCTTCTAACTGATTCACTCTTTGTTCTCCAGGCGCTGGTTATTCTAGGCACTGATTCCCAAAATGAGCTGCTGTTTTTACAAAAAGTGGATTCAAGGAAAGTCGGGAGGGACATGTTGATTTCATGTTCAATTTAGTAGAACAAAGGAATATATCTCACTTGAAATTGCACTTCTTAGGCCATAGAAATGTTATTTTTTTTTTTAAGTAATGATGAGGATGATCATTGGGTGTTAAAGGACAAGTTAGCACCAACTAGAGCCTCTCCCTTAAGCAAATGGGACATTCTGATTATAGATGTCCTGTAATCAACAGTTTTGAAAGGACTGACTAGAGCACTATAGTGGAGTGGAAAGAATATGTTTTGAGTGGCAGAGTATTTCTAGTACATTTTGGGGAGAGGCTGCCCAGGTTAGAAAACAGTATCTGGGCAGACTCTGGAAAAAAGAATCTCCTTGCTTAATGATAATCAATGATCTCAAATTGGTTTACTATTAATCAGTTATATTAATAGACATATACTCAGAAAGTTATATTTTCCTTTCAAATCATTTAATTTGCTTTCTGATAAAACTGAGTTTCTTCTGATGTGAGTAATATGAACCAGTTTTTCTGAGAAACTGCTTATCTCAGGGTAAATACATAATTGACATTTCTGATTTGCAGAAGTCCTAAGCCAAACTACTTAATACAGAATGAGATGTATCTTTTCAATAAACATCTTTTTTTCCTACAATAGTACTTCTTAATGTGGGTTGTCTTATTGACTTACTTATTTTACTTTTGAACAAGTCTTAAATGATCAATTACCTCTGCTACATGTCCTATTCTTAATTTTTATTGCTTTTCTTCAAGCAATGCTTTGCTCCCTTTTCTCCATTGTTCATATCCTTATCTCTTTTTTGCTAAACCTTTCTAAAAATAAAACACCCTTCTTTATAACTTCTGTCAATTATCTCCCTTTTATTTCTAAACTAATAATTCTATAATCACAGATATATATCATATATGATGCTGATATGTGTATTGCTATCCTGTATGTAAAACTGATGCATGAAGGCATTACATGAGGATTGGGATGTTTTGGTCCAAGTTCAATCATTGTATAAACCGAGCAAGATATTTCTTATCTTGGCCTACTTTGTCACTTGCAAAGTGAGGAAGTTCGCCTATAATTGTGTAAAAAACCCATTCTGGCCCTTTCAGCTTCTCAGATGGAAATACTATTGGATATTTATTTAAAAATTTTAAAAAGGAATTATTCCTTTTTACAACATGTTTTACATATTATCTGGTGTCAAAAATTATGATTGATATCATAAAATATTGATTGCAATGTGAATATAATTTCAATACCCTATTTAATGGTCTAAAATTCTAAACCATTAAACCATATTCTCCATCTTAAATACTAGTATCATGGATATTTTTCTTTTCTTTATTTTAAAGATTTATTTATTTATTTATTTATTTTAGAGAGAGAGAGAATGGGTTGGGGAGAGGGGCAGAGGGAGAGAGAGAATCTCAAGCAGACTCCCCACTGAGCAGGGAGCCCGAGGCAGGACTGGATCTCAGGACCCCAAGATCATGACTTGAGTTGAAATCAAGAGTTGGACGCTAAGCCCACTGAGCCACCCAGGTGCCCCTGGATATTTTTCTAATAGACAAAGTGGCGTAAATAGAGTATTAAAATAATTTAATTAAATTCAATAAAAGTCTACTTACTTGCAGCAATATTATGCATTCTATACTTTAATTATATTAAAGAGGAGCTTCGAGAATATCTAGTCAAAAGAAAGGGTTTTCTTCATGCTCTAGAAATCAGCTCACTTTTATGGCAAAATAGGTAGGTGAGAGGCAACAGTGTTTTCCTTGTAGTGACTATACTTCAATGAGAGAAGGGAGAGTGGCATACTCCTGGAGAGTTTGTTATTCATCAGAAAGTAAGTCCCCAACTTTCTGGCCACTTAAAAGCAGTGGCAATTTTCAAATACAATACAGAGAAGAAACACTGTTGTCTGTGGAACTGCACAGTAAGAACTGTCAAGATATATCCACAAATAGTAGCATCTGACTGATCTACCCAAGACTCCTCTTCCTTTTATTCATATTTTTTTAATCAGTGGTATGCGGTTGAGTAATGATAAAACAAAAAAAGGAAACTTCATTTTTACCTGCCAATTTTCTCTTGCTTTTTACTGATGACTCTCTTTTTAAGCAGAACGTTTATATATAGTGATAGTTAATTCCTTGTGTTAAGTTTTCTTTGTTCTTGATGGAAAATGCATTTTCTCCTTGCCTCTTCCCACTTTCGCATTCTTTATTTGGCTTTGATTTATTCAATAATCTTTTCCATCCAGTATATTTGAGGAGAAGGGTCCTAAATCCTAACTGCTCTGTCGAACCCTCTGCACTGCTCACAGTTGCTTTAGAGAGCAAATAAGATATGTATGTGTAAACCTCCAAAAATTGTAAAATCTTAAAGCTATACAATAAATCTTAAAGTTACAATATCTATTTTATATATGAAATATCTATTTTATATATTATCTATTATATCTATATCTATTTTTATATATTAAACTTATACTTTAAAATAACACCTCTCTATCATTACATTTACTCAATACCAGCCTAGATATATATTAGTATTATGAACATTCTTTGTTACTGATTTCTTTACCCTAAATAGTTCTAAGAGCCAAAGACACATTTAATTTCAATTAGTCTAACTGTACATTTTAAACATGGAAACTGAGGCCAGAGAGATTAAATGAATTACAGGAAGTGACAGTTATTAGAAGAGTCTGCTCTGTAAACACAGGTCACTTGATTCCTAGTCTCGTGCTGTTTCATGCTACCATTATCTATTTGGAAGGCTAGCTATGTTTTATATATTACAAACTGGGAGTGTAAGTGGAGAATAAGAAGGGATAGAATTAGATTCTAATCATACTGTCTAAGAATTATGTAGTTATCTCTCATATCCAAATGCTTAGAAATTAATTAAATAGTTGGTTAATTAATAATCATTACTGCATTAGCTCGCTTAAAAAATGAGGACACATGTATCACTACACTTGGCACATTTCATTGATTCTGACACATTTTTTTTAACCTTTAACATCTCTGAAATCAAGATATATTTTATAATTCCTATAGCCAAGGAGTAGTGGAGGCATAGTAGCCATTGACTTTGTATGTTAAAATTGGCTGTGTTCCTCTTGCCATAACCAGACAACCACTGCTCCTGACATTTCAAGACAATTTAAGAAAGAAATATGAGATTGTCATCTGAAAATTCTCAATTGTCACCTTCCAGTAATATCAACAAAGCACCAGCATCAAACCTTTCAGAAAGCATCAGTTGCTTGGAATGAAATGCTGAAGACAATCATGGAACACTCTTAAGAAATGACATACCACCAACACACAGAGACTACTGTCAGAAAAAACATGGCTATTGATGGCTCTGAGTCAGAAAAAAATGATTCAAAAGAGTGAGAATCTAAATAGAACAAAGTTTTTTACATTCTTAAACCAATGTATTTATTAATATTATACCTTTGGTATATGTACAAGATTGATATAGTATAAAAATATACATCTATTTAAGTACAGGTTGCTTTTTATAAAAGTATAAAATAAAAATTTTAAGTGGTGGGAAAGAATTGTGTAATGATTTAATTGAGGTGTTTCTTCTTTCAAAGGTGCACATAAAATAAGGCTATGCCCTGTAACCAGTTGTTCCTTAGTTTTGATGAAACATGGTGTATTCGATATATAATTAACCATTTTATTCCCTGAGAGAAGCTTTAGGAACTTACAATATCTAGGGTCAATGCTGTGAACCAAAATTATTTCACAGTGGATGTCAAAGTCTGAGATACTGCTCAGGTCTAGAGGAGAGAAGGTCAGAGGGACGAGACGCTTACTTAGAAAACATGCTCTCCTGGTGGTCTTCACTTGATACGAGTGCCCACTAAAATATGGGATCTCCTTAAAACCAAATTTCACTACGTTTTCACTTGCAAACATACCTTCTATTAAAAAAGGAGAAGCATCTGCTTCTGACCGTAAAGACAGATGGAGTTACTAATTATCATTTTAAGTTTGATTCAAATATTAGTTCCCCTGGAGGTGAGCAGCTCAGGTCAGAGGTGGTTGCTAGGGTGCAAACGGCTTCAGGCATGGAGCCCAGAAACAGAGCACTGGCAACAGAAAGATGAGAAGCTGAAAATGCATTCTAAAATGCTGATGGTTAACCAAGAAGATAGCCAATGTCCATCACAACGTTTGGTTTGAAACAAAGACAGATCAAATCCATTCTTTTCTAGCTCATGGTTCTTATACATGGTGGCTTTGGTGTTAAAGCTTATTTGCCCGTTTATATTGGGGAGAAAGTTATTGGGTAGGAAGGAGGTTAAAAAATTCTTAGGTTACAGAGGAAAAAAAAAGTTGAAAAGCAATTTCTATCTGATCAGAGCAAAACATGTGCAATGGGTTGAGCTTATTTATACTTTCTCCACCTTCCCGGCCTTAGTTTACCATCAATCTGCGAACTACAATGTTTATCTCTATCAAAATGATTCAAACACTGCTGATCTCTCCTTTCCCTAAAATCCTATTGCACGTGCTAATGGGGGCATAATTCAGCAGTTTATTGCACACAATACTGCCTAATTTCCTAACATATATTCATTCAGGAAAAAGACATTTATTGAGTGATGTATGACAGCATTTGTTTGTACATACATATATACATATATATTCTTCCTCTTTCCAAAAATAATTTGAAACACAAATTATTTATGATAAAAAGCCCAAATACAATAAAATCTTAGAGTAAAGTTTAAGTTAAAAACATAGATTCAAATAATGGGGCAGGGTAAAAGGAGATGGTTAAGAACCCCTTTTCAATTGAACACAAAATTGGCTCTGTGCTTCCATGAAGTCAGACAAAAGAACGAAAATAAAGCTTTCCTTGTTTAAAAAAAAAAAAGACTCATAATGTTCAATGAGAGAGACACTCACTGGCATGTTAACTGAAAACCCTCCCCTAGGCCCTCCAAGTAAACAGTTATCAAAAGCAGCGAGGTCATTTTAATTTGGGCATAACTAATATCAAGTCCTTCATGAAAGTAATTGGTTCAGTCATTTCTCACATTATTCTTGAATTATGATTGTAAGATCATGTGACAAACACAACTAATCTATTCAGTAAAGAGGAAATGCTTCTGTTTAACTATGGTTATTTTATATAATATAGGTATAAGTTGAAAAGGTAGGGTTTAGGATTTAGACATGTAATGTAGCATAATTTAGTGTTTGTAATTCTTCTACCCAGGGCCCATTCCTACATTTTCTGACTTTCCAGGTAGTATTTTTCTTTTAAATCTCTGGAACTTCATGAAAGGAATCATTCTATATAAGAAACATGCAGCCTGACATATATTCAGTTTATGTCCATGGATTCAAAGACTATTTAATGTGTATGTGTTTTTTCTAATATAGGCCTTCCATATTATAAGAAATTTAAGGAAGACAGAGCATGATGTATATGGAACACCCTTTTAGGTACCCTGGGTTACAGCTATTGCCTCCTTTCTCACAATTAACAAAAGCTCTGATTTTAAGTATGACTTTGCCATATCCACAGGGAAAGGAGACCTCTTCTTCAGCCCTAGGGGAAGGACCATGATTGGTCAAAATCATGCGATGCATTATCTCTTTGCCAGTGATTTGTTTAGGAGTGGGATGTGTCATAGTTTTAGTCAATCAGGCATAAAGGGAAGTCTACTGAAACCTTCTAGAAAAATTTTCCTTCTCATTTCCATAAGAAGAAGACTGACACTCTTTGCTTTGAGTGGGACTATTTGGCTCTGTAGTAACCATATTGTTTACCTTCTTTCCAAGATAGAGAGCCAAGAGAATAATAGCAAGGTTGTCCTAGAGCCCTGACATCTTTGAAGTGCTGAGTTAGCTAACCCTGGACCAACATACCTCCAGAGTCTTTGTTTTGTGACATAATAAGTCACTATTTTTAAGGCCTTTAATTGGGTATTCTGTTACTTGAAGGCAAAAAAGTTTAATAGACACCATATTTTATATTTCTATATTCTACACAAGTCTGAGCAAAAGTTGGCATTCAATAGACTCATAGAGAATGAATGACAAAAGTAAGAAGCAGGAAAAAAATATTGTAATTAACCAGGCAAGATTACTGGCCATCACAACAAGGTTGATATATCTTTGTAAAGTAGTATTCTTCTCTACAATGATATCCAACAGTACTTCTTTATCACACTGAGGTAAATAATTGAGTAATCTAATTTTTTAAAGATTTATTTATTTATTTTAGAGAGAGTGCACACACAGGTGCAAGCAGGGGGAGGGGCAGAGGAAGAGGGACAGAATCCCAAGCAGACTCCCTGCTGAGCATGAAGCCTAAGGCAGAGTTGGATCCCACAACTCTGAGATCACAACCTGAGCCAAAATCAGGAGTCAGATGCTTAACCAACTGAGCCACCCAGGTGTCCCTTGAACACTCTAATTTAAAGTTACTATGGCCCATGCTACCACATCTGTATAAGAAATCATTATTTTACCTAATGCCATCACTAGCATGTGCTTTATAAATACAAGCATTAGAAAGGAGTATTAAAACACTAGATCTGCATTTTTGTCTTCTTTGACAACACTTCTCACTATTGACCACTACCTAATTTATAAATATGAATAGCACACTTTATTGCTTTCTTCAGTAGACTAAAGGAGATGGGGTGCCGTCTCACACACACACACACACACACACACACACAAATGTTAGGAAGAGCAAGATGCCTCCATTCTGCCCAGTTATTTCCCAACTAAAATATCACCTTGAGGGAAAAAGCACAGTATTATCCCAAGTCATTGTGTTAATATTTAAAATGTCAAAAATTATATCTACCCTCTTTTATGACTGTTTGCTTTCCTTTTTTTTTTTTGCTTTTTCTCCTTTTTAAAATATTTACATGAATTTTACATATTCATTTATTCTGTCACAGTGGTAAACACTTCTCTTTTCCAACTGCAAATCCATTTCCCCTTCTTTTTTCAGATTCTGATTTTCTCCAAGGTAGTGGTATGCCACACCACTCATGTATTTTCCAACCTCTCATGTACCTAGAAGTAGCCATCTAACACAGTTCTGACAGCGATATGAGAATAGAAGTCTACAGGGAGAATGTCCACATCACAAAAAAAGAAACAATGCTCAAGGAGAAGGCTTGTTTGGCCTTTTCCTCTCCTTTTTCTTTTTTGCTTTCTTTCTTTTTTTTTAAACAATCACACAGAGAGTCTTCTACCATTTATTAAGCAAAACCAAACAGATCCTCACCACCACTGCAATGCAAAGAAAAAGAGGAAGTAGGAAACAAGGAATTGTCTTGCTCTGACTTTGGACAATCGTTGCCAGTCCAGGAAGAGTTTACCTCTGAGGGCATTTGGCAATGTCTGAAATACTCTTGGTTGTCATAACTGGATGGGTAGGGCATGCTACTGGCATCTAGTGAAGCCAGAGACACTACTAAACATCCTAAAATGAACAAGATTAAATCCCACCACCACCCCCGTGAAGACAAAGACTTTTCTGGACCAAATGATGATAGTCACTTGAGAAATCCTGACCTAGAGTACTCTTGTTATCTTTCTTTGGGCCTAAAAAGCAGAAATGATGCCAGAAGCACAGCAGGGATCTTATGACCATGAGAAGAAAAGTACCAAGATGAAGAAAGGAGTCTAATTCTTTTCCTGAGTTTTTAGTATATGAGATAAATAAACCCTTGTTTGCTTAAACCACTGTTAGCCAGGTTTTCTGCTGCCTCATAGCCAACTGTATTCCTACATTAACATTCACTTATAGTCTACTTTATGTTCAGACATGGGGCTAAACATTCTGAATAAAGTCATAAATCAGGTATGAATTTTTACCTCTGGGAACTTACTACCCACTGAGGAAGCCAAGCATCAGGAAGTGTAATAGATGGGCTACTCCTGGTATATAAATAATGTGTTGTGGAAGCTCAGAGTAAGGATACAGGAACGAAGCAGGGTGGTGGAGGAAAGACCACTCTAAGGAAATAAAATATTCTGTCCTACAGTTGGGGTGTGTGTGTGTGTGTGTGTGTGTGTGTGTGTGTGGCAGGGATGCGTGGAAGCAATCCATGAAGAAATAATGGTGTAAGTGGAGTACAGAAGCATAAAATGGCATGTAGTATTGGGCAAAATAACAAGTAAGAGTCTTGAGAATGGAATAAAGAGTAAAAGTAGGGAGGAGCTCTAGGTGGAAGGTATTTTAATCAAAAAAGTAAAGGGGAGTAAATTGTACAAAGAATTGAAAGCCATCTGCATTCGGGACACTACCATCCAAGCTATAAGGGACCATTAGTCATTGTTAACAAGAGATCCACAAGACCAAATCTGCATTTTAGGAAAAAAAGTAAGTTTGGTAAACTATACTTGGGTGATTCCATTTACAAATAATTAAAATATAACTGAGAAATCTTCCTATTTACAATCAAATAAGATGGAAACAGACATCAAACCTCACTTCAAAATACTTTAAAATGTGACAAAAGTGTACGGTTGAACTGTTGTGGTTTCAAATCTTCCTGTTAATTCCAATTGTGTTTTGCTTACCAAAACTACAAAGTAGTATTTGTTAGGTAATTCATAAAATAATTCCTTTATGTAAAAATATAAAAAGGGATTCTAGAAATAAATGATTTCTATGCTTTGCTAAAAATGTTCAAAATTATTTGTTTCAACACATGGAAACCCAGAGAGGCATTTGTCAATCATACCTAAATCTGTATTAATATTACCCCAAACAAAGCTGTCAAAAACATTAAAACTTATATAGAAAAAAAATTTTAACTCAGAAAGCTGAGATTTAGATCTGTACTCTCTAGTTACAGCTATTTAATTATCTTGTTAAAAAAAATCCTAACTAACTTAAGGAAATCTGAAGGAAGATGTAGATCCTGCCCCTGGATAACTATGTGGAAATAATTAAAGTGGAAAAAAATATGAAAAGTTCAGAGTTGGAAGAAACTCTAGAAAGTCAGGAAGTCACCAGCCCTGCAAAGAGTCATCAAGCCTTCAAGCACTCTACCTGCAGCAAATGGAGCTCTCTGCCTACCTTCTGTGAGTATATATTCCACTGTCAATTTCAAACAATTCAGACATTTACATTTGAAAATGTTATACCTAGACATAAAAGAGAATTCTCACAAATGAAACCCCACCATGGGAATAGAGATAAGGTTGACAGAAAGTACTCTGGGGGTGAAGAGAGGGAGACTGTGGAAAGAAGGGGAGCTAAAGAAGGCTTTCCTTTACCCCACACTGCAGGAACTCTAGGGTAGTCTGCTGAAAGACTGACTCCCTCAATTTCTGCTTATGTTAAGGGGATTGGAAAGACTAGCTGTAGAATAGCAGGCTTACAGAAAACAGTTACTTATTTTAATCAAACCATGTAATCAGAAGGCCTGAGTAATGATTAACTTCCACTTTCTCTGTAAATCACTCAATCACTCAGGTAGCTTTAAATTCATTCTCTGCCTAGGGCACAGTAAACTTAATGTTTTTGTACTTAACATTTAATATTTTAAATATTTCCCTGGCCCTTGTTTCTGAGCTCATTTAAAAAGCTGGTATTCTGCTAGGTTGCAATGGCTGATTGAAATGCCGAGACATTTTAAAGCTTTTACACTCAAACACATGTACCCACACCTTTCCTTAGTGATATTTTTATATCTATGATCCTATTTATAATTAAGCACAATTAATTTTGGAGGAATGCATTATGACCCTGTAATTTTCATATACTGCATAAGAATTTATTTAAGCGAAAATCTACTGTAGTTTCAGTATGAAAAATGAGAATATTAAGTACCTATAAAAATGCAGAGTAAAAGATACAGCGTTAGCTATCTGAATTCATGTTTCCTAAATCCTACACGTATCGCTATGGTCCTGGAAATGAAAAGGAAATAGTAAAATACCTCTGTGGAGGCCAACTGCTCATAATTTAGAATAATCACAAATGAATCGAATGTTAGACACATAATTTCCCTCTACAACACACTAACAACCTCCTCTGGAATAAATTATTCCCAACTCAAAATCTCAACCTAAATAATTTTAAATTCACTGCAGGTGGTTTTTCATTTCTACTCACAAAGCATTGTGCTGTACGGTCAGTAGCCCAGGGAGAAGGTTTTTAAATGTTTGGACTACCTTCTCTTCCTGGGGGAGTTTATTGCCCAATAATGCATAATCTCTTAGCTGCTCGTCGCGGGGGATCTAGGGAGTGACATCTTGACTTGAACCACGCAGGTCTGAAAACCACTTCTCAGGAAATACTGGGAAGAGCAACTTTCCTATCCCTGTCAAACTAGGAGGCGGAACCACCCCCTGAACTAGCCGGAGGCCTGGGAAGAGCAGGAGACTGAAGGCAGCTCCTCTGCGCTCCGCCAGGGCTTCTGGCGAGGGTTTTCTTCTGGAGGCGGTATTGTTCCTCCATCTGCTCAGCCTCCGTATTTCGCCAGCAAACCCTCCCCGCTCTTTCGTAATCTTTTCCTTATTTCTTTAGTACCTCTCTGCCGATATCCCGGCTCTTGGTCTCTGTGATCCCTGGGCACAGCTCTAGGCTGAAAAGCTGCAGTGACTGGGGCGCCGCTCTAAGGCGTTGGAGGCGACTGCACTCGTCCGCCCGAGCTCGGGAAGCGTGCGCGCCTCACACTCGCTTTCTCCCCTTTCTCCGCTCTCCCCGGCTCGGACGGGCTCTCCCGGCCTCTCATCCCCCGACAACGGCTCGCCTTTCCTGCGGTGTCTCCTCACACCAGCTCCGCGCAGCGTCGGCCGCCGGGTCGTCGGCGCACTGACACGACGCCCCCCGCCCGCCGGCCGGGACTCGGGATTGAAGGGTCAAGGCGCCGCGGGGAGGCGGGGAGGAGGAGCGAGGAGAGCCGGGGCAGGTGGGGAGCGCGGGGGCCGGCGGGGGGAGGGGGGCGGGCAGAGGCGGGAGAGAGAGCCCAAGAAGAGAGAAGATGCATCTGCTCTGAAAGCGCCAATGAAGAGAGGACTGAGGGGGCAGGAGTGGAGAAGAGCAGAAAACACCCACCAGCAGGGGTGGGCGAAACGGGCAATTTACAAACTGCCAGGGCGAGAGAGGGTGAGCGGAGGGGGAAGGGGGCTGACGGGAGAGAAGGTAAAAATAAGGGCAAGTTTCCACCTCTCCCCAAAGGTCGAGTCTGAAAACGCGTCCCCTGAACAGGGAGTTAAACAGGGACTGGTCATGGTGTAAAGGGTGGATCTAAAAAGGAATTTAGTGTCGTGTAGTTTTTCCTACACTAGACTCAGCTCCATCTCGCTCAACTCTGGTAAAGGACCCTCCAAGTAAAATGAATTGGCTTAATGCAAAAACGGAAGCTGAATTTCCTCCACCGTGGACTCCTCCTGAGGTATTGGTTTGTTTTTAAATGAAAATAAGCGTTTGGGAGGTTCCATGAACCCCAGTGCTAAAGAAACCACCCAGTTCATTAAAGTTCATTATTTTTTATTGCTTTTATTTTCGTCAGAGGATAGAGGTGAAGGGTTGGCACCATGAGATACTTAAAACAGCTATCTAGGTAGCATTATTTTTCAAAAAGACAAAATGGGTTTCCTAAAACAGCTAAAGGGGGTCTGGGAAACTCAGTTACTCGGCTGGGAAAAAGAGAGAGAGAGAAGCATTTAAACTCTACCAGACGATTAAACCTTCAGCACCCCACCCCACCCCCCCACCCCAACCCCTCGGAACTGGAAAGGGGTTAAGCGTATAGAAGAAAGTGAGCAGGGCATGGTTGGTGGAAGGTGGGGAAAAGGAGGGAGAGGCCGGGAGTAGGAAGTTCTCGGCAATCTCCGGGATTAAGATAAACGCCGGAGGTCGGCGGACGCAGAAAGCTCCCTTACCTTTCTCTCTAAGCCCCGTTTGCACCTGATCTGCAACCATAAATAGTTCGTGATGCTTAGTGTGCAGCCAATCGATGGCCGAATGTTAAACAATCCTTCACGCTCCTTCCCCTTTTTAAAAAACAGGCTCAAAAGAATGTTAATACTGTTCTCGTTATCCATCGGCTCCAAAACATTCCGCTTTGTCGGGAAGAGAGACGAAAACCAAGCGCTTGGGCACGCATATATGTATTTACATATTATGCGGTCAGTATATAAACATATATACGTTTTCTGCATATAAATCCAAAAAGAAAAGCACCACAGATGCCTCTGAAGAGGGAGGGGACGGGGAAGAGAAAAACTTGGCAAGCCAAATACATCCAAAGATTTCTTATCAGGAGCCACCTGCTTCAATATGCAGAATTCCCGAGAAGATTTAGAGGGAGAAGAAAAAAAATTAATAAAATACCCAAAACACACACTTGCAACTGAAGACGCCTAAGACGCGTGGAAATGGAGAGGATGAGACGATCTCCTGAGGGTACAGATTCGCCAGCTAAGTGAGCAATCGCCTCCAAAAATCACAGGCGGGGAGGTGGCTGCAAATCGTCCCCTGCTCCGGTCCCCGCCGCCGCCGCCGCCGCCGCTGCTACCTGTAGACACGCGCACACACACGCACACACACGCGCACACACACAGCACAACCCTCTCTCCTTCTCCCCCCTCTCTCCTTGGTGTTGCCGGGAGCAGGAGTCTGAATTAAGCTAGACCCATCTTTCAGACCCCGTCCTGCCCCCTCAGAGCCAGGACTCCCTCCCCCGCCACCCCTTCCTCTCCCGGTTTATTGCTCAGCATCCCCTCCCCTGTGCGACCCCTCCCTCCCCCTGGCCCAAGCCGCGATCGCAGTGGGGTGGGCTTTCGGGGGTGCGGGTTCGGCTGTGGCAAATGTGATGCTGGTGGTGGTCCCTCCCTTTACAAGTTCCGCCCTACTCTCTTCCTCCTCCCGCCGCGGCCAAGCCTCCTCCGCCCGCAGCGCCGAAGGCAGCAGGAGGGGTTAAGGGCTCCGGGCGTCACGTGTGACGTTCACCAAACCACTCGGAGGAGCGTGTGAGTGAACAGCCCAGCCCGGCCGCCGAACCGCGAGGCCGCGGACGCGATGAGTTTCTCTGTTCTCAGCGTCATTATGCTCCCCTTGCAGGCGTTTTCGTCTTGGTAACTGAGAGCGCAGAGTTAGAGGCAAGAGCCTTCTAGCCTGCCTCTTCAGTTTTTGTTCCTTGGTAGGTATGTTGCTACCAAACTCCCACCAGCTAGAGGCAGAGTAAGCTCCGAATCGTGGCGTCTGTTGTAGCCCCCGTTTGTGGGAATAGTGTAGATGAAATGCCACTGCCTTTGGCCTCTTGCCCCTGGCTGTTCCCACATCTTCTGCCACTGGATAGGGGATTTTTTTCTTTTTTAATTCATCATAGCTTATCAGTGTTGGCTTTTGTGACGGGTGTGACTCACTATACCACATTGTTTATACCTACCCACCTCCGATCAGCTGCTACGTGTGAATTTCTAAATGCAAGTGAGTTGGGGGGCAGGGCCCTGACAACAGAAACATTAAAGTAATCGATTGCAACGTGTAATAATAGAAACAAAAAATCCACCAGTGGGAAATCGCTAGAAGAAATCAGTGACGCTTAGTCTAGAAGAGTCGTTTTTTTCTTACGGCATGAACTCTTGCCTCATATTTCTTAATATCATGTATGTTTTAATCTGTGAAGTTTAGGTAAAAGAAAGGAAGTTTAAAATAACCCACACGTAGAATGCGGTTGCCCAGAAGTATCACTCATTAATTAACTAATAACACTAAATAAGAAACCTAAGATTCCAGCATATGTGATCAGATTTTTAAAAATAATCTTCCCTATGACATATCATTTTTTCTTAGAAGGAACTTAGTACCACATTTTTCTGACAGTTTAAGAATTCAGTCCATCTTGTCATTTTTTTCCTTTTTTAAAGTAACCTTTAGGTGATGTGTTGACAAATAGTAGATTTCAGTATTGCTCCTAGGAAAGTGAAATTTCATTCAACTAAAACATGCATCTGATTCTTGGTGAAAGATCTACCATATCCAAGTTTGTCTAAATCCTAAATCCTATGAAAGTTCTCTGAAATTTCTAAAATTCACTAGAATTTTCTAGGAAAAATGAAAAATGAGGGTCTATTCCAACATCAATAAAAGTACCTAATTGAATCCTTTCAACTTTCATGAGACTATACAATTGAGGTAGCCTGATACAGGGCATCATTATAAAAACTGCAGAATCAAACTTTTTAAAAAGAAATAAAGATAACGTGATAAAGCTGTTTATTATAATTTACAGATATAAAGTTTTGTATACTTTCTTATATCCCAAGGCTCTGGGAATCACTTTCTAAATGCATCAGTTGAGGTTACCATCAGAACCCTAAAGGTAATAATGACTGAATGTTTTTCATTTCTAATATTTGGTATTTATAGTATGAGATTAATTTTAAATAGGTTTTTCAGTATTCTTTTCACAGCTACACTTTTCAACTGGGCACTATTATCTCATTTTTATGAGTTAGTCTTACAAAAAACCTAAGAATTTTAATAAAATAGAACTGCCTTACAAATAGCATTTACCACAATCTGTAAATACAGGCAAATGAGCCACACTCCTCTTGCCCATTTTTCCCACTTTCCCAATCAAACCCCCTGAGGGAAATAAATCCATCCTATACCATTTGATGCCAAAAGCAATGAAAGCAAGAAGTTTTGTTTTTTATGTTTTTCTTTTTTTGTTGGTACGCAGTTAAGAGCTGGGACTCTGGAATCAAATTGCCTGAGTTTGAATCCTGGATCTTCACTGACTTTCTTATTGCCTGGTTTGTGTTACTTACAAACTTTTTTTTTTTTTTAACAAACCAACCATTTTCTTTTTTTATTAGAGATAAAAACAGCGAAGTTCCACGTACCACACCTTAGGGAAAACGAGACAGCGGAGGACTGGGGACTATTTACAAGAGCCATGGCCGAAGGACACCTGCGGCCTCGGGCCCCGCGGGAGGCTGCGGGCACAGCACGGCTTCGGGGGGGCAAGTGGGTCAGTGGCAGAGGGCGATGGTTTCCATGTTAAGGAAGCGCACGTGCATCTTGGTCTCGATGTCTATCCCCTGCCAGATCTTCAGGAAGTCGTCGAAGGTGATCCCCTCATACACCTGGTCAGGCTCCATCTGCCCCCCACACACACTGGCCGCCTCCATCATGGCCCCGTCAGCGATAGAGCGGGCTGACTCCTCCATGTGCGGGTTTCCGGAGAGCAGCTCCTCCACCACATTTCGATATTCTTCCAGGGTGATGCGGTCGTCGCTGTCCGAGTCATACATGTGGAACAGAAATCTCAACTTCTCTTTCCGGCACAGCTGCACCTGCTCCTCGTCCATGGTGGTGTCTATAGGCCGGAAGTAGGACATGATGGTCAGGAAATCCTCAAAGTTGATCTCATCAGCCAGGCCGCGGGACCCCTTGCGCAGGTTCCTGTTGTCGAAGAAGGCACGGATGATTTTGGATCGGATTGGGTTGAGCTCCAGGTCAGGGAAGTTGTTGAAGTTCTCCTTGCGAATGGTGGGCTGGTCTCCACTTAGCTGCTTAAACCTCCGGTGGAGCTGCTCGATCTGGTCTGAGGAGAAGCCGGTCTAATCTCCCTAAACCTCAAATTCTGCCTCTGCAAAATGGAGATAATAACAGTACCTGCTCTGTAGGAATGTTGTGAGGATTATCCAAAATAATGCATGTAAAGCGCTTGGCACATGAGGAAGTAATTTTTCAGTGTTCACTCTATTTTTGGTATCTATGTGATGTCTTTTCCTCTTCTGATTCAAACACGAGTATTTGTAGTGTTATTTGGGCTCGTTAAAAACTGATTATGAAAACCAGTATTTGTAGTGATATTTGGGCTTAGCGTTAAAAACTGATTATGAAATTTGGTTGCACACTTAGCATGGAAGCCATTAGTGATCACAGAGTAAATGCTAGACCCTCCCTGCCTTCTCTTTTTCTTATGGTCCTGTATCTGTGTTCTATTAACTAATTTTAGTATAGGGGATCATACTAAATGTGAATAATGAGATAGAAAACATTAAATACATGAATAGGGAATGAAGGCATCAATAAAACGTAAGAAATTGAATTCAATTCACATTGCCAATCATGTGATCTTCTAGGTTGTGACATTAACTGTGCTCAAGGTTGCTGCCTTAAACTGGTCAGATACTGTTTGGAATGAATACTGGAACCCTCTGTAAGGTCAAATACAAATAAAAACCTTGTGAAATTTGCCCAAATGCGTCTGCTTATTTGTAGACTGGGAAGGAGATCTTAATATAACACATAACATATTAGCATTTTCTGAAAATATTGGCTCAAAAGAGCCAATGTATTGAGTAGGTGTGGGGTAAAATATCACTAGAGGAGTAGTGAAATCAGCTTTTTAAGTATATTTTTATGACCTAACTGTTATGATGGTAAAACTTTCTTTTCCGGAAATAAAAATGAAAATATTGGAAAAGGTAGTTAGGTTTGAAGGCATATATTATAGTGTATTTTCAGATACCTCAGTGCAGTAATATATAGACTCAGTTTGCTTTCAGTCCAGGAAGTCATTAAGTGGGAAGATCTTTTCCCCCAGCAATTGTATATATAAAGAAAATTAAATGGCATGTTCTCCTAAAGTTTAAAAAAAAAAGGGGGCACCTGGGTGGCTCAGTCGGTTAAGCAGCTGCTTTCGGCTCAGGTCATGATCCCAGGCTCCTGGGATCGAGCCCCACATTGGGCTCCCTGCTCAGTGGGGAGTCTGCTTCTCCCTCTCCCTCTGCCTGCCTCTCTGCCTACTTGTGCTCTCTCTCTATCTCTCTGTCAAATAAATAAATAAAATCTTAAAAAAAAAAAAAAAAAAGCAAGAGTATTACTCATTCTTTGGAAAATCCCAAAGACTCATAGCAGGAGATTAGCACTTTTTTTTTTCTCTTCCAAAGATCTTCAGAAGGGAAAGTATTAATAAAATATCATGCTTGCATGAAATTTTACTGCAACTTCCCTCATAAATCATATGTATTTTACTTAAAATGGGTTAAAAGTAAATCATGTACTGAGAAAGATTTTATAGGGCAGTAGAAGTTCATATTTCAGCTCTGAAAGAAAAAATAGAGCTGAATAATCTATCAGTTTATGGCATTTGCCAAATATACCACCTGCACACCTTCCTGGCAGTTTTTTGTTATAACCTAGACAAAAGATATAGATGTTATTAATATAGGAAAGACAGATCCTAACTTCTAGGAGTACCAGCATAGTCTGGTTGTATATAGTATCTATGTGGCCACATCCATCTGGTCTCCAGCTCCAGTCTGTCCACAAACCACCTCTCCATCCCGTGCAGTTTGTACAGCATGGCCAAATTCATCTTTTTTTTAATCTAGCCTTTAGCAAGTCAAACCATTTTTTTTAAATCCTTAACAAATCTATAATTCTTATCATGTGAAATACAAACTTCTTACCCCCAAATCCAAAGTTAACATACTCCCAATTCCATACATCTTTATTCAGCTTTCTCTCCCATCACTTCTCTACCTAATCTTTATATTTCCCCTAAAAGATATATATAACTCACTGGTCTCCAAGCTCAGTTCTCAAGATTTCTTCTCTTGGGCTATCCAAATCACCATCCCTACCTACTGAAAACTATCAAAAATACTACCTCAAAGATATTCTCAGCCAGAAATTATTTTCCCTTACTCTAAATATAAGTAATGTGTACCTCCCATAATGCAATTGCACAGTCTATTCCAGATCTTTTGTTTCTCCTATCTTGTTTACAGGGTACCAAACAATCTCTCACTCCAGGACCTTTGCACTTACCATTCCCTCTGCCCTGGACTCTCTCTTCCTCCTGATGGCTATATGACTCCCTCTTTCCTATAGATCTCTGTTCAGATGTCACTCTCAAAAGATGACTTTGCTGACTATTATCGAAGATAGCATTCTCCTCCTCATTCACTCTGTCTCCTTAACTTCTTATATTTGCTTCAGTGTACTTATTATAACCAAATTATATCTATTTGTTTGTTATTTGCTTCTCCACACCAGAAAGTAAATGTCATGAAATCGGAGACAGTCTCTTTTGTTTACTGCTCTGTGCCAAACACCTAGAAGTATGCCTGATGCATTATTGTGCTCTAGACATAGTTAAATGAATAAATGAATGAATGTGGTCAATTTGATTCAGTAATACCAATTTTGGAGGCATGATTACTATATCTAACTTCAGCCAACAATTGAACATAAAGACTTAAGAATTTGCTCAGATGTTCTTGAAAGACATTTCTTAAAAATATATGTCTTACTTAAAATACATTAAAGCTATAATTACAGGACACAGGCCTCACTTTTTTGAGATAATGTTTAGAATGGGCATATATTAGCCCCAAATGTGTTCATAAAGCAATGATACTACACCATACTTCCAAAAATACACTGTTCATTTAAGAGCCAATGGTACTTTATTATGTATGACTTAGATTCTACATTTGTTCATTTCCCAGATTTAAACCATTTTAAACTCTGTATGTAAGTAATGTTCTTTTTCAAAGGTTCTAAAACTCTCTTTTTTTGTAATTATCTAAAAATTTGAAATTTATAGGAGCAGTTATAAAAACCTAAAATGACATTTATAATAAACTATGTATTTAGTTCTTAAATAAGTCAAGATTGCTTTGTATTATTGAGTAAATGAATTTTCACTCACCCATCCTTTGAGTGCCTCTCTGTACCTACTATCTTATTATTGAAAGATTAAAAGAATTATAGACATGGTCCTTCTCCACCTGTACAGTATCTCTGAGGTAGGGTCATGTTTAAACAATATGGTGACTTTGTGTACAATATAAAAAGGCTTTCCAGAGAAGGACATTCCAAGCAGAGGAACAACATGTATAAAGGCATGAGCTCACTTGGGTGCAAATATATTATTAAAGGCAAGCATCTCTATTTAGCTGGAGCATGGGAGGTTTATAGGGGAGTAACAAGAAATGAGCTTGCTTGTGTGTAAGCAGGGTCAGATAATGAGGGGACTTGTGTTTCAGGCAACGAAGTTTGGATCTGACACTTAGGAAGGACCAGCGGTGTGTGATCACATTTGCCATTTAGAAAAGTCTGTCTATAGCAGCATGGGTAGTGGATTGGAAAGCAGAGGTAAAACCAAAGGCAGGGAAGCCAGTTACAAAATTATTGCAATAATACACAAAAGAGATGCGGGTGTCTCAACTATGTAGCAACAACAACAAAAACAACAAAGAGAAATTAAGAGTAGTGCATTCATACAAGAAAAACTTAGAAACTGACTGGCTGTGGAATGTGAGAGAAAGTTTAAAACTTTTTTTTTTATTATTTTTAAGCTGGAGCGACTAGGTTAATGATACTGTCAATTATATCAACTTTATGAAATAGGGATTTTTTTTCATATATTTATTTCAAGATGGAAAACCTAAAACTCAGTGTAAAATTACTAGATCCAAGGCCAAACAGTTTAAACTTGAAGCTTTGTCTTCTGATTCCAAATCCAATTAACTTACCACTATTACACACTATCCTCCTGAACTTAAAAGAATGAACAGGTATGAAAATATGGCTTTCAAATATTCAAGTTTGTATTTAATATGAGTTCAGGAAAAAACTGTTTGAGCTGGAGATTACTGGTAAATGTCTGAAATTTAGGTATTCTGTATTGTTAATTAAAAAAGAAGTTAGTATGTTTGATGTCAAGAACTGTGTAAAACTTCAATAAACATACAGGGGAGAGGGAAAAAATGAGAGAGGGAGAGAAACAATCCAAGCTACAGCAAGAAAAACTCAATCGAGGATTGAATTCTACTTAGTCTTATAGGATCAATTTGACTTAAATATGTGGAGGAAAGGATAAAGAGCTTACAGCTTGAATAAATTCATCTTCTAGATAAACACTGGTGTTTTTATTTAAATATGAAGGATTGGCTTCTAGAAATGGCCGAATAAAATCCTATAACACCAGCCTCCCTGAAGACAACAACTATAAAATCAAAGATTTCCATAAACTCTGGACATAACACAAAAAAGCAACTACAGAAAGGCACTTTAAAGCAAACAGAAGCATGCAGATTCTTTGAGGGACTCCACACACAGAGAAGAGAAGTTGTGCAAAGAGAGTTCTCATTTTTGCAGATATTAGCCCAGGGCCAGGAGGAATCAGTGTGGTGGGAAAACCAGTGATCCTTTGCTTTGGGGAATCTGAAGACTAAATCCAGGGGAAACTGAAAAAGAGGAAAATCTCAGGGAAGATAAAATAGACATACAGGAGATGCTCACATCTTTGGTTGACCCCTAAACCACAACCGTGTGGAACAGATTCATGGTAGCTCAGTTAAAGAACTTATTTGAATTAGTATTGAAGTCATTGCCCAAACCAGAGAGTTACCTGCTAAAATAAAAGAAATAATACTCTTTGGAAGAAAAACAATAGAACTCAGAGTTCTCATAACTTAATATTCATAACATTCAAGATGTAATCCAAAATTATCCGACATACAAAAATTCAGGAAAATAGACTGTGCTCTTAAGAAAAAAGAAAACCAGCTGAGACCAAACCCCAGGTTATTTAAACGTTGGAATGAGCCAACCAAGATTTTAAACAGCCATTATCATGATCCTTTATGAAGTAAAAGAATATATACTTGCAGTAAATTAAAAAAATAGGAAATTTAAACAGAGAAATATACATGATAAAAAGAATGAAAAGGACATTCTAGAACTGAAAAATACTATGTATGAAAAAGAATTCCGGGGTGCCTAGTTGGCTCATTCAGTTAAGCATCTGCCTTCACCTCAGGTCATGATTCCAGGGTCCTAGGACTGAGCCCCACATAGGGCTCCCTGCTCAGCAGAGAGCCTGCTTCTCCCTCTCCCTCTGCTGCTCTCCCTGCTTGTGCTCTCTCTCCCTCTCTGTCAAATAAATAAATAAAATATTTTTTTAAAAAATTCACTGGTTGAGCTTAAGAATGAAATGATGGATATGACTAAAGAAAGAGTCAGGGAACTTAAAGATAGAACAATAGACATCATCCAAAGAAAATAACAGAGAAAATTGAAAGAAAATAAACAGATAGTATAAAGCAATCGCAAAAGGAGAGCAACAGAATGGGGCCAAAAAATATTTAAGTAATAAATGGTAGCTGGAATTTCATGTATTGCCAGTGATATGCAAAATTGTGCATCCACTTTGGAAAACAGTTCAGATTGTTAAATGATAAACATATACTTACCACAGGCACCAGCAATGCTTCTCCTAAGCATTTACCACAACAAATGAATGCTTAGGTCTACACAAAGATGTGCATGCAAATTTTCATAGCAACATTTTTTCATAATGACCTCAAACTGGAAACACACTAAATGTTCATTAACTGGTGAATGGATGAACAAACTGTGTTACATCCATATTTTGGGATACCACACAGCAACAAAAAAGACTACAGTATTAAAAAACACACTACCGGGCACCTGGGTGGCTCAATTGATGGAGTGGCCGACGCTTGATTTTGGCTCAGGTCATAATTTCAAGGTCCTGGGATCAAGCCCTGAGTCTGTCTCCACGCTCCATGGGGAGTCTACTTGAGGATTCTCTCTCTCTCCCTCTCCCACTGCCTCTCCCCCCAGAGCACACACACCCTCAAACTCTCACTCGCTCTCTCAAATAAATAAATCTTAAAAAAAAAAAACACACAATACAAAAATAAAAAAACATTATGCTAAGTGAAAGAAGTCCAACACAAAAGACTGCTTGCTTTATGATTTTACTGATAAGAAATCCTAGAAAAGGCAAAACTATAGTAATAGAATGAAGATCAGTGTTCGCCTAGGGCAAGGTTGGGTAACTAACAATGACAAAAGGTCACAAGGGAGCTTCTGAGACTAGTGGGAATGTTCTATATCTTGATTGTAGTTGTGGCTCTAAGCCTGTATACAATTGCCAAAATTCTTCAAACTCTACTCTTAAAATGGAGGAAATGTTTTATATGTAAATTATACCCTAATAGAGCTAAGTAAAAATAAATGGTATGTAGTTGAAAAGCTAATGTGAAATCATATGGAAGATTTTGCAAATGAAGCAAAGGAACTTGCACTTAATAGAGTTGGCAGTAGGAAAAAAAAATGTAAACTTCTTATTTATTAAAAAAATTTCATGCTTTAGAAAGATTAATCTAACAGCAAATACATGATAGACTAGAAGAGGAAATGATATAGGCTAAGAAATCTTTCTGGGTCATCAGGTCAAATCTTACATGGTGGCAATTGGAATGGAAAAGTAAGGATACATCTGAAATATTTCAAAGGAAGAAACTAATTATTTGGGATATTAGTCCCTAATAAAAGAAAAAAATAAAAATGCTGCACATGAATGTAAAAATAAGATATGAAAGCATTTACCCAGAATACTTTATCAGTGTTTACCTGTTGAGACAGAATGAGAAATTACACATTTTATTTTCCATACCATATAGCTACCCCACATTGAACAATTTATTTCTGTCAGTCTTCATTTATTATCTTTCTTAATCCTCACAACTAAATTATGATGTGGGTTTACTAACCTCATTTTATAGATGAGGAAACTGAAGCCCATGTTTAAGTGAATTGTTCAAGATCATACAACTAAAACACAGTAAAGCCAGATTCAAACTAAAGTCTGGCACAAAGCCCTTTTTTTTTTTTTAGCCTTAGACTCTATTGAGAGAGTAAATTCTTAGTATCATCATACATTGTAATGAAATCAAGAAAAAAGCAAACTGAGAAAGGACTGCTAAATCTAGCAACATTTTTGCAGGAATAGGTTTGAGTAGAGAAAAAGGGGAAGACCTCTGGAGTTAAGAAGACTAATCAAAGAATGGATAAATAGAAAGTGGATATAACTTTAATTACCTAATACTTTTATCAAGACCTTTAGTGTGGGCGCCTGGGTGGCTCAGTTGGTTGAGCGACTGCCTTCGGCTCGGGTCATGATCCTGGAGTCCAGGGATCGAGTCCCGCATCGGGCTCCCTGCTCGGCGGGGAGTCTGCTTCTCCCTGTGACCTTCCCCCCTCTCATGTGCTCTCTCTCTCTCACTCTCTCAAATAAATGAATAAATAAAATCTTTAAAAAAAAAAAAAAGACCTTCAGTGTTCTTCCATCTTTATAGTAAAAATACTGACTACCTTTCAACATGTTTATGTTTATAAACATAAACATATAAACTCTGTTTATAATACAACTGACAGAAACTCAACTCAAGCCCAATTAAGTAAAACAAGCAAATTCCTGAAAAGCAAAAACATAATTTATTGGGTTATGTAACTGAGAAGTTTAGGCTGTACGGAGCTTTCACCATGACTGTATTTAGAGGCTTAACTGAGGTCATGAAGTTTTTCTCTTACCTTTTCTTCATTCTTTGGTTTGCCTCAGTTTTATTTTCAGGCAGCCCCTCTTCACTCTTGGGACAAGATGCAACTCCAAATATGCCCTTTCAACCTGACATCTTCAGGGAAAATTACTTTGTTAACTCCAGAAAGAAATCTTATGAAGGACTTCAAGCGGTTTTGCTTGGATGATTCATTCCTTTCTGTCACGGGCAATGGAGCTAATTTGCTTCATCAAACCCAGGACATATGATTTACCTCTACACCAGGTAAGGGAGCCCACCAAGATATACACATACAGTAGAGGCTGATGTAGGAAGAGCCTAGGATGGTTACTGGAGGAAGAAAGGTGAAAAACCTTTCTGGGCAAACCTACACTGTAGGCATAATGATAGTTTGCCACACGCTACTCTAATTTTTTTCTCCCGTTTGGTCCTTTCCAGTTTCCTTCTATCTAGCAAAAGTGGATTAGATATTGCAAAACCACATCTCATGCTTCCCAGTCTGAGTCTCTGTTCAGTTTGTTTATGCTACTTTGAGTTCTTCCCCTAAACCTGCCTGATTAAAGTCTAGAAACTAATGCATTGCATATATTAGGTGCTTAATGAATGTTCATTGTAGGGAATTGCCTAAGTAATTCATTAGACATTCAGGAGACAAGAAGACACACAGGGCAGAGAGTCACTAACCTCAAAGAGCTTTTGATTAGAAGGTTAGAGAAAACACTATACAAATAACCAAAGTATGAAACAAAACAATGCACTGAATACAAAGAGTAAAGGGAATTCAGAGAGCGAAAGGATGAAGCACTTCTGAGAGAAGGGGGAAATAGATTTCAGAAAAGGTTGTGCTTAAATGAAAGTACTTGATTTAGCTCTTAAAAGTGACTGAAATTCAGTGCATATTTGTTTTAAATTGAATAGATGAACAAATAAACGAGCTGATGTAAATGAAGAAACAGATAAAGCATATAAATTTTAGATCATCTATAAAAAAAGAAAGATTAGGCTTGAATTCTAAAAGGTAGAGGAGTCAAGAAATGATTCTTTCTTTCTTTTTTCCTTCCTTCCTTCCTTCCTTCTTTCCTTCCTTCCTTCCTTCCTTCCTTCCTTCCTTCCTTCCTTCCTTCCTTCCTTCCTTCCTTAATTTAGCAGGGAATTGAATATGTTTGAAGAAGAGAAATATGAAGTAGGATGTATTAAATTCATTAAGAAAAAATTGGTTAGATGTAAAATTTGGGTCTAGAAAAGTCAAGGAGACTGAGATACAGAAAATAAGTGGAGTTTTAAAGGCATATCTTTTAAGAAAAAAATAATCTTAAATAGACTTAGGAAACCAAAACGAAACAAGAGATTTTATAGGAAAATACCTTTCTTTAAATGATAGGCTTAAACTTAAAGTGGCAAACATTAGTTCAGAGTGGATTTTCCTGTTTATAATGGATTACTGTGTTTTGTTTTAAATCTGTTCAATTGTAATTTATGGACTACATTAAAGTAACAAAATACTTCCTCATACAATATCTAGTGTCTATTTCTTAATAATCTACTTCAGCCGAAAGTTTAAAAGTGTTCTCCCAGTCATTTATATATAAATAGAGGTGTTAAGTGTCCCTTGCAGTGTTAGGAAATCAATATAAATATTTAATGTAAAGGAAAAAAGAGATGATTTAAGTATCTTAGGATTCAAGTTGAAGAAAATTGCCCTCTCACATTTCTTTCTCGTTTTCTCTGTTTCAGAGAAATAAAAGTACTATATTTGATACCTAAAATAATAATTACAATTTTTAAATTCAGGAAGCAGATTGCAAACCTGAAGTAGTAGGTTCATATTCATTCTAGTGCTCTCACTATGAAAAATGCATTAGGGGGACTCGATATTTGTAAAGTACTTATGAAAAGGAATCTTTTAGGTGTTACCTTACCATATTCTTAAAGGCTAATATTTCTGTTTATTTATGTAACAGCCACTTAGAGCTAACAAGAACATTTTGATCACTAGGAGGTGCTAGATATTTGCCCCTGAAGGTACCAGGAGGTAATTAATGTAAAGCCTAGAAGGATTCCCTGATAGGAATTTTCTCTTGTAAAGATTGCATGTGGGGGGAGGAACCAGGTAAAATGTAACTCTGAAGTTGTTAGACTTGATGAGTAATGTGCACTGAAGAGTCATTTCATTACTCTGGGTCACACTTCACCTTTGCAGAGGTCAGGGATCTCTTCCCTCCTTCAATTTGCTAAGAATTACAAATATGGCCCTCTCCATCTCTATACATTTCTAATAAAATGCAGTGTATAGAGGGGGAGGGAATGTGGAAACAATGCACGCCCATGAATTATGTTAAGCATTTATTTCTCAGTTCATCTTCTACTCAGCACCTTCAAACACCCTGCCTGGTAGCTAGACTTGATGATTTGCATACTTGTATCCTACAGGTCTGACTTCCTTCCGTTTTCTCCTCCTGGAGCATTCCCTTTCCATGCACTTCCTTCCCTTTATCGTTTCCAACCCAATACTCTCAAGACAAAAAATGTGAAGTGCAGCTCAAATAGCCCCTCTTCTATGAAACCTTCTCCCTCTTCCCCCAAGATGAAAGTAGCATTTTTCTTCTGAACTTCTCTGACATTTTATCTTAATACCCTCATTGCAGGCATCTCTAACAGATTCATAGTGATTTTTATGCGTTTCTCATCTACCCTATTGGAAAAGTGATTTGCAGATTTTTTTTCTTTTTAAAAAAATTGGCTCATGGGTTGTCCTGCACATATAAATACTTCATAAACATTTTTGAATACATAAATGCATGGAAATGAATAATATATAATATAATAAATATATGAAAAATAAATGTGTTAGGACCAGGATGACGGTAGTATATACCAGGGTAGTGGCAAGTGGAAATGGATGTAAGTGGAAAATTGTGAAAGCTATTCAAGAGATAGACTTGATAGGGCATGGAGAGAAGGTGAGAGAGAGGGAGAATTCAATATTATTTCCAGATTTCCTGCTTCAGGAAATGAGCAGCTGATTGTACCATTTACTAAGAGAATTCTGAAAAAAATACAGTATCAGGGGAGGAAAATAATTCAAATTCTAAGTGCCTGTGAAATCCAAGTGAAAAAAAAAAAACAACTAGGGATTTATTATGGATCTGAAGTCCAGGAGACATTGGGGATATATATTTTGGAATTGTCAGCACGTGCATGGTGATTGAAGCTGTGCAGTGACTGGGAGAGATCACTAGGGACAGTTTGTAAACAGGAAAGAGAAGGGGCCTAGAATAGGAGAAAAACAGCATTTTAGAGTCCAGGTGAAATAGGAATCTGGAGACTGAGTGGTGAGTGGCTGAGGGACAGAGAGGTGACAAGCATCAGATCCTGATGAGAGGGACCAAAATGAGGACTAGACGGGGTCCAATTGGGACATTGGTTTCTTCAATGGAAGTGGTTACTGTGGTATATTCAGAGCAGAAACCAGACTGAGGTGTGTTTAACAGTCAGTGAGAGGAGAGAAAATGAAAACAGCAATTATGGAAAATTCATTCAAGAAGTTTGACTGTAAAGAGGAGGATAGAGATAGATTTGTAGCTGAAGAGGGAAATTGGGTCAGAGGAGGGTTTTTGTTTTTATCATTGGAGAGATTATTTTGAAATACTGATGGAAAGAAGCTGGTAGAGAAAGTCAGGTTAATGATAACAGAGAGGAGGAAGATTAATATGGTTTTTAAGGAAGGCAGAAGGGCCTGGAAAGTAAAGCTAAGAGGAAGAATACCACCCTTCTAACAAAGAGAGAAGTGCAGATACAGGTAAACTTGTAGATTTCCTGGGAAGTTGAAAGAGCTTCTGCCTGATGGTTTTTATTTGTTCTGTGATGCAAGATTCAAAGACATCTATAAATTGTGTGTGTAAGTGTGTCTTGTAGAGCTGTACTGAAGGTTACAAAGGACCAAACAATCAATATTTTATTTTATTTTATTTTTTTTAAAGATTTTATTTATTTGACAGAGAGAGACACAGCGAGAGAGGGAACACAAGCAGGGGGAGTGGGAGAGGGAGAAGCAGGCTTCCTGCGGAGCAGGGAGCCCGATGCGGGGCTCGATCCCAGGACCCTGGGATCATGACCTGAGCCGAAGGCAGACGCTTAACGACTGAGCCACCCAGGCGCCCCAAACAATCAATATTTTAAACTGCATAAATATACATATTTAATAGTCATTAAAACTAAAAACTAAACATAATGTTATAAATAGGCATATTAAAATTCCGTGTGTGTGTGTGTGTGTGTGTGTGTGTGTGTGTATGGACTTGACCATTTTATGGATTTAGGTTTGTAAGGCTAGCAGGTAAAGAACCTATTGCAGAATGTTTGCAATCAAGACAGTTGAGATAAAGAAATTAAAGTACAGGGCAAAAAAAATATAAGGATTTTGGTATGATCTTCACATTAATCCTATGAAATAGGTACTATTTACTATCTCCACTATATCTCTGAGGAGTCTGAGGCAGAGTTTAAAGACCTTGAAAAAATCTGAGAAGTCATGAACTACCACAGAATTAGTAATTGCTGAGATTGGGATCTATATCTCTATCTGTAAATATATACTCATTACCTTTGTGGTAAAATCTCCTACATTATTTACTATGTACAATTATCCAAATTGTATTACTGGCCTAAGTATTATTTATGTTGTTAACCTTACACTATTTGCTATGTACAATTGTCCAAGTTGTGTTACTAAATGGAAATAAAATTGATCTCATCTAGATTTCTGGTCAAAATGGCACTGTGGATTCAATGTTTAAGTGCTTCTCCCCGCATCAAATTTATATCAATAACAAAATATATTTTTAATATATTAAAATATATATTTTTTCAATGTTAAGAAATTAACATTTGAATCTTAAAGCAGATCACCCTCCCCAGTGTGAGTGGGCCTCATCAAATCCACTCAAGGCTTGAATAGAACAAAAAGACAGAGTAAGAGAGAATTACCTCTCTTTACCTGACTGTCTTTGAGCTGGGACACCAGTCTTCTCCTTCCTTCAGATTCTGACTCGGAGTGGAACTTACACTATCAGCTTTCCTAGTTCTTAGGCCTTCAAACTCAGATTGAAACCATACCGTTGGGTCTCCGGGGTCTTCAGCAAACCTTGGGAGTCCTCAACTTCTATAATCACATGAGCCAGTTCCTTATAATAAACCTATATACATACATATATACAGGGAGAGAACCAACGTTCTATTGGTTCTGTTTCTCTGGAGAACACTAATACAATAGTAATATTCAAAGACATGATAAATATCTCCACCAGTTCAAAACAGAAGAGAAACACACAGTGGTAGGAAAGGTTGAGGCCACAGGCTGCTGGCTTCTTGGTCTGGAAGAACTCAAGAAGCCATAAGGAAGTCAACTCCTGCAAACAAAAGGGACTAAAAGCATTACATATATAGCCAAGGACCACGTTGTGTTGTGACATTAGGGATTAGAACTGATAAAAAGAGTGACCCCTACCTACGTCTGCTTCTGTCAGTAAGGCAAAAGTCAGCTGTGCAAACTGGACGTGGACCAAGCCATTCTCTGGCTTGGAGATGAGAGATAAAATGTTGCTATATGTATAGCAAGAGCTCCATGTTAGAAAAATAAGATCTTGTTCTGGACTTAGGACCCAGGGATAAAGAGACCAGTAAAATCACTTGAGAGAGGCAATGGGCTCAGACAGACATAGACATACACAGACAAAACACACACACAGAAATCAACTACTCACAAAAGGCTGCAAATTAGTATTCCAAAAAACAATTGAACTATTATTGAGAAAACTGATTAACAAAAACTACAATCCAAGAAACAAATTCACTCACAGTAAATTGAAAATAACAGAGCAATCTAAAAATCACTTTAACCTAAGTATATTTAATATTGTCAAAGAGATAGAGGAAGAAATGACACCCATAAAAAATAAAGACTAGGAATCAAAAACAATCAGATATAAATGAAGAACAGAAGCATATGAAAAATAAGCAGTCCTGTAAGAAAATTATAATTACTAAAAATAACTAAAAAATAAAAAACTCCAGACTGGATAAATTCAGAGGCAGTATTGAAGACTTCACCCAAAACATAGAAGAGAAAGAGCAAAACAGCAAATACTAAATATTGAGAGAAGTTACAGAGCCTGGTGCTTCTGCCTAGATGTAGAGATATGGAGAGTGTTGTTCCTATCCAAGAACAAGAAAAAGCCTGATAAATTGCAAAATCATAACTTCTCTTGAACCCATCAGACAGCTAAGTTCTCAGGGCACAAAGCAGCATGAGCTCAAAGGAAAGTCTGGTTTCTCCAAACAGAGACAGGACATGAACAAGCTTTACCTGTGGTCGAGAGTGTGAGGAGAGAAAGAGGTCGTTGCCAGGTGCACAGAAGTGGGTGAGAAAAATTCAACTAAAATGTTCATAAATTGCTAATGGCAATTTGTAAGAGAATAGACTTTCTGGGAGCCATAGACACAAGCGGAATTTGCACCCACTAACAAGTCTCTTCTCTCTAGGCTTCCAATGGACGCTAATAAGAAAGATCACTGGTGGGCTTGGTGACCGGAGAAAGCTTCACTCAGTGGTGCAGGCCTGGAGGAAGGAAGAGGTTTTTCTACAGGAAAAGCTGGAAGCCCCACCTAGACCCCAGATCCTACAGAACAAAAGCCATCAGTCACTGAAGGGAAGGCAGCAAACTATCACCCCCAAAGCACAGCTAAGAAGACCCATTGCAGCTAGAGATGGATAGGAAAAAAAAAAAAGAACCCTCTACATTCAAATGATGCCAGATAGAAGTTTGACAGCATACTGACATTTCTTCCCCTCTAATGTCATATTGTAGATTTTTTGCTCTTTTTTAAAATAAAGATTTAATAATACATAAAGCTGAATGACTTCCTGGGCAATGTCATTTAAGTTTAGCTATCAAATAAAGGGCCATATCTTGCCAAGTGATGTTGTTCTTACTCTTTAGACAATCACCTTCTTCACAGTTTCTGTATAACCCCTTCGGCTTTTACTGTCATTGTTTTAAAAAGTATCAATAATTTTAATGTCAATGACACAATAGCCATATACCTTATTATCAGTCTGCGTACTTCTCCAAATTTATGTGTTCGGTGATGAATACGAAAATAAAATATTCCTCATTATTTCTAACATTTGCTAGAGTGTTTTGAGAAAAGTATATTCTTATACCATCAAAGCCTTCCTTGATCACTCTCCGAAGAAGAGGTTGTACTACTGCTGGTATGACAGGGGGCCACGCTTTTCTTCAGACACTCCCTAAATCCAACTCTGAGTAGAACTCCAGGCACCAAGTGATTACCTCCCCAAATCTTCCTCCTGTTGAGAAGAGGTTGAGAGTGCTTGCAGGTCTTTCCTGATGAAACTGTTATTTTAGCCTCATCGTTCGCAGGGGTCATGATATACAAATTGACGGATTATTCGGAGGTTAAATGAAATAATGAGGTAAGAATTCAGGATTGAATAACACCCTACAAACACCCACAAAATATTGTATTTCAAGACCACTTTTATCCAACTTCAATGCCCTCAGTAGCAACTGGGATTACACTCGAAGCTTAAGGAGCTCAAGAGCCAAATATTTTCCCGGTATTGGCCATAGGGAGAATTCACCATAAAAAAACCGAAACCCCCAAACCCTAAACCAAACCACACCTAACCAAAACAGCAGAAGAA
Source organism: Leptonychotes weddellii (assembly GCF_054177405.1). NCBI lineage: Eukaryota > Metazoa > Chordata > Mammalia > Carnivora > Phocidae > Leptonychotes > Leptonychotes weddellii. The sequence goes on along the minus strand of NC_138369.1, from coordinate 109,627,922 downwards.
TTCAGGAATATACTTATGCTGAATCTAATAGCCATACCTTTCTTAAATGGCAGCTTCAAAGACTATCATTTTAAGTATGTCCCTTGCCATTTTTAACTTTGGTCACTGGACAAATGCAAGACACCATAGGAAACTACTTTGTCAACCTCGTTATCCATACACAACTCAGTGCCTTCTTCTTTTTGACTCTCTTTTTTTTTTAAGTTGATTTTCCTTTCAATTCATCCTGTTACTCTCTAGAATTCTAGTTCTGTGATAAAGATATTTATCTACATCTTTTTCATTCAGTGTTTCCTTAAACTTCCTTACACTAACCAAAACCAAGTCAGGGCCTAGCTTTGCCTAAAGACCCATCAGATACTGCCCTATTCATACTCATACACCTTGGTTCTGTTACCTCAGAAAGCAAAAAGCACTTTGGCAATCTCTTAACTCACCATTGCTGTCTCTAGATACATTATTTTTTCTCTTGAGTGTAAAATCTTTCTTCATTTGATGTGTAATATTTGGTACCACTCTTTTTTGCTCCTGTCACCCAGTGACCTTCTGGTTATTTCTCTCTGTTTGTTACACATTTGATAAAATGATTCATGATTTTCCTTTCCATAACAACCCTTGCCACCATCATAGAAAACTTCAACTTTAGCATGAACCACCTCCAAGAGTCTTAAAAATACTTACCATGATTGAAAGTTCTAGAACAATGACACTTTCTAACAATTACCAATAAGAGCATGGAATTTTAAAGCAAAAATTGCACACAAAGAAAGGCAATTACTTTTTCTCTTTAAAGATATCCAAACAGACTACTTTAGTCAGCTTTGTAAAACCGCTCAGGAGTTGGGTTGTACCTGTGTAAGCACACTTCATAAGGAATAAGCTTTTTAAGGTAACCATCTATATGGAAATATGTGAGGAAACAAAAGGATTAGTATAAGCTAACAGAGCATGTGGATTTTAGGAAGAGCCATAAACAATGCTCAAAAAAAACCTATCCATGTATGGATGTATATCAAAAACTATACATGATCGCATTGTGCAGGCGCACTCCCTTTTGCCAGGGGCGGGGGTAAGGGAAATAGTTTTGTCTCAGGCCCTGTGGATTCTCTTCCTCCTCACCCAGTGCTGCCATCTGCTGACCTCTTCTGCATCTCACACTTTTTATGTCCCATATTAGATCAGAACCAAGGTTAATTTTAATAGCAGAAAATTCTCAAACTCCCTGGAGAGAGCTGCCTTACATTCACATTCTTTGGGGGCTTTATCAAGGGTATTTCTATAACCTGTAGCTACTCCACTGTCTGCGCAATTCTAAGATTTAAGAAGATTTGCTCTTCTTCCAAAAGCTCTGAAAAATGCCAGCCACAGCCGCTTATTGCCTGGGAATGGCCTTTCCGCTCTGCATGCTCTCTTCTCTGTGCTTTGATTCTCTCTGGGCCCCTCTGAACTGTGCTACGGCGGTAAGAGGCTAGCTTATTAAGCTTTCTGGCAGTAAGAGTGCAGTTTGGTCCATTTCTGTTCAACAAAGTGTTATTGGAGCTTCCCATTTGAGTCCTACCTCACAAAGATTCCCTCTCTGCACAGAAAACATGGAGTCCTGATTACTTGATTGCAACACCTGATATTGCTTCCAGCCTCTGTTACCTGGGTTGTACTGCTTAGCTGTTCATGCTTTCTGTAGACTTCTGTGGGGAAAAGAAAATACCACAGTCTTAGAGCCATACTTTTCTGGATGATTTAGAAGAGCAAAATCTGACTTTCTAAGTTATGTGTCTGTTTGAATCACTAACCTAGCCTATCAAAAATTGCATGGTTTAGTCAACATGTGTTCTTAAAGATATTTCACCCTTCTAGTGAGTTTAAGACAGATCTTCGAATTTGTTCACAGAGAACCATTAATATAAAGTATGGCTGGGACCAGTGTATTTCAAAGAATGGTCTGGGTCCTGCTTCATCATATCATTCCTGGGTCCCACTCCAGATCCGCTGATCCCAAATGCTGTGGGGAAGGGCCTGGCAATATGCATTTCCAAGGTGCTAATTAGGTGCTCCTTAGGCATAAAGTTGAAAATCAATGTGCACATGGAGACTGCATTAGTAGCTCTAAGCTGGCGGTGCATGAGCATCAGCTGCAGAGTTTTTAAAAAATACAAATGCTTGTCCTGGACCCCAGACCTACAGTGACTCAAAATCTTCACAACTAAAGCTTCCAAAAGCTTCTGATAGAGAGCTAAAGAACGTCTGCATTAGGCAGATACATATTTTATTGATTAAGAATAACAGCTGTCATTATTAAATACTTGCTAAGCAAAGTGTTAACATATTAACATATCACTTAATCCTCACCATAACTCTGGGAGTTTGGTAGTATGATTAAGCATTCATTACTGTTGATGTTTTTTAACACATAGCTTAAAGATCCTGAAGAATTCACACAATGAGGGAGTCGTAGGAATGGGATTGGAATCTGTTCTGTTTGATCATAAGGGCTGGCCTGTTCTTCACCATCACACATGGTGTGCTGTCAGGTTTGTTTGTTTGTTTTTAAGATTTTATTTATGGGACACCTGGGTGGCTCAGTGGGTTAAGCGGCTGCCTTCGGCTCAGGTCATGATCCTGGGGTCCTGGGATCGAGCCCCGCGTCGGGCTCCCTGCTCGGTGGAGAGTCTGCTTCTCCCTCTCCCTCTGCCTGCCTCTCTGCCTACTTGTGCTCTCTCTCTATCTCTCTGTCAAATAAATTAAAAAAAAAGATTTTATTTATTTATTTGCTCTATCAGTTTTTTACAGTTACCATTTTAAATGTTAGTGCAGATTTTCTTTCCTTGGTTTGCTTTTCTCCTTTCTGGTTTCAAAATTAGCACAATCTTTTTACCTTTTGGCTCTTTATTTTTTCTTTGTAATTGTTGATGTAGAATTAATTCTCTGAGATACCTAACTTGTATGCTGCTTGTGCACAGAGCATTTTATGAGAGAGGGTGTCTTTTTTTTTTAAGATTTTATATTTATTTATTTATTTGAGATAGAGCAAGAGCGAGCGAGAAAGAGCATGAGCCAGAGGGGGAGGGGCAGAGGGAGAGGGAGAAGCCGGCTCTCCATTGAGCAGGGAGCCTGATGCGGGGCTCCATCCCGGGACCCTGGGATCATGACCCGAGCCAAAGGCAGACACTTAACCGACTGAGCCACCCAGGTGCCCCAAGAGAGGAAGTCTTAACTATGTTTCATGGCTTAGCTTATTGCCAGAGAAATAGTCTTCACCTGATATAGAAATCTCTTGATTATTACTTTTAGTCCAATACATCAGGCAAGATGCTTCATGTGTGTGCTCCTTTAACAAACTTCTTTGACTCTGTCTTACCTGTTACCCTATATTATTGTAATGATATCCTTACTGTTCTACCAGACTAGGAACTTCTCAAGGAAGGAGGTGGTGTCTCTGATTTCCACATGCCAAGGATGATAGGCTGAAGGCCTTCAGAATAATGTATTGGGAAGCAAATAGTTCCGTGTAACACATATACCACCATACTTCCACCACGTGTATGTGTACACATGACTTAGTTTTTCAGAGCCCTGATTCCTTTGTTTGTAACACAGGAATAATAATGTCTATCTGTTGGGCTTGTTCAAGAGAGGTAAGATGGAAAATAAACAAATGATAAGTAGCTATGCATAACAAATAACATAGAAATAACATTAGAAAGTGATGAGTCCAATGGAAATGAAAACTGTAGAACATATAAGGGGTTGTCAGTTGTGACAAGAATGAGAATAACATAGGAGGGTCAGGTTAGGACTCAATAAGACAGTAATATTTGAACAAAGCTTGAAGGAGATGATGGAGTTAGCACATGGATACCTGAGAGAGGAGTATTTTAAGCAGAGGGAATGGTCAGTGCAAAGACACTAAGGCAGAAGTGTGCCTGGTTATGTTTTAGGAATAGCTGGAAGCCAGTGTGATTAGAGCAGAGTAAGAGAGAAGTCAGAAGATCAGTGCTTCTCAAACTTCAATGTGCATAAGAATTGTCTGGCCTGAAGAATGAGATTTTGCATTTCTAAAATGCCCCCAGGTAATAAAGATGTTTTAGGCCCATGGCCCATGCTTTGAATAGCAAGGATTTAGATGACTCTGAAGAGTTAGAAGGTAATTTAATTACAGAAGTATAATATTATCGTGGCATGGTAGTAAGGACTCAGTTGAGGTTGTAGTCATGATTTTAACACAGTGTGGTTATGTGTTTTCTTCAATCAATTCAGCTATACAGAGATAGGCATGAAGCTGGCAAAGAGTTGGATTTAACTAGGATGGTAGTTTTGCCGTTGATGAAGGGAGAGAACCCAATGAGAGAACCCAATGGAATCAAGCACATATACAAGGAGGTAGTAGAGTGACTAAACCACAGGATCTAATATGGGTAATGACATAGCCTGGGGTAGCCGCTGGGAAGTCAGACAGGCCTTGAGGCACTTCACAGTTAATAGGGCAATGGTCTTACGCCATAGTTACTGAACATGTGATCTCATCCTTCCCTGAGTCAATGGTTCATGTGATAGGTGGTCTCAACAGTTTAATGGAGACATAGCACTTTCAAAGCAACTTGCGTTGAAGTCTCAATGATGTCAGGAAGTCTGTAGTGTTGATGCTTAGATGCTGCTAATGTACACACACACACACACACACACACACACACAGTAAATGCTATACTCTTAGGAAATGGAAATTTGAGATTTAGGAAGTATCTTATCATATTGCCTTTTTTATTTTACCTCTGCTCATCACTGTTTGAGTATCTGTTGTCCATAACCTTCAATAACTTTATATATACATAATCACAATAGCAGGTAAACTCATAGCTGACTCTTTAAAACTTATTTATCCACCATTGCAAAAACTTCCTGCTGACCCAAAAGGAAATCCCAAGTGCTGCTAAGTTATAAACCATTACACAGAACTCTTCTTTCCTTTACTTTAGATCTCAGTTTACTTGCATTTCTCCTTGCTGTCTGGTTTCAATGCTGGTATCCATACAGGTTTTGATCTTGGCCTCTAATTCTTGGAGACTGAACATTTTTCCTAATCTTCCACTCATCTTTAGTATCTAGACCTTTTCTACTGAAGATTTTCTGGGTTAGTTTGCCCCACTGGTGTTATTACATTGTTTTTAATTAGGATTCCCTGAATCAGTTACGGGCCCCTCCTCTCCTCATTCTCATTTTCCTTAACATCAGTAAGAGAGAAGATGCTATTAATTCCCATTGCTCTCTCCGTTCTTTCTTCTTTTCTGCCTTTTTATCTTATTATTTCCTTTTACATAATACATGCTACCCTTTCTCACACACAAAAATCTCATTTTATCTAGACTTTAATCTTCCTTTTTTCCTGTTGAAGAACGAATCGATTACAACATAGGGCTGTAACGTCCAAGTCTTCATTTTATCCAGGCTTGTTCATTTGTTTGTTTCAAGTGTCTACAAGAAACAAGTCTCCATGATAAAAAGGAAATGGGCAGAGGTGATGCTGTGTGTGCATGTTTTCTCCAGTTGTCTTCAGATTTGGACCAAAGCCTGAGGTTTTAGGATGCCTGGTCTCCAGATAGCCAAGCTTTACTGTAATAAGCAAATTGTACATAGAGATTAACGCTAATAGCTACAACGGGAAATAACATTAACTCTGCAATTAAGACAAAAGCTTTATATACACAAGGAAATGGAAGGGTTCTTTATGGAATCATAACCATTTTTACAACTGAATGGCACTGAGAGATCTTTCAGATAAATCCTGAAATGAGAGAAATTAAATATGTTCTTATCGATATATGCTTTCACCTCGGTCACTTGGAGGAATTTTACTCTAAGCCATATTGGAATGATAGAGAGGAGATACTCATTAATTCACATGTGTCTATTGATAAGGCTTTAAAACGTTTACATCCCTCTGTTTTGTTTCCACAACACTCGATTCACACCTTTATTATTCTGCTTCTTATTGAAGGCACAGCTGGTCCTACAAGAAATAAGACCCAGGGAAATAAGATTTCCCTGTGGAAGTTTAGCCTACTTAAATAATATATAATTTGGGGAGACATGTCTCTTTGAAATAGTTAATTACAGTTTAATCAGTAATAGTAACTTATATAAAGAAAGCATTTTTTAAATCAGTTTCTTCCAAAGACCCTTTAAGCAATATAGAAGTTATAAGTGTCAACTTTGGGAAAAAAACTGGGTCCAAATCCTGGTTCTTTCAATTCTTGGCCATAAATTAAGCAAATTACTTAACCTCTCTACGTCTCATTTTCTCTACCTGTAAAATGAGGATACTATTTCCTGCTTCGTAAGGTTGTATTGAGGATTAAATGAGTAAATATGTAACCCAGAGTAAGCTCTATATAAGTCTCTGATATTATTCCTGATAATTAGAAAGGAGAGTGTCTTGGAAAGGGAATATGAACATTCTGACCATGGCAAAAGAATATCTTTAGTGATTTATCCATTAGTGTCCAGAATTTACTCATTATTTCCTTGTTTGAGAGGTTGATCATCTCCCTTGATTACATTGATATTGTCCAGTTTCTGAAACTACAAGGGTGACAAACACACTTTGGACTATAGTTAAGTTGGCCCATACCATCCAATCTTATAAGGCCACTTGCCTGCTAATTGTGTCCATGCTAAAACTCTTCCATTTAATACACATTTCTTATTCACTTGCCTGCCTTCCACATTAGATTCTGAGTTCCCCAGGACTGGAACCAAACTTATTTATGTAGGTGTTATCACTGGGCAGGTGTACTCTTCTTATATTTGAGTAGAATTTGAATGCTGTGCTGAAATATAAACATCTTGCAGGCAGGGTTTATATCTTATTTATCTTTGCAGTGCTAATTTGTAGTGTAATGCTTAGTTCACAGCAGGCAGTAAGTGGATGTTGGCTGAACCTAACAAAATAAATGTTGAGGTTCTTTTATGATAAATCTAGACAATTTCCAAGATGTAAGTATCAGGGTCTCATAGTGCTCAGTTGATAAGTGTTCATTGGCACAATAGCTCACAAAAAGGAGCTAAGTTAATATTTTTCTTTTTAAATAAAATGAAAACCATTATTCACAGATGTCCCTTTTTCATTTTAAAAATTTTAAAAGATAGGTGCTTGGGTGGCTCAGTCAGTTAAGCGTCCAACTCTCAATTTCAGCTCAGGTCAAGTTCTCTCCCTCTCCCACAGGTCCCCTCAAAATAATAATAAAATTAAATTATAATTGAAAAGATAGAAATAAAATATGTTATTATAAACTTTTTTAAAAAATAAAAAGTTTCTCACTTGTTTCTATAATAATAAAATGGCTTTTACATAGCAATGATTCCCTAAGAAAATGAAAATACAGATTAATGAAATGATACTTTACAAACTATAAGTGAATGTTGGAGCACCAACAAACCCAAAGCAAGCTCTCCTTGTTTCATGTTTTCTATGCAGAAATGTGTTTTCGTAGAAGCAAGAAGCAGAGGGAGACGGGATAGTTCATTTTTTTAAATTGAATGCTGTTCCACACCATAGTTTTTTTTTAAAGATCTTTTTATTTGAGAGAGAGAGAGACAGAGAGCATAGAGGGAGGGGCAGAGGGAGAGAGAGAGAATCTCAAGCAGACTCCCCACTGATCAAGGAGGCTGACTTGAGGCTTAATCTCAGGAACATGAGATCATGACCTGAGCCAAAACCAAGAGTCAGAGGCCTAACCGAATGTGCCACCCAGGCGCCCCCACACCATAGATTTTATTACTCTGATTACTCCCAACCTCAAAATCTTCCAGCTCAAGTTCCATTTCATAATGTAAATGCTAGGAACATCATCAAGGGCATGAAACTTATTCATCTTTCTTTATGTACCATCTGGTGAAAGACTGAAGACATCTCTGGTCAAGAACAGAGCAGACCCAAGAAACTCAGTGAACACCAGTTTCAATATAAATTTCTGAGATGGACGTTTGGAATGATCAAAGTGACAATTCAAGAGTCACACTCAAAAACAGATGGACTTCTTCCTCAAACTTTTACTAGGTTTTGAAAGGTATGAAGAAAGCAAGACCAAACTTCAGTCTTTGCTTGCTGCATGCCCTTCACTGGACTGTGATGTTCAAATAATTCCTAAGACTCATGTAATATAGACAGATGAGTGGGATGAATGCTACCGTTCATTCTCCTTTAGTCTATAATGGTGCTGAAGCAGTTTTCATTGGTGAATAAAAAAGCACCAAAGACAGGAAAAAACAAAATAACTTACTATGTAAAGTTACTTGACTTATATTCTCATATTCAATAACTTTATTCCAGAAATTTGAAACAAAGAAAGAAGAGAAGAGAAAGAATCAGAGAGAACTGGATTATTTGAAGCCAATTATAACTGAAAAGCATGTTATTCATGTTTTGCAAATTGTTGTAAGCTTGGCTTTTCTTGCAAACTTTGCCACATAGTTTTGGGGGACATGTCCCAAATAAAGATACTATTAGAATGATGGTTCCTCCAAGGCTGTCCACATCCTCATCCAAGAACCCATTACCTACCTTACTTGGGAAAAAGACAATGCAGACATGATTAAGTTAAGGATCTTAAAATGGAAAGATTATCCTGGATTATCCAAATGGATCCAGTGTAATTACAAGGGTCCTTATACAGGAACGAGAGAGAAGAGTCAGTTAGAGAAGCAGATGTAACAACAGAAGGGGAAGTCAAATTGATGCAGCCATGAGCCAAGGAATGCAGGCAGCCTGTTAGAAGCTAGACAAAGAAATAACAGATTCTCCCCTAGAGCTTTGAGAAAAAAACACAGCTCTTCCAACACCTTGATTTTAGCCACAAGAGGTCCATTTCAGAATTCTGACCTCCAGAAATGTAATACAATAAATTTGTGTTACTTTAAGCCACCAAATCTGTGGTAATTTGTTACAGCAGCAATAGGAAATTAATACAGATACTATAATTAAAATTCAGTCTTTGGTAAAAATGTAAAACTAAGTTTTTGGGTCCTGAGAGGCTCCAAGAAGTCCAGACAAAATGGGAATATTGAAGTGATCACATTAATATGATTGACCACACAGGGCAATCCTAAAATCAAAGTTCATAAAGGACTAAGGAAGGTGCTAAGGACACATGGTCCCCTAAAAGTAGTCTAAGAGGCATGTGTGAGAAAAGAAAAGGAAACATTTCACTTCAAAAGGGAATTTTCACTTCACCCAAGTTTGTGGCTTTTGACAACAGTTATATATAAAATTTTCTGAGAAACAAGGGGGAAAATGACTATTTATCAGTTAGTATCTTTGACTTTATATCATGTAGTCTAACCCACAAACGTATTGTATCTAGCATTTGATTATTGCTCATCAATCTCCGTCTTGGTTTGTCTCAAACAATGCATTTCCACTTTATCCTAAAGTTACCCCTTCCTGACTTGACACAAGTTCAAATGAGTACATAAATAGAGCAAAATTGTACGGTTGGGATTTAGCAGGTCAAATATCTCAGGGAAAACAACACAAAAGTTCTTGAATTTTATTTCCAAAGAAATAGATATGTCCTTTGTTACTGACTTTTCAGATATAAGCTTGTTGAGCTTATTTTTGCCTTTTCCTACATAAAATACAGTGATTAAAAGTATATCTTTGAGGCAGTCAACCTTGACCAATACCTTGCTTACCTGCCCTTCAAGTTACTTATCTCTGTGTTTTAGTTCCATCATCTATAAAGTGGTGATAATATTAGTATCCAGCTCAACATGTTGTTGAAAGTATTTAGTGGAAAAAAATAGATTTAAGACACTCAGCAGTTTAAATAAAGCTCAGTTAAAAGTAGATAATATTAGTATTTTTATTATTATTAACTATTTCATTCACATCAACAGGGCCACATCACTAACAGCTATTCACTATATTCTAGAAATCAATTTACTAAACAAACATGTGTACAGTGCATTTTATCATAGGAACTTAAGTTATAAACTAAGTTTTTTTTTTTTTTAAGATTTATTTGTTCATTTGAGAGAGCGAGAATGAGAGAGAGTACATGAGAGGGGGGAGGGTCAGAGGGAGAAGCAGACTCCCCGCCGAGCAGGGAGCCCAATGCGGGACTCGATCCAGGGACTCCAGGATCATGACCTGAGCCGAAGGCAGTTGCTTAACCAACTGAGCCACCCAGGCGCCCCTAAACTAAGTTTTATGATACTAAGCTCTGCCAGATATTTCTTGCCTTTAATCTAATTACTTGTCCAGGTGCAAAACAAAACAACAACAACAAAAGAATATTTAGAATGTCTGAATGTTCTCTTTGGAAAATCGTGAGGTGTTTTTCTTTTCTTTTTTTTTTTTTCAGGCTCAAACATGTTTTTTTTTTTTTCTATGCTTTCATCAGTTATTTGGTGATTTGCCAACTTGAACCTCATAAAGAATCCACTGGACAGACTTATTTCCTACCTAATCTGCATTTTTTTATGGCCCATTTTTCATACTTTTATTCTAACACTATTTGCAGTGATAATATTTGCAGGTTGCTCTCCCCAATTAAACTGTTCCTTGATAAAAGACACCATTATATTTATTTTGAAATACCTTGTATGTATTAGGTGCTCCAAAATGCTATGTGATTGAGTAAATGAATGAGAATCATAAAAAGTCACTTACTATATTCTGGGCCCTATTTGCCCCTAATTTCTCAACAGTGAATCTATGATTTAAGTTCTCTGAACTAACCAGTAATAGATTTTGCATTTTCTATTGCTTTCCCAGTAAAGGATATGTCAAGGGAACTGACCGATGGCTCAGGGCTAGACTAACATACCACTTATTGCAAGTAATATATAGAAATTAACTGAGAATCAGGATTTATGATTTTACTTTTCTTATTACCTGACTATATGTTAAGACTACAGTCAATCGATATTTTAATCATTCCCACTGTAAAAAGTAAATTAATAGGTTTTTTCAAAAAAGGGTCTATCTCATCCCTCTTCTCAAATAACTTGCCCTTTCAGCCCCCACCAATTCTGATAGCCCAGATTTGACTAGATTGCTGTCCATCATTTTGAATGGTCATACTGTTGCTTAACAGGGAATAAATCATACCCTAAAGCTGATAGACTTTCAACAGACAACCCAGTGAACAAAGGATACATTTTCACAAATTACATTGTAAAACTGTTGGGCTATAGTTTCCAGTGACATTACTTATGTAAGTAAATTTATTCATATTACAACAAAAATTAACCAAAAAATTATCATAATTTATTGTACAATGCCTATCAAAACACTTCATCATGAAAAGGCTATGTACATTAATTTATCTTTACAGGATATTACAAAAAGCCCTGGGGCCAAAGTTTTCAAAATAGAATTATCAGTTACCAATACGAGTCTATTTTATTTAATCACCTATCTGTAAATTGATGTTTTCAAGAATCAGCAAGCATGCAGCAAACTTGCTAAGTAGAGAGATTGGAAAGTGAAAACCTTTGCATATCTTCATTTTGATATAGACAAGAAAGAAACTATGGTTGCTAGGGGCAAAATACATAAAACTGCACGTGGTTGAATGCATAATAGACCTTAAGAATGCCAGCTATTTAAATAACAACTTTGAAAGCATATTAAAAGGCAGAACAAATAGGGCGCCTGGGTGGCTCAGTCGGTTAAGTGACTGCCTTTGGCTCAGGTAGTGATCCTGGAGTCCCTGGATCGAGTCCCGCATCGGGCTCCCTGCTCGGCGGGGAGTCTGCTTCTCCCTCTGACCCTCCCCCCTCTCATGTGCTCTCTCTCTCTCATTCTCTCTGTCTCAAATAAATAAATAAAATCTTTAAAAAAAAAAAAGGCAGAATAAAAAACTCTTTCCTCCTTTGACAACTACCTAGACCACACTTTTCTTGTAAAAACAGTAGAGGATATGCCGCCAACTAAAATGAAAGCTTTGTTTCTTCTCTTTTGCATATGAGCTCTCAATTGATGTATAAAATATTTTGGGAAACAAAGCATAAGAGAGTCAAAATTACCAGGTTGATTTTGCTCTCAAAAACAGTTTTCTTCCACTTTTTGTGTAGTCTGTCAAGCCCATCATACTTTTGGCAGATGTAAGTCACCTCTTTTGAATCAGTTTCATGAAGCTGGTTAATGCTACTAGCAGCCACTGTTACCTGGAAATACACATCAGAGGTTTTTATTATTTTTATTAATAATGAGGTGAACTGACATTTAGAAAGTGCACATAACAGGCCTAGTGAGTTTCTCCCTATAATCACAAGATTTTAAAGGTATTTGGAAGATGTTTAAGGAGGACCCTGATTTGTTAAAAGAGTTAAGGATTTGGAATCAAAATATCTTAATTGTTTCATGTATATTTCAGAGGAAAAGGTTTTTCTGTAAAAGGACAGATCATAAATTTTTTTTTTTAGAGGTTCAAGTTCCATGTATGTCCTCTTACTCGCCCTTATTCCCCCTCTTCCTTTTCTCTTACTCTCTTGCTAAAATCCTTTAAAATTTAAAAACTCCTTAGCTTGTGGGCTACATGTAGCCCACAGGTGTCATTTGCTGATACCTGAATTAATTCATTCAGCAGCTGTTTTTAAGTGATAAGGTCACCACCCTCATGAAACCAGCTGAAACAGAGGAATAAAAAAGTAGTTGCACCACAGTGTGTGTGGTGCCATGATGTCATCTGGTCTGCCAGACCCAACCCAGACGTTGAAAGTGAAGCAATTTGTGATAAAACGATTAGTAGAGAAGGTGGAGATTAGAAGTGAACAATTTCTAGGGAGAGAGAACAACCTCTACAAAGTCCTGAAACAGACAGAGTTGGTAGAACTGAGGTATTGCATGATTGTACATGACCTAGAATGGTGAGAACACTGGGGAGAAGGATGGGAGAGCCTTGGAGACAGAGCATGTGAGGACTTATAGGCCATGTTGAGTTTAATCTGTCAGGCAATGGGAAGGTATTAAAGCAATTTAATAAAGAATATAAAGTGAGAAGATTTGGATTTTAGAAATACCCCTTTGGTTGCAAAGGCGGGATTAAATTGGAAAAATTCAAAACAGGAGGGAGATCACCACTTAGGAAACCATGGCAGTGAGATATGGAAAAGTAGGTAAAGTTGAGTAACCAAATGTGGAAGGACTCAAGTTAAAATCCCATTTTTAAAGTCACTCACTCTCTTGGCATCTATAAAATGGAACTAATGATATTTCCTACCTGTTTGTCTTAGAAGGATTTTGTGAAGCGTAATTGAAATGATGTTTATAAAATGACTTACCAACTCGCAGGTGCTGTAGTTTTCATTAGTTAAGTTAAAATGTTTACACACAATAACTTTGATAAGATTATACCTTGAATAACATTCAAGGAGGAATGGACATTTGCAAACCCTATTTTATCTCTTCTCACCTAGATCTAGAGGCTCGGAATGTGCTCCAGCAAAGCCTCCTGGTGGTTTGGGGTCTATCACAAGCTGATTCCCCATATCTAGCCCATTTGTAGCCTCCTAAGTTTATTTTAGAACTGGAAAACTGGCAAATAACTGATTATCTAAAAATATGCCCCAGAATTGCTAAGGAGCACTGCTTTTGTTTAGATTAGAAAAGAAATACCATAGCTGCTTAGTGTAAATCTCAAGGGCATCCAAAGACCTCAGAGCAAAGAATGGAACTTCTTTGTTTGGGATAAGCAAAGATTTTTTTTTTTTTTTTCCAGAGAGGTAAGGGAAGAGGAGTGCAAAGAGGAAATAGGCGACAGTGAGGAGAGGGACCTAGGAAGTATCTGCTATACGGGGAGGTAGCCAGGAGAGGAACCCACGGAACTACAGAAATTTCAATCTTATAGGTGTTGATGGCATGAAAGGCAGAGACCATTCCACCCTGTCCCATTACTTAGCTTCTTCAACACATCAATAGTCATGCCATATTTGTGGATATTTTGTGAGAAGTAGATGTTGTAGATAATTGTTGTAGTTGTGGGTGGAAATAAGCAAGGGAGTTGCATTTTGTAAGAGTAGCATGTGGAAGTAGGAGATCCAGTAATAAGAGGAGATCATGAGAATGTAAATCCCTTGCATATCTGAAGAAAGCTTGAGAGAGTTTTGGATTTGCGTAAGTCAGGGAGTTGAGTTGAGGTCTTGTAGCCAGTACATAAAACTCCAAGGAACAGAGTGCTTCTCAGCTGATGCTTTTGGTTGCAGATTATCATGAATTATCAGCAAGCTTTGTTTCAGGTAAACAAGTCTACAGCTAAGAACACTGGAAACCACCTATTGATGTGAAGCATTTAGAGATAACCAGCTATTAACGCAACTGAATTATGAGATTGTATATTCTTCATACTTAGTAGTACAACCTATTAAATATCCAGATAAACTTCAAGTTTCTTGTGAACCCATGCTCTGTTTTTGAAAATTACCTATTTTGTCTCTTTCTTGATATATAAAGTGTAAAATATTGGAAATAAACGGATTTCTTTCCATATGATCATTTGAAAACTACAAATATGAAACAACATTTATATGACTTCTGGGAAGAAGATATTAGTTTATTCACTGTATTGATGGAGCAATGAAATGAATAAAATATTAATAGCTAATGTAACCGGTGATGTTCTAAGAAGTAGTAAACTTCATAGCTCTTTCTTGCACACTATAATTACAAACTAACATGTAGATTGAGCACTGGATTAAATCCCTATGGTTTAATGACTAGGTCTATGACTAGGGTAGCTCTGGGACCTTTAATAAATTAATTCATTTCTCTGACTCTCTGTTTTTTCATCTGTAAGATGGATTGTTGAATATAATGATTTTTAAATATCACAATCTTAAAATTTTGTTTCTTTTGTGAATTGCAATGGAAAGACCAGAAATATGCTGTTTACACCTTTTTCTTAGTGACAGTTAGAAATTTCTCTCAGCATCATAAATTCATAGTTGTATAGATGGAATTACTTATTACCCTTACAACTCTTAAGATCATAAAATAACAGAGTTTATTCCATTAAAACTCTACTTTGATACAATATGATCGATATATATCAAAGTGGTCTTAATTCTAGAACATTTCCCATGACATAGAATTCATTATTGATATCTATGTGCCTATTTGCTGGCATCAGGTCCTATGACTTGTCTGAGATATTTATTTTGATGTCAGTTTAAGATGATAACTGTTAGAGACTTTACTGTAAAGATAATGAAAGGTCCCTCTCCTCCTTGCTCTGTGATTACCGATCCAAAAAAAGGGGCTGTTTTCTCTTTTTTCTCCAATTCATTATCTACCCTGTTATTTTCCTTTTATTTCTGATTTTCACACACAGACACAGACATGCACACACACACAGACATGCAGATTCTTCCCAGCAAATAGATAGAAGAAATATTGTGCACCAGTAACTAGATCAGTAAGGTCATATAAAGCTAATATGGAAAGAGCTGGCTTCTATCCATCTGTACATAACAATGCATGGTCAGTCAGAGCTAGATTCACGTGTTTAATTTTTTGTCACTTCTAATTCAGTAGTAGAAAGAAAACAGGAATAAGCATTTTGGTTTTAAGACGACAAGAATTCTTGAAACATCATATGCATTTGTCTTAAGAAAGATTTGTAAATAGCATGCTCTTACCTTTACATAGATGGTACCATTTTGAATACCAAGCAACCCTTTTTTGAGTACAGATTTGCAGCCTTTATCCCTGAAAATATTTCAATAAGTATAACTAAATAACAGGCTCGAAGCTCAATACTCTTTCAGTGACAGAAAAATGTTGAAGGTGGACTCATTGTTCAATATGAGGGAGGTGCCAAATGAATGAAAGAACCAGTTACAGAGAAGAAACAGTAGAGTCTGGGCAAGTTGCCTAAAGGAACGCTTAGGTTGAACCTTCATACTGGAATTGAAAATGTGAATTATTTTCTCTTCATTTTTTTCCCCTGGATTCTAACAATAAAGACAGTCTTTAAACTTGTGTTGTTTCTTGTTCTTTTATCAAGGCAGAAAAAGGCAACAAGAGAGTAGGCTTTTGAGTCAGAAAGCCCAGCACTTGAATCCAAGTACTACTACTCATTATATGATCCTTGTGAATATACTTAATAAGTTTAATTTCAGTTTTCTCATTGAGAAATTAGTTATGAAAATAATTCTCTTATATGGTATTATGAGAATTAAACAAGAAAATTAACTATAAATGTTATACTATGTGCCTTGTACAAATACATTTCTTAATAAAATATATCTATTATTGTTATTTGAATATATTGAGTACATATGTTGAATTTGAGCATATATATTGAGGAGCCACTAAATACAAAGCTTCCCCTCTATTTTAAATAGTATGAATGAACAAACAGCCAAGATGACTATATATTCAAAATTATGTATTGGAATAAAACGTGTAAATTGGGACACTTCTGTATTTTCAGAACTATGGAGCTGTAGGACGGTTGAGTTTATCATGTGTTGCAAATTCTTTGGATGCTTAGAGAATGAGGCCAATTTATTTATGAGAATAACTGTTTTTAAAAGGCTAAGACAAAAATCACATAGGTAATTTATGCTGGATATCCTCTATTTGCCCCATCACATCCTTTTTCTGATCTTCTCAACCCTGGTCTATAACCCATTAGACCAACTTCATTGTCTATATTAACTGTTTCTCTTGTTCACTGACTTTGACTTGAGGTCAATCAATAGGAAGCACCAGCAGGAGATTAAAAAGAAGCGGGAAAAAATGATCATATAAAGAATTAAAAATCTGGAGGATTTACAAATCTTGATACTAAAATATTTTATAAAGCTACTGTAATCATGACAGTGTAGAATTGGTATAGAGATCGATTAAAGACCGACTTAATAGAATGGAGTCCAGAAAATATGTGTAAAATCCACACACATATATGAATTTTGCCAATGTATGAAGTTACTTCAATTAGAAAAGAAGAGCTTTGTTTTTTGTTTGTTTTAACAAATGGTGCTTGAACAATTGGAGATTTCTATGAAAAACAAAATGGACCCCTATTTCACTCTACAAAATTATTTTTAGATGAATCTTAGACCTAATATAAAAGCTGGAATCATAAAGATTCTACTAGAAATTATAGGAAAATAGCCTTATGAACTTGGGGCAGGCAGAAATTTCTCTCTCTTTTTTTAAGTGTGAAAGGATATATTTATTCAGAATGAAAATAGAAATAAAAATAAATAATAAATTTTAGGGGCGCCTGGGTGGCTCAGTTGGTTAAGCGACTGCCTTCGGCTCAGGTCACGGTCCTGGAGTCCCGGGATCGAGTCCCACATCGGGCTCCCTGCTCGGCAGGGAGTCTGCTTCTCCCTCTGACCCTCCTCCCTCTCATGCTCTCTGTATCTCATTCTCTCTGCCTCAAATAAATAAAAATTTAAAAAAAATCTAAAAAAAAATAATAATAAATTTTAAAATGCCAACAAATACTACAAGCATCACAAAATCCAGGAAACTAACATTGTATAGACCCATCATTAATTATCTTCTTGGCATATTTATACAATACTTTTTCCCAAATATTTTCTAGCTGCAAACAGTTTGATTGCTGTCTCAAAAGACAGTTTTGTAATTTTTTCTATAGGGAAAACACAAAGATAATTTAAACTTTCCTCTAATATGGTTGATGAAAAACATTTCAATTTTTGACTTTTTAGAAAATTTTTTTCAGCTTCACAAATTGTTATTGGTAATGTCACATAAATTCTTAGGATTGCTTTCAAATTTGTGAAAAAAAATCTCATTCAGTTTTATTTAAGACCCGTAAGACTTTAGAACATTTCAGATTTTCTTGTGCAACACCTAATCTTAAATATTCTTTGAAATGATAGCATGCATCAACTATTTTGTTGTCAAAGTTCTCATTATGTGCACATAATATAAGAATTTTGTTATCTCCACTTATGTTATATTTTATAGAAATGTATAAAATGTATAACTTGATTTAATATTTTGGTGGAAATGCATAAAACACATAATTTGTCACATGGAAGTACCAGCTGTTTGTAGTACTGGTTAAGGTTTGGGATCATAAATAAAAGAATTCTTATATATTCTTTGTTTTCCAGCTTTATTGAGGTATAATTGACAAAAACAATATATGTTTAAGATGTACAATGATTTGATATACATACACATTGTGAAATAATTACCACAATCAAGCTAACATGACCTTCACCTCACACACTTACGTTCCTTTTTGGGAGTGGGGAGAACACTTAGGATCTACCCTCTAGCATATTTCAAATATGTAATACAGTATTATTAACTGTAGTCACCATATTGTACATTCAATTCCCCAGAACCCATTCATTTTATAACTGAAATTTCTTTGACCAGTATCCAATTCCCCATACCACCTCCCAGCCCTTGGCAATTACCATTCTATTCTCTGTTTCCATGACTTTGAATTTTTTCAATTCCACGCATAAGTGAGATCATACAGTATTTGTCTTTCTGTGTTTAACTTATTTTACATAACATACTATCCTCCAAGTCCAATCTGTGTGATTACAAATGGCAGAATTTCTTTCTTTTATATGGCTGAAAAATATCCAATTGTGTGTATGTATGTGTATCACATTTTCTTTATCCATTCATCCATCAATGGACACTTCAATATCTTGGCTATTGTAAATAATGCTGCAGTGAACATAAGAGTACAGATATCTCTTAGAAATAGAAATTTTGCTTCCTTTAGGTATAAACCCAAATGTGCGATTGCTGTTCATATGGTAGTTCCATTTTTTTGAAGGACTTCTATAATGTTTTCCATATATTATATTTGCCATAACACTGTTTATCATAATTTCTCATTTATATTCCCACCCACAGTGTACTAGGGTTCCCTTTTTTCAACATCCTCACCAACATTCATCATCTCTCGTCTTTTTGATAATGGACATCCTAACAGGTGTGAGGTGATGTTTTTTTATTGTGATTTGATTTTCATATCCCTGATGATTAGAGATATTAAGTAATACCTCTTGGTTATTTGTATTTGGAAAAATGTCTATTCAAATCATTTGCCCATTTTTAAATCTTTTTTTTTTTTTTAGTATTGAGTTACATGAGTTCCTTATACCTTTTGGATATTAGCCCCTTACCAAATGTATGGTTTGTACATATTTTCTCCTATTCCATTGGTTGCCTTTTCATTTAGTTTGATGTAGCCCACTTTTTTCCTTTGCTTTTGTTGCCTGTGCTTTTGGTGTCATATCCAAAAAATCATTGTCATGACCAATATCAAGAAGGTTTTCCCCGGGGCGCCTGGGTGGCTCAGTCGTTAAGCGTCTGCCTTCGGTCATGATCCCAAGGTCCTGGGATCGAGCCCCACATTGGGCTCCCTGCTCTGCGGGAAGCCTGCTTCTCCCTCTCCCACTCCCCCTGCTTGTGTTCCCTCTCTGGCTGTCTTTCTCTCTGTCAAATAAATAAAACCTTTAAAAAAAAAAAAAAGAAGATTTTCCCCAATGATTTCTTACAGGAATTTTAAGTTTCAGGTCTTACTTTTTTTTTTTCAGGTCTTACATTTAAGTCTTCAATCTATCACAAGGTAATTTTTGTGTATGGTGTAAGATAAGGGTCCAATTTCGTTCCTTTGCATGTGGATATTCAGTTTTCTCAGCACCATTTTTTAAAGAGACTGTCCTTTCCCTATTGTGACTCTTGGTGCCCTTGTCAAAGATTAGTTCAATGTATATGTGTAGTTTTATTTCTGAGCCGTCTAGTCTGTTCCATTGGTCCACACGTGTTTTATGCCAGTTTCATACTGCTTTGACTACTACAGCTTTGTAATATAGTTTGAAGTCAGGAAGTATGATGCCTCCAGTTTTGCTCCTCTTGCTCAAGATTGCTTTGGTTATTTGGAGTCTTTGTGTTTTTATATTTCTGTGACAAATGTCATCAGAATTTTTATATGGATTGCATTGAATCTCTAGATTGCTTTGAATAGTATGGATATTTTAACAATATTAATTTTTCCAGTCCATGAACACAGGATACTTTTCCATGTATTTGTGATTAATTGCTTTCATCAGTGACTTATTAGTTTCAGTGTAAAGATCTTCCACCTCTTTGGTCAAATTTATTTCTAAAATTTTATTCTTTTTGATGCAGTTGTAAGGGAGATTGTTTTCTTAATTTTTTAGGACTGTTCGTTGTTAGTGTAGAGAAATGCAACTAACTTGTGTATATTGTTTTGTATTCTACAGCTTGACTGAGTTTGTTTTTTACTTCTAACAGTTTCTTGGTGGAATCTTTAGAGTTTTCTACACATAAGATCATTTCATCTGCAAATGGTAACAGTTCTTTCTTTCTGATTTGGATGCCCTTTATTTCTCTTTCTTTCCTAATTGCTCTGGCTAGGACTTCCAGCTCTACATTAAGTAGAAGTGGTGAGAGTGGTACTGTGTATTGTTCTTGATCTCAGGGGGAAAGTTTTTAGCCTTTCACCACTAAGTATGATGTTAACAATGGCCTTGCTGTATGTGGCATTTATTATGTTGAAGTACTTTCCTTGTATCCCTAATTTATTGAGAGTTTTTATTATAAAAGGATGTTGAATTTTGTTAAATGTGTGTTGTTGTTGTTGTTGTTGTTGTTTTGCTGTTTATTGAGATAATCAATGTTTTTATCCTTCATTCTGTTAATGTGGTGCATCACATTTATTGATTTATGTTGAAACATCCTTGTACACTAGGGATAAATCCTTCTTTATCTTCACATGATCCTTGTAATGTACTGTTGAGTTTGGTTTGCTAATATTTTGTTGAGGATTTTCTTGTAGTTTCCTTATCTGGCTTTGGTATCAGGCCAATGCTGGTCTGTGCTGAGTGGGGCTGAAACCAGGATATGGGCCACTACAGGGTACATAGTCAGGACCAAGGTCAGCAAGCCCATTACCTGAAGCATGGGCAGGAATGGCTCCTCCTTGTCAGTTGGTGCTGGTGGCAAGACCAAGACCAAACAGTGCTGTAGCTGAGTCCACAGAGAGACAGGGCTATTTCCGATCTACAGCTAGGATTATGGTCTGCAAGCCTGTCACCTAGACATGGGCCTGCTCTCTTGAAGTGGCTTCCTTTGGTTTGGCTTCCAGTGGAGTTTTGCAACTTTCTACCTAGAACCAAAAGCACTTTTGACTGTGGATGACTGACACACTATTGCTGTGGGAGAATACAAGCTGGGGACTTGTGTTCCTCCATCTTTATGATGTCACTCTCTAGATAAAGACCAATTTATATTATAAATTGTGTAAACCAGAAAAGAAAAAAGATTGATAAATTTTAATTCATTAAAATAAAATATTTTGAACACCAAGATGTACCATTAATAATTCTTTTACAATGTGTATACATCAAATCATCATATTGTATACTTATTAAATAGCTTACAATCTTTGTCAATTATACTTCATTAAAGCTGGAGAAAAAAAGGTATCACTAATAAAATAGTCAATTTCCAGATGAGGAAAATATATTTTCAAAACACATATCAGAAAGAGAACTCATATCCAAAAATATAAAAAATTATAAGTCAATAATTAAAAAAGATAATTTATTTAAAAAATGGTCAAACAAAATGTAAACTGGTGCAGCCACTCTGGAAAATAGTATGGAGTTTCCTCAAAAAGTTAAAAATAGAACTACTCTATGATCCAGCAATTGCACTAGTAGATATTTACCCAAAGAATACAAAAACACTAATTTAAAGGTATACATGCACTTCAATGTTTATAGCAGCATCACCTACAATAGCCAAACTATGAAAACAGCCCAAGTACCCATTGATAGATGAATGGATAAAGAAGAAGTGGTATATATATAATGGAATATTCCTTAGCCATAAAAAACAAGGAAATATTGCCATTTGCAATGACATGGATGGAGCTAGAGAATATAATGCTAAGCAAATAAATCAGTCAGAGAGAGACAAATACTATATGATTTCACTCGTAAGTGGAATTTAAGAAACAAAACAGACCAGCAAAGGGAAAAAAAGAGAGAGAGGCAAACCAAGAAAGGGATTCTTAACTATAGAGAGCAAACCAATGGTTACCAGAAGGGATGTGGGTATGGTGATGGGGATTAAGGAGTACACTTGTGATGAGCACAGCATAAGGGTGATGTATGAAAGTGTTAAATTACTATATTGCATACCTGAAACTAATACAACACTGTATGTTAACTAATTGGAATTAAAATAAAAACTTCTAAAAAATGGTCAAAGGACTTTAATTTTCATTTCACTAAAGAAGATACAAAATGGTCTATAAACACACATACAGGTTTTTACACCATTAATCTTCAGGAAAATACAAATTAAAATCACAATGAAACACCATTTTACACTTTGTATAAAACTAAGACTTAAAAGGTGATCATATAAATGTTGGCAAATTTGTGGAGTAATTGAATCTCTCATTCTTCAATGGTGTGAATAAAAAATGGTGCAACTGCTTTGAGAACTGTTTGAAATTTTCTCATGAACTTAAATATAAATCTACCCTATGATTTAGCAATTCTACTACTAAATATTTACCTCAGATAAATAAGCATATATGTTTATACAAAGAGTTATATAAGAATATTGATAGCAGCTTCAGTGATAATAGCTAGAGCTAGAAACAATACAAATACCCATTGAGAGTTAAGTGGATAACAAATTATGATATATTCACAAAATAACACATTCCTCAGGAATAAATATGAACAAAGTACTAACAATTTCAACAACAGGAATAAATCTCAAAACTATTATACTAGTGAAAGAATCCAGACACAAAAAATACATACTATTTGATTTTATGTTTATGAAAGCTAAGAACAAGCATACCTAATATACAGTTTTAGAATACTTCTTGATTACCTCTCAAAGGTGTTAAACTGACTAGGAATAGCATGAGGGAAATTTCTGGGGTGAAAATATCTCTCTTTCCTGGAGTTATAGTTACACAAGTTTATACAATTATCAAAAATCATCAATCTGGGCATAATGTTATACATATATCATGCTTCAAAAGTGACAACTTGTTGAAGATGTAGGTAAATTTGAGAAAAGCAACATGGTGTGCATATAAAGGAGACAGAAGAGACTTGAGAGCAGGAAACTATGGACAAGTTCTAACATACGTGTTAAAGGGAAGAAAGGCACATGGAGAAAAGAAAGAAAGAGAGAATGAGATAAACCATCAACATGATTAAAAAGAATAACTGGAAAGACAATGAAATCTTGTCATGATGTACAAAAAAAAATAGAATTAGAAAAATTAAATGGTAAATAATGAATAGGATCTAACTAGGGGATTTAGAAATCTGAAACAAGGGTACTATGAGAAAGCTTATATAGGGTATAGAGAGGTATAATGAAGTCGCCACTTTCCTGATCAATTCTAGCTCCAAAGTTAACATTACTCTAGCTTTGAAATCTGTGCTGAGAGAAGAATCTTTCAATTCTGACAGAAAGAGAGAGAGAGGGAATAATTTTCCTTACTTTTATATTTTTCATGTTGTGAATACTCAAATACATTTTTTAGTGTTTATAATTATTTTAAGAAAAAATATTTTGCCTTTTTCCTGCTAGTTCCTCACCACAATAAGTCACTATATGGTTATTTATACTAGAATGATATGTTAATTTACTCATTTGCATCATTTATGATACTCTTCCCAGAAAGAGGAAAACATTTTTACATTTGATTAAACACACCTTGTATGATTTAATAGCAATCTTTAAACTTATTCCTCATCTTGGTATTTTCTAGCAGTTCTGCTGCCCTTGACCTCTTATATGTAAAAAGAGCAAAAAAGATCTTCAGCAGCTGGTAAGGAGGACAGCTTTATATTATTGTCATAATGTGTGCATGGGTCAATTGCCAGGTATAAAATAACCATTTAAAATAAAAGATTTTTCTGCACTAAAACTGTATTCATTGTTTTAGTTTGGTTTTTCTTTTAATTATTTAGATTTCACCTTGCCTGTCACTGTATCACTATAATGACTCAACAGAAGTCAAAACCATTCACAACATTTACACATGTATACTCTTTGAACTACATAACTATTTCCATTAGCAATTATTTTTGCATTGCTTATGACATTTCTTGCATCACACCTTAAAATATTCCTTGATTCCTGTATTTATTTTTCCTGCTTAAAAAAATTAATTTCTTTTATCTGACATTATCGTCAACAAATTCAGTACTAATAATGGTCTATCTTCTAATACCTTAATCCTGCAGCTTCTTAATCTCCTCAAAATCAATGACTATCTTCCCTAAGAGTTGCTTTTGTGTGTACTTGGTCCTGACTCCCTCAGGAAGATAAAATACATTTCTTCTCTCTTTCCATTGCATTTTGTATAATACAATGATAATCATCACACTAAGTTGCAATGAATTATATGTTAGTTTCCACTGTTAAATTGCCAACAACTGGAACTATTTAATTTACAAAAATGCATATTCTTAAAACCATATAGACTTTTGTCCTTTTATCCATTTTCCCACCCCTTCTAAGTTTGTTTTTTGTACTCAGGGTTACAGTTTTTTTCATCTCCTATTCTTCTCAGTCATACCCTATTTTATTACTACTACCTAACCTACATACAGTATAGCTAAAGGGAAGGAGAAAATAAGATATGGGAAGTGCCACCTCAGGAATAGGTCCCCATGTAATAATATGACTGTGATGGGTTCACTATAGTTTAGGTAGTGGTCCACAGTGTTTTACCTATATGCCCAATGAGGGATGGTTAAAGAAAATGTGATATATATTACATGAATGGACTTGGAGGGCATTATGCTAGGTGAAAAAGGCCATACAGAGAAAGACAAATATTTCATGGTATTGCTTACACATGGAATCTAAAGGGAAAAAAAAAGTTGATTACAATAGAAATAGGGTAGAATGGTGGTTACTAGGGGCTGGGGGTGGGGTAAATGGGAAGATATTGGTCAAAGGGTACAAATTTTCAGTTATAAGATAAATAAGTTCTGAGAATCTAATGTGCAGCACAGCAACTATAGTTAATAATACTATATTGTATATTTGAAAGTGACTATTCCACCAACAAAATGGTAATTATATGAGGTGAAGGTGTTAACTTATTGCAGTGTGATAAACATTTCACAATATATACATACATGTATGAAATCATCACATTGTATACCTTGAATTTATATAGTGTTATATGTCAATTAAATCTCAATAATTTGAAAAAAAGAATATATAGGGTAATACAAAAATATCCAGGAACCAATATGGTAAACTTTACTATGTCTGACATCCTATTTAAAAACTTCATTGTGTCCAACATTCAATAAAAAATTATCAGCCAGGCAAAATCTCAGGAAAATATAACCCATAGTAAGAAAATGAATTAATCAACACAAAACTATATCTGGCAGAGTTATAACAATAATCAGATCAGGATATTTAAAAAGTTATTATAGCTTTATTCTCTATGTTCAAAAACCTATTGGAAATTGAACATGTTAAGTAGAGACATGGAAGAGGTAACAGAGATTAAATTGAAGTTCTAAAAATGAAAACCACAATGCCTGGAGATAAAAATACATGGTATAGGAACAACAGCAGATTAGACACTGAAGAAGAAAAATTAAGTGAACTTGAAGACAAAGTAATTGAAACTATCCAAAACAAAACAAAAAATAAGAAAAGAGCATTTAAGAAATTAATGGAGCATTAGTGAATTGCAGAACAACTCCAAACCACTTATTAAATGTATATTGAAGTCCCTAAGGGAAGTTGTGGGGAGAGGTACAAAATAAATATCTGAAGAAATAATGACCAGGGACACCTATGTGGCTCAGTTGGTTGAGCATCTGCCTTCGGCTCAGGTCATGATCCCAGGGTCCTGGGATCGAGTCTTACGTAGGACTCCCTGCTCAGCGGGGAGCTTGCTTTCCCTCTGCCTGCTGCTCCCCCTGCTTGTGCTCTCTCATGCTATCTGTCAAATAAATAAAATAAAATCTTAAAAAAAAGAAATAATGACCAAACTTTTTTTCAAATTTAAATAAAAATTAAAAACTCACAGGTACAGGAAACTTAACAAATGGCAACACAAACAATATGAAGAAAATTATACCAAAGTATATAAAAACCAAACTAGTGATAAAAAAGAAATTTGTTTACATTGTCAGATAAAAATAACACATTATGTATAGAGGAACATAGATAAGTAAGAAAGCAGATTTCTTGTTGGAAACAATGTTAGCTAGAAAACGAGAGAGAAATGTTTTTAAATTACTGAAAGAAATATACTTTTAATCTATAACCAATGAAAATACCTTTCAAAAATGAAGGAACAGTATAACTTTTTCAGATGTACAAAAACTGAAGGTTTCCACCACCAGCAGACTCATACTACAAGTATTAAGGGCAGTCTTCAGAAAAAAAGAAAATGAAACTAGGTGGAAATCTGAATCTACACAAAGAAAGGAGAAGCACTGAAGGTGGCAACAACATGGATAAATATATAAATACTTTGTAATTTTGTGTAAATCTCTTTAAAATAAAATTGCTTTTATTTTTTTAGGTAGGCTTAACACTCACCATGAAGCACAATGGGGGGCTTGAACTCACGACCCTGAGATTGAGACCTGAGATGAGGTCAAGAAACAGACTCTTAACTGACTGAGCCACCCAGGTGCTCCTAAAACAAAATTATAATACAGTGAGTGGTTTATAACCTATGTAAAGCTAAAATATTTGTAACAGTGTAATACAAAACAAAAATAATACAGTGAGTGGTTTATAACATATGCAAAACTAAAATACTTAGTAACAGAATAAAGGTTAGGAGGGAAGAAATGGATACACTATTGTAAGGTTTTAACACTGTATATTAAGTGGTATGACATCATTTGAGGATACACTGTGACTGGTTAAATCTATATACTGTAAATCTTAAAAGAACCACTAACATTAAAAAAATAAGGAATTATAGTTAATAATCTAACAAAGGAGAATCATAAGAGCATACAATTAATCTATAATAGGACAGAAAATGAAAATGAGGGGGACAAAGAGCAGATGGCATAAATAGAAAACAAATAGCAAATGATAGATTTAAACCTAACAGCATCAATTAAAAGTGTTTAAAGAAACTGATCTAAATATTCCAAATTAAAAAGAGAGATTTTCAGATTGAATATAAAAACAACTCCCCACTAAATGTTGCCAACAAGAAACACTCTTTAAATATAAGAAAAGTAGGTTACAATTTAAAAAATGGAAAAGAGATACTCCATGCTTTAATTTAAAAAGGTCCAGAGTGGTTACATTACTATCAAATTAATATTTCAAAGCAAGAAATAGCAAGGGCAAATAAGGTCATTTCATAATGATAAAGAATTACATTCTTCAAGAGGATTTGACAATTCTGAATGCTTACACACTTAGAGCTTCAAAAAACACAAGGCAAAAACTGATAGAATTGCAAAGAAAAATAAACAAATCCACAATTATAATGATACTTCAATAACCCTCTCACAATAATTAATAGAATTAATTAATAAAATGATTATACAGAAAATCAATAAGAATATGGATTTGAGCAATCCTATCAACCATCTTGACCTATTAGCATTTATAGAAAATCCCACATAAATACAAAAGAATACACATTCTTTTCAAATGTAAATGGAAATCTTATAAAAATATATCATATTCCGAGCAACAGAACAGGTGTCAACATATATGAAGGACTCGAGTCATATAAAGCATGTTCTCTGACCAAGATCAAACTATTTTGATAATAATACTTGGGCACTATTTGCCCTTTTTTTCACTCTCATTTTCTCATGAGTTTACAGTGGAGTTTTCCAGAATCTACGTTATGTGTGATATTGCAGAAACAGATATGAAAATCCAACTGTCTTTTATTAAGCCATAGGTTAAAGATATTTTCAAAAATTTAAAATAATTCTTACCACTCTACTCCCTAACATTTTTTCAGAAATGTGGTTATACCATAAAATATACTAATTATATTGATATATAAGACTTGATTGTTGTTCTAAATTATTTAATACAAATTTCTAAAATTTCTCATTTTCTAACCTTGTAAATGTTGATAGATAAAACTCATATAAAGAAAGGTCCTCTTTGGAGATTTCAGTGGACTTTTTTAAATTTAATTTTATTATGTTATGTTAATCACCATACATTACATCATTTAGTTCTTGATGCAGTATTCCATGATTCATTGTTTGCATATAACACCCAGTGCTCTATTCAATACATGCCCTCTTTAATACCCATCACCAGGCTAACCCATCCCCCCACACTCCCCCCTCTAGAACCCTCAGTTTGTTTCTCAGAGTCCATGGTCTCTCATGGTTCGTCTCCCCCTCCAATTCCCCCCCTTCATTTTACCCTTCCTACTATCTTCTTTTTTTTAACATATAATGTATTATTTGTTCCAGAGGTACAGGTCTGTGGTTCAACAGTCTTACATACTTCACAGCACTCACCATAGCACATACCCTTCCCAATGTCTATCACCCAGCCACCCCATCCTTCCTGCCCCCCACCACTCCAGCAACCCTCAGTTTGTTTCCTGAGATTAAGAATTCCTCATATCAGTGAGGTCATATGAAACATGTCTTTCTCTGATTGGCTTATTTCACTCAGCATAATACCCTCTATTTCCATCCACATCATTGCAAATGGCAACATTTCATTCCTTTTGATAGCTGCATAATATTCCATTGTATATGTATACC
>NC_138369.1:109570442-109598652 GCF_054177405.1 Leptonychotes weddellii | reverse complement strand
AGGAAGAAGTTGCTGTGGCTGAGGTTGAAGAGGTTGCTGCCTGTGTTCTCCTCTAGGATCTTGATGGACTCCTGTCTCACCTTTAGGTCTTTCAACCATTTTGAGTCTATTTTTGTGTGTGGTGTAAGGAAATGGTCCAGTTTCATTCTTCTGCATGTGGCTGTCTAATTTTCCCAACACCATTTGTTGAAGGGACTGTCTTTTTTCCACTGGACATTCTTTCGGTTTCAGTAATTTTTAAGAAAGCAAAGGAGTTCTAAGACCAATAACTTTGATAACCACTATGTCAAAACACAGTTCAAACATGTTCAATACCAAACTCATCCTCTCCTTCTTCCCATCAAATCAGTTCCTTCTTTTGGCATGTCTGTTTTGTTAATGCTCAATTCCCTAGGTCACTAATACTTGAAACCTTAGAGCAGATATAATTTTTATTTCTTACGCCCATTTTTTGGTCTCTCTGTTTTGTCTTTGTATTTTGTTAGTTTATTTGATATATCTACTTACTAGATTCTAAGTTCCCTGAGGATAGAGTCCATATATTAATCATCATTTTTATTTCCCATAATACTGATCCCATACTCAAAAACAAAATCTATTAGTGGAATGATTCATAACTGGTTACTTGATAAAAATGATAGCAAATTGGTACTGACAATTTATTTAATATGCAAACACAATGTTACTTGCATAACCTAGAACATTTATATTATTTGCTGGAATTAATTCATTATTTAACACAAAATTATGAGTCAGTTCATGAGCCTCTGGTCATAATTAAATGCAACAATGTGATTTTAATTATCTTTGAATTAGCACCATTATAAAATACCAATATGTTAGGTAATGATAAACTATCAATATGTTAGCATATGAAGACCTCAAGTTTAGAGCCATGCAGAGGATGCACCAGATGGGAGGAGCTGCAACACTGCCTGATAGTGTAGATTTTGCATTAAGCTTCTTGCACCTAAATTTGTGTCCCCCATTAAAATAGCTATAAGTGATGAAACTGGGAAAATCATTAACAAAGACCCCAGTGCCAAGCCCTGCTTCATTCAAAGTGGAGACATTGCCAACCATATGAAAATGATACTTGAGGAGGGTGAGTCAAAATGTCATCACAGGAAACTAGGGGGGAATGTTTGACACTGTGGCTGCTGACTGGCATCTTCTCTTATGAGATAATGTGTGCTGTGGTGGAAGTTCTTTGCCCAGGAGTAGAGAAGCCAACAAATGCAGATATTTCAGAAAGGAATAATATGTGAAGACAAAGGTAAGAGTACTGTGCTGGTGATGAAGAAGCAGTAGGACCTTGATGGTAAATTATCTACTGTGGGTGTAGCTGAATGACATGCAAGATTCCCTCATTAGTTTTGTCTTTAAGGAATATAATTTTATTGACATTCTGAATGATTATATCACCTTGTAACACTGCCTCCAGACCACAGAAAGTTATATTTACTGGGAAAGTTATCCAGACCGCTAACACAACGAGGGGATCACTATTCCCTAATCATCTAAACTGATAGGTGAAACACCATTCCTTGAATTACAGTACTTTTAATAATTAATGGAAGATGAACACTGGAAAAAGTAAATAGTGAGTAATAAGGAGATTATATTATTCTCCTTATTTCTTTAAAAGATAACTACTTATTAAAAAGCAATAATAACAGAATTGTAAGGTAGAGTTTATAATATATGAAAAAGTAGAGAATTTGTGAATAACAGTACAATACATAAGATATAAGTTAATAAAATTCTACTATTGAGTGGGTATAACACTTTGGAAGTGGGAATTAGAAACTAGGAAGTGAGAAGCATCAAATGTGAATAAAGTGGAAGGGTCATGTGTTAAACAGAATTTTGACTCCCAATAGAGTTTAATAAGTTAGGGATAGGATATTGTTAATCCTACAGCAAATACTATATCAATTTTTCTTTAAAAAGAGCTGAGAAGCCAAGAAAATAAATAAAACAATATTAGAACATATTCAATTAGCCCAAAGTACTCAGGAAAGGAGCAACAAAAAACAAAAAATTAAGAAAAATGGAAAAGAAATAAGATGAAGATAGACTTAAATACAACAAATCTAATAATTATATAAAATGTAAACAGAGAGAGAGAAAGAACAGCAAACAGACTAAACAAGGGGTTGAGAAACTATGACTTGCTGATCAAATTTTGCCCATATAGCTTGTAAATATTAAATGAAAAGTAGCCTCTCTATTTACATATTGTCTGTAGCTGTTTTTGTGCTACAGTGCAAGGTTCAGTGGTTGTGACAGAGACCATATGACTCATGAAGCCTAAAATATTTACTATCTGGCCCTTGACAGAAAAAGTTTGCCTACCCTTGAACTAAATACTCCAATTGTACAGCAGATTTTACAAGACTAAAGTAAAAAGCCAGATCCAACCATACGCTAGCAAAATAATAATAATAATAATAATAATAATTAATGGCTTTTCTACTTTTGTCTCTAAACCATTTGCAAATTTAAGATTAGACTCTAAACACTGCAATTATCAACTATGCCTACAGTTAAAATTGATTGTGCTATTTTGACTACTTTTTTTTTTAATCAAGAATATCATGTTAACTTAGACCGGGCATCAGTTTGCTTTTAGCTAGTCAATTCCAACAATGTGAATTTTGAGGGAAAATAGGTTGAAATTATGAAAATGCAAGAAGATCTTCCTTTTTTTAGTCTATTAAATTCATACAGAAGTAAAGCAGTTTAACTTTCTAGACTAGAAAACCAAATCAGGGAGGAAAACACAAGTACTACTTTTATTTAAATTTAGTAATCTTTTGGAGATCTCTTAAGTACCAGTTTTTAATATGTAGTATAGAAACATTCCAGGTGGTTGAGAAACGAACCAATCATTGATTCTATCAACAAACATTTATTGTCTAGTATGTCCTAGGGACCAATAAAAAGTCACTACATAAAATATCTTAGTTACTTCAATAGAATGTGGCAGAAGTTAATTCTAGAAAAAGTAAATGGTCAATATTCTAGAGCATAGCAAAAGCTTGGGCCCAACTGTATTCATTTTTTCTATTACAAATAGAAATGTTATTAGCAGCAACATGACAGCATTCTTAAAAACAAATAGCTATTTTAGTACTCTTAAGGGCTTAGATAAAAATGAATGATTTCAGAATTTCTCAGTCGCTGAAGTATGGATAAATTATTATCAAAATAAGCAGTTAAATCAAATGTACTCAATTACATTACAAGTATAGATAAGACAATGTACAATTTAGAGTTCATTTTAACCATTATTCCTTCTACCCTAGAGAGATGGAAACAGTTTTCTGGTATTGAGACTAGGTCTTTGTTTCAGGCTATCCCTTCTCTTCTTGGTCCCTGTTTTTGTTAACTAAATTGCACTTTTCTTTTTACAATATTGTTTGCAGCAAACTGTGCTACCCCTCTGCAAGTACCTTAATCTTTAGATAGACAAGAATTTCTCATGTATATTGCTTCTTATTAGAATTCTTTCTTTTTCATTTTTCTTCCTTTTTCGTTTCTGTGCTATTAGACTGTTCTGCTCTTTTCTAATTCCCCTGAACCTTCTGTTCATACTACTGTTGCTTCCTTTAATGTCCCTGCTTACCCATATAGTTGTTGGCATGTCTCTATGCATAGGCCCTAAAACTTCATCTGAGTTTTTCTCTCTATGGTTGTTTTGTACTGATTATTTGAAAGATAGAATTATTTATCTGCCACTTAGAAAATCCCATCGTTCTGATTTGAAGAGAGAAGCTTCCAGGCTGTGTCATCAGAAAGGTACTTACTTGGTACAAGGGAGAAAACATACTGTTTCAGCAACATGCCCATTAGCCTTCATGATAAAGCATCTGTCACTTATCAAGGCCTCCCACTGAATCAGAGACCCTGCAAAATCGCCACCTCTATAAATCCATTTTTAATTCATACTTCTCGGGTAAATAAACATGTGATGTCAAAAGAAGATTCTTGAGAAACACTGAATGATTTCTAAAGAAAGATCCTTTGCCTTCTAATTCTAACTCATCATGAATAGATGAGTGTAGTCCAAAAAGTTCTGAGCATTTTTTTGAGTATAAGCTGGGCTAGCATTTCCTGGAATTGATCTTGATTGGAGGCATCTGGTTTATAATCTTAACATTACAAAGAGGCTCTGAGACTCCAACTTGAGCTGGCAAATGAGTTTCAGTGAGTCGTGTCTGGAAAAGCCTCTCCTTTTAGGACAACAAATTCTCAGGTTCTTTTAAAATTGAGTTGTCTTGTGAAAACTGGCACGGACATACTTCAGGGTTCCTTAAATTTCAAAATCCTAAGAACATGAGAGGTGATCTGAAAACAATTTTTGTCCATAGACTAAGAAAATTGATGAGAGTCACCATAAAATTCAGAAGTTTTCTAAAATAATTAATGGATCTTGGGTCATCATGGTATTTGGTCTTATTAAAAAACATTCTCATTAATCATGCTCCTGAAATTGACAAGTAGTGTTTATTCCATGAAAAGTCTCTTCTGCTCATTGCACATATTTTCTTATTGTTCAAATGAGTCATCTTCATAGGCCTGATGTGCTTCAAATATTTGTAGGACATTTCTATTTGATCCATTAGTTTTTTTTTCAGTGTTTTTTTTTCCAGAAGTGTACTATATGAAACTGATAGAAATGAAGTTGCCAAAGTCAAAAAAAAAAGGAGAGTCTTGGACCCCACTCACACTCATTCTCCCTTCATTTCCTGACCTACCCTGGAGGCACTTTAGCAGAACCCCCAACATCCTGCAAAGCTCAGATAGAAAATCAGATTGCTAATCCAAAGCAACAAGTCTCTTTGCACAGAGTCTTGTGCACAACCCCAATTCTCAGCCCTTTGTAAAATTACTGTGGTAGCCACATAATTTCATAACATTAACATTTAAGGTTTAGTAAAAATGCAGGAACTTTTACATTTTTAGGAAGTATTTGTACTTGTTCTACATGCTTTCCCAGTATTTTTCATATTTAAATTTTTATAATTTTTGTATCTCACAAATTGTATGCATTAATGTAGAAAGATCAGAGATTAGAGTACAGAAAAGGCAGAGAGAAAAATAACATCTAATATTTGCAGAACCTTTTTTGTAGACCTGCCTAGCTCTAAGTGTTTTTACATGTACTAATTCATTTAAATCTCTCAACAATTCTAGGAGGTTATTATTATTATCCCTAATTTATAGATGTGAGAACCAAAAAAGAGAGATGGTGAAAAACTTGCCCAGTGCTACAGAACTAAAAGAAAGCCTGGCATCTGACTTTTTGTGTACATAGCCTCATGCCATATTATTCTTTTCACTTGAAAACATATGTGCATGTTAATCCATATGCTGCTTAATGGTGATTCTACATGCATTCATAGAAGCCCTGTATAAATTAGAGTCACTTAAAGAGGAATCAACATGCATACTCATTCCCTCTCTCTTAATCTCTATGTGAACTTGATAAGCTGGACTACTTTGAAATTGGAAACTTTCACTCTGCTAAAGACAATGCCAAGAGAATAGAAGACAATTCACAGACTGGAAGAAAATACTTGCAAAAGGTATATATGATAAAGGATTTTTTTCCAAAATATATGAAGAACTCTTGAAACTCAACAATAAGAAATTAAACAACTCAATTAAAAAAAAATTGACCAAAAAGCCTAACAGACACTTCACCAAGAAGATATACAAGTGGCAAATAAGCCTATGAAAAGATACTCCACATCATATGCCATCAGGGAAATACAAATTAAAATAAGATATCACTACACACTTATTAAAATGGCCTATATCTGGATCACTAACACCAAACATGTCATTATATATTTTTCCATATTTATGAAATGTACAACACCAATTATGAATCCTAATGTACACTATTGACTTTAGGTGATAATGATTTGTTTATGTAGGTTATATTAGCTATATATTATAACCAAATAACAAGTGTACCAAGTGGGGGAATGTTGATAATGGAGGAGATTATGCATGTGTGGGGGCAAGGAGTATATGAGAAATCTCCCAATTTCACTCAATTTTGCTGTGAACCTAAAATGGCTCTAAAAAAAAATAAAATGTAATTTTGAAAATGTAACAAGATTTCTGCTTCCAATCATAGTGAAGTAGCAGGGTCTGTACTGAACTTCCTACTGGAAACAACTAGAAAACTGGACAAAATACATCAAACACCTGTTTTCAGATATTGGAAAATATAGTGTAAAACTGTGATCCCTGAAAAAAAGGGAAATGATAGAAATGAGCCTGATGAGCACTGTAGTTCTATCTTGCTCTAAATACTTTCCTCAAGCTCAGGAATAAGAAAAGGATATTGGCTTTCACCATTGTATTTAACAAAGAATAAAAAGGCATGTATTTTGGAAGAGAAGAGCTTAATTCATCTTTATTTATAGATGACAGGATCACTTATGTAGCAAATCCTAAAGAATCTTTTTGAAAAAAAACTCCAAATTATAAATGAGTTTAAGAAAGTTGCAGGATTAAACATCAATATACAAATACCAATTGTCCTATATTCTGCTGCAAAAAAATTGGAACTTGAAATTTAAAGCATGTCATTTTAAATATCATATTATACAAACCTATGATATATTTAGGGTTACATTTATCAAGATATGTGCAAGAGATCCCTGAGAGAAATTAATGACCTAAAAAAAATGGTAAGATATAGTGCATTTCATGAATTGGAAGTCTCAATAATGTTAATATGTCAATTCTCCCCAAATTTATCTATATATTCAAAGCAATACCAACCAAATCCCACTATTATTTTGAAAAAATTAACAAGTTATTCCTAATATTTAAAAAATACAAATTACCTAGAATACTCCAAAAAATTTTGAAAAAGAAAAGCAAAAAAAAAAAAATTCAAAACTGGTCAAAGAATTTTCATAGACATCTCTCCAAAGAAGATATACAAATGGTAAGCACACGCAATGGTGCCTGATATCACTGATCACTAGGGAAATGTAAACAAAAATGACAATGAGATACCACCTCACACATTAGGATGGCTACTATCGAGACAACAGAAAATAATAGGTATTGGTGAAGATGTGGAGAAACTGGAATCTTGTTCACTGTGGGTGAAAATGTAAAAATGATACAGCCACTGTGGAAAATGATATGGAGTTTCCTCAAAAGTATAAAATTACCATATGGAAAAGATGCTCAACATCACTCATCATCAGGGAAATGCAAATAAAAACTACAATGAGATGTCACCTCACACCTATCAGCATGGCTGAAATCTAAAAACACAAACACTGACAAGTGTTGGCAAGGATGTGGAGAAAAAGGCACCCTCAAGCACTGTTGGTGGGAAGGCAAACTGGTGCAGCTACCATGGAAAAGAGTATAGAGGTTCTTCAAAAAGTTAAAAATAGAACTAACCTATGATTCAGTTATCACACTACTGGGTATTTACCCCCAAAATATAAAAACACTAATTCAAAAGGATACATGCACCCTTATGTTTATAGCAGCATTATTTACAATAGCCAAATTATGAAAGCAGCCCAAGGGTCCATAGATAGATGAATGAATAAAGAAGATGTGGTATACATCTACAATGGAATGTTATTCAACTACAAAAAATGGATGAAATCTTGCCATTTGCAATAACATGGATGGAGCTAGAGAGTATTATGTTAAGCAAAATAAGTCAGTCAGAGAAAAACAAATACCACATGATTTCACTCATATGTGGAATTTAAGAAACAAAACAAATGAGCAAAAGAAAAAGAGAGAGAAAGAAATCAACAAACAGACTCTTAACTATAAAGAACAAACTGATGATTACCAGAGGGGATGTGGGTGGGGGAGGTGGGTGAAATAGGTGATGGGGATGAAGGAGGGCACTTGTTGTGATGGGCACTGGGTGAAATATGGAATTGTTGGACCACTACACTGTACGCCTGAAATTAATATAACACTGTAAGTTAACTACATTGGAATTAACATTAGAAAATAAAATAAAATTGCCATATGATCCAGCAATTCCATTTCTGGATATATACTCAAAATAATAGAAAGCAGGGTCTTGAAGAGCTATTTGTACACCCATGTTCATAGTAGCATTATTCACAATAGCTAAAATGTGGAAGCAACCTAAGTGTCTATGGATGAATGAATAAGCAGAATGTGGCGCATATATATATATACATATACAATGGAATCTTATTTAATCTTATAGACAAAGGAAATTCTGCAGTATGCTACCACATGGATAGACCTTAAGAACATTAGGCTAAGTGAAATAAACCAGTCACAAAAAGACAAGTATAGTAAGATTTCATTTATATGAGGTACTTAGAGTAGTCAAAATCATAGAGACAGAAAGTAGAATGATGGTTGGAAGGGACTGAGAGAAGGAGAAATGGAGTTATTGTTTGATGAATATAGAGTTTCAGTTTTGCAAGATGAAAAGAGTTCTGGAGATGGATGGTGGTGACAGTTTCATAATGATATGAATGTAGTTAATGCCACTGAACTGTACATTTAGACATGCTTAACATAGTAGGTTTTATGTTATGTGTATTTTATCACAATTAAACAATTAATACAATTCACCATATCAACAGTCTAAAGAAGAAAACTATATGATGATCTCAATAAATGTAGAAAAGCCAGTAAACAAAATTCAACATAAATTTCTGATAAAAACCTTCAGTACAGTAGGACTAGAAAGGGCTTCCTAGATTTGGTTAAAGAGCATCTACAAAAATCCTACAATTAATATTATTTGAAATGATGAAAAATTGTATGCTTTCTCCCTAAGACTCTGAAAAAGGCAAGGATGTTGACCCTCACCATTTGTATTCAACTTTATATTGGAGGGCACAGGCAGTGAAACTCCCTTGGATAACAATCAAAAGAATACTGCGTTACTATAAATTAATAGAGGAAAATAATTATTATTAAAAATGTTTGCTTAATCTCAAAGAAAGGAAGAACTGAGAGAAGCTTATCTCTGAATGGGAGTGGAGACAGTGGTTAGCAACATGCAGAAGAAACTGAATAAATGTTCAGTTGTTTTTTTCTTTTTATTCATTTGTTTTAAAACTAGGAGACACAATAGCTTGTTTTCATTCTGATGGTAAAATTCCAGTATTTAAAAATTAGTTAATGCAATGAGAAGAGGGAACCA
Organism: Leptonychotes weddellii; assembly: GCF_054177405.1. Taxonomy (NCBI): domain Eukaryota; kingdom Metazoa; phylum Chordata; class Mammalia; order Carnivora; family Phocidae; genus Leptonychotes; species Leptonychotes weddellii. The sequence continues at coordinate 109,589,450 of NC_138369.1, read as the reverse complement.
AACCAAAATTCTTAGAGCAGGTGGAAGGAGATGCAATCCAGTGCACTCAGAAGGGTATTTGTTGGTGAGAAAGGCTCTTCTTCAGGATCTACTTACTCATTAGCACAGTAAGAAGTTTTAGGAGATCACGAATGGTTTTTGGTGCTCACAAAAAAAGTTGTCCTTAATCTTAAAATCTTGTAACAGTAATGTCCTGGTACCCAGGCAGAGATTGAGCAAGTTAGAAAACTAAAAACTATACAATAGACATTTCTGAGAATAGATTAGTGAGCATAATAGAGAAATATAGAATGCTGAGTAGGGTTGGGCATTCTTTTAAGATCAGAGATCATGCATATACAGAGCAATACCTTTTTGCTGGGCTGTGTGATTTATTTCCACCCCCCAAAATAGGTGGCTCAGTTCATGCAGTCAGTTGTGCTAGTCAGTTGCCATTCAAGGAAAGAGGAGAAAGGACAAAAAGAAATCTCTTGCTCTCCCCCTTGGCCTTGGTATCTCCTTCTCACTCATATATATATATCTATCTCCCTAAGTGAAAGGGATTTTTACTTTAAACTTCAGGATAATTTGAAATTTTTGTAATGAACGTTTCTTAAAAAAGTAAAATGGAGAAAAATGTGGTTCCATATTTGGTTCTTGAGAAGGTAGGGCAAAATTCCAGATACTCACAGCTATGCAACCTTGGACAAGATGCTTCACCTCTCTGAGCCTTTACTTTCCTCATCTGCAAAAAGAAAAAATAATAATCTAGCTTATAATGGTTTTGATGAAGATTTATTGAAATGATATATAAGAAGCAATTTAGAACAGTTATGGTATATAATATTTACTTTATTAATTGAAAGACAAATTCATCAATGAAAGTTATTAGCAAAAATTAAACCAAAATAAAATTTTCTTATATTGCCAAAATTTTTTAATATGATCCCAAAAGTGACCAGGAAGATATATATAATAAGTCTTCAAAAAAATTATATCCTTGGGAAATCATTCATTCATTTTTTCATGCAGTTATTCATGTATGTATTATACAAATATTTATCTAACATATACTCTATGCCCAGCACTTCCTCAGTGCCAGGATACAGTGGTGAACCAGGTTTCTGAAGCCCTTCAAGGAATCTGGCCTTTTTTTGACTTGACACTGAGTTTAGCTCCACATGACTCTTAAAGTTTCACATGCAGAGAATAAGTAATGAACCCAACTTCAGTTCTCAACTTGGCCCTTCCTTTAGGGAACTATCTTGGTTATTTTGATGACAGATAACTGCTAATTCACATTGACTTTTCTGCATGACTTATTTTCCTCTCTAATATAATCTGCCATTTGCCTGATAGTTCTTTAAAATTAACTTTTCTGACAAAGGAAATTATCCAACTTTTTTAAGTCTTGGTTTTCTCATTTGTAAAAAGGGGACCCTAGGGGACTTTTTTGTTTTATTGTCTTTTGTTTCTCAGAATCCAATGAGGTACTATAGTTGACCCTTGAACAACATGGGTTTGAACTGTGTGCGTGGGTCCACTTACACATGGCTATTTTTTGATCAAAACATTACAGTACTATAAATGTATTTTCCCTTCCTTCTGATTTTCTTAATAACATTTTCTTTTATCTTACTTATATACCTATTATAGTATATAATACATCTAACATACAAAGTATGTTCTAATTAACTTTATGTTATCAATAAGGCTTTCAGTCAACAGAGTATTTTTTCAGTATCCCATTTTATCTCGAATAATGGCTATTTAGCTAAGACTCCTTTTTTTATTATTTTCTTAGAGTTTTCTCGAGGATTTATAAGTTTAGCACAATTTGCATTCAAATAATATTATAATATTTCATATATAAGGGGCTTACAATAATATATTACCATCTCTCTCCTGCCCTTTGTGCTATTGTTTTCACACATTTCAGCTTTATGTATATTTTGAAAATCAAAATAAATTACTTGTGGTTTTGCTTTAGTCAATTAACTTTTATACAAATATTAAAATTATTTGTTATTCCTTTGTGTACATCCCAGTTTTCTTCTTGTATTGCAAAAATTTTCCTTTGACATTTCTCATAGTGTGAGTTTGTTGGCAAAAATTTCTCCTGATACTGTGTTTTTCTGAAAAAAAAAATTTAACTTTGGTTTTGGGCTATGTTTTCTTTGGATATAAAATTCTAGGTGTCCACTTCCCCCTGCCACCATCTTCAGCACTTTTAACAATGTTGTTTCTTTGTTTTCTGGCTTGCACAGTTTTTGAAGAAAAGTCTGCAGTTATTCTTATTTCTGATTCTGTACATTTGATATGCCTCTTTTCACCTGGCTGCTCTCAGTTATTTTCTTTATTAGTAGTAGTTTTCAATTTGATTATCTGTTCTGGCATGGAATTTGTGTATGTGTGTTCATTGAGTATCTTGGAAATGTGGTTTATAGTTTTCACCTTCTTTTCAGACCTAATTTCTTCAAATACTTTTCCTTCCTCACACCTTTCTTTCTTATAGGATTTTAATTAAATGTATGTTGCACCACTCAATGTTTCCTTCACACATCACTGAGGTTCTGGTAAATTCTTTTGCAGTCCTTATTTTCTTCTGCTTCATTTTGAATTGATCCTATTGTTATGTCTTCAAGTTCACTGATATCTTTTTCTGCAACACCTAATTTGCTCCTAATTACTTGCAATGAAATTGTCATCTTTACTATGTTGAACCTTCTAATTTATTTCCCTATTTAGGTCTTTGATTACCTTAATCAATATTATGTAATTTTCAGCATACACATCTTTCTAGATATTTGTTACCTATATACCTAAGTATATCATTTTGGGGGAGCTGTTGTAAATAGTATTTTTAAAACTGGTTTCCTTTTGTTCATTGCTAGGAAATATTATGATTGTTTTTTTTCATGTTGACCTTGTATCTTGTGACATTGGAAACTCATTTATTATTTCTAAGAATTGTGTTTTGTCTTGTTTTCCCATCCTTGGGATTCTATAAATAGATAAGCCTGTATTTGTGAATAGGGAGACTTACTTCTTTTCCAACCCATATGCCATTTATTTATTTTTCTTTTCTTATTGCACTGGCTGAGACTTCTTGTACAATGCTAAATAGAAATAGTGAGAGTATATAACCTTATCTTATTCTTTAAGGGAAGAAACATTAAAAGATCTTAAGGGAAGAGCAGTCAGTGTTTCACCATTAAGTATTTTGTTAGCTTTAGCTTTTTTGGACATGCTTTTATGAAATTTATAAAGTGTATTTCCATTCCTGGTTTTCTAAAAGTTAAATCATGAAGAGGTGTTGGATTTTGTTAAATGATTTTTCCCCATCTATTGATATAATCATGTAATTTCTTAATATAGTACCTTATCTTGATTGATTTTCAACATTGAAGGCCATCTTTACATTCACGAGATAAAACCCATTGAGCCTGATGTGATTCTTTTTTTTTTTTTTTTTTTTTTGAGCCTGATGTGATTCTTGGAGAATTTGTGTTTTATTTCAACCAGTGACCCAGAATACCATAGTATAGCATTTCTTCATGTTAATTTCTTAGCACAACATTTCCTGTGCCAGAATATGTACAAGTATTATATAAAGAGTATAATGTTGAAACCCAAACCTGCATGAGAGTTGACCTTCAGTTACCATTTCTCAAAATAAATGTTTTTATTTTTTATTTGGTTTCACTTAGACCCTAAGCCAAGATAGAGAAATTTCCTTATCTTCCTACTTTGTTGGCAAGTTAGATTTTGCTAGTCCAAGTTTTACTAAGGACAAAACTCACTGAAACTTTCACTTTAAATAAAGTACTCAGTTCTAGTTCTCACATTACCTGGATGAGACTTGTCTCCTCTTTGTTCATGGTTAACAAAACCCAAATCTCCTATCTAGAGGTTACAAAATTCCCCCAGGAGTTTTACAGCTGTAGGATCAATTTATTCCTCTGGATTTCAGCTATTTTGGGTTTTTAAAAATATTTGGTTTGTTTTGTTTATTCTTTAATTTCTTGAATTATTAGATTTTTGATGGTTTTATTTTATTTGTTTTTGAGTTGGGAATTTTCAGGATATTTAATGGCTACACATAGTCAAAAATAGGAGTCTACATTACTTTCATATTCATAAAAAAAACCAATAAAGTTGATTTGTTTATTATTCATGTTCAGGGTTTCATGCATTGGTGTGTCATTACTATCTTGCTTAGTTTTCTTTATTTGTTTTTGTTTATTATTTTTGAAAATAGTCAATGGAAACTTGCAGATATGTATGGCAAAAACAAATTCTTGTAGCAATACAAGGATAGGATGACAATTTGAGGTCATGGCTAACCAGCACAGAGACAATACAAGGTCAAATTAAATGTGGATGGCTCTTGTTTTAAAGAACCAGTTATCAAAGCCAATGAAATAAAAAAAAAATGGAAAGCAACAAAAAAAGTGTTAACCCAAATATTAATATGGTAAAAAATTTACAAGAAACCACAAGAGATTCCTGAAACCTCATGATGCTCCCTTTTGGTCTAGAAATGTCCACTGGGACTTGGCAATTTTCATGAATCTGACCTTTCTGTACCTCTTCATTTCTCTGAGACATACGCTTGTTTTCTGTCTCATGTCATTTCCTCAGGGTTCTGCTGTGTGTTAATGAGTTTTAATAAGATGGAAAAATCCATGCTATTGTGTTTGGGTAGCAAATGATTTACCCAGGAAATATTATGCCTTAACCTAATTAAAATGGTTTTCTCCACAAAGCCTTCGAGGGACAATGTTAAGTGTAAGATTTTCAGACATTGTGTCAGCTTCTTGGGGATCCATTTTTTATTGGGAATTTGCCATCCTTCAAATTTTACTATCACTGAATGGAAGATCAAGTTATGCTTCCACTCTGTAGCCTAAGCATCCAGTTGACTTATAACATTTTTAAGAAAGTGAAGAAAAGTTTATCATACACAATGTAATTTATATTTTTTTTTAATTTGGGTCATATGGACTACAAGAATGTGAGGACAAAATAGCTAAAAATAAAACACTTCAGTGGAGAAGCTTTTATTAAAACTTCATTTAATATTTATATTTTATTAAAATGCCTTACATATTAAGATAAATTCTTTAATTTAGGAAATATCTTTTTATTTCTTTTGCATTTTTAAATTATTGATTAAAATATTTTGAATAAGTGATACATTTGCATGGTTCAAAATTAAAAATGAGAATTACTATATCTTATAATCAGATATTCCAACCAAGGACAAAATAGATTTTACCCAATAATTTTTTTTAAAGATTTTATTTATTTGACAGAGAGGTAGAGAGAGAGCACAAGTAGTCAGAGAGGCAGGCAGAGGGAGAGGGAGAGGCAGGCTCCCCGCTGAGCGGGGAGCCTGAAGCGGGGCTCTATCCCAGAACCCTGGGATCATGACCTGAGCCGAAGGCAGCTGCTTAACCAACTGAGCCACCAAGTTGCCCCGATTTTACCCAATAATTTAGAAGGTACATTAGGGAAAATTGAAACTTCTTACATGTAGAAATACCCAGAGTAACAAATACAAAATTAATAAAATCTCTGCCTTAAATTTTTAACATTGAACAATGTCAGACTGAGTGGCTAAAATTTTGTACATAAGCACACAGATACCCAACTGATACCCGCATAATAATGCCCTGGGAAACAATAAAAAATTATTACTGAAATCTGAACTGTTCACAAAGAAAAAAGTCTCCAACAGATAGATATACTTGGGCTATTCCAGAAGAGAGTTCTTCTGTCTTCCTCCTTTGGCTAAAGATTTTCCCCAGTTATTCATTGTGGAGGAATTAGACATTTCTATCTATATATCATTAACCAGTATATACACAGGTATATACGTATGCATGTTTATGTCTATATGTATGTATGTTTGTTAAAAATGTACACATGTATGTTTATGTATACACACACACACACACATATGTATTTAAAGTTGGGGGAAAAATGACCCATTTGTTACAGAAAGATATTTGGACTTTTGGCTCTGAGACCTGACTATTACAAGCCCAAAATAAGCTTTCCAGTTAAACAGACCCTTTTCCAGAAGGTGCTCTATTAAGACAAATTTCTTACTGTATGACCCACATATTACAAATCATAAGCTGTTACATAATTTGCAGCATGAGGTCAATGCTTATAAAATGCAGTAAAACACAAAGCATCTATCAATAGCTTGTATTTCCATATAAAGAAGGCTACAGAGAAGATCATAGAATCATAAACCTTAGAGCTAGAAGGAACTTAATAACATCAGCTAAAATCAAATGGAGCACTCTCTGTTATATGCAAACAATGAATCATGGAACACTACATCAAAAATTAATGATGTACTGTATGGTGACTAACATAACATAATAAAAAAATGAAAAAAACAATAAAATCAAATAACACTAACTATGTGACAGACACTGTTCTATATACTTAAAATATATTGATTTATTTGACCCTGATGACAATACTAGGGGATGGGTACTATTATTATTCTTATTAAGTGGAGATGGAAATTGAGACACAGAAAGTTTAAGTGAATTACCCAAGATCACATAGCTTAACAGTTTATGAGTTGAGATTTGAAACTGGCTCCAGAATGTGTGTTCTTAACCACTACAAGTCCGGAGATCATTCCCAAGTAAATGAAGGTAGACAGTATTATAGTGGGGGTAAAAATATTGGATTGGAATCCCATGCAAAATTTATGACCAGTGGAAGGAATTTGTCATCCAAATTTTTAGTTTTTTGATTATTGCAATGTGACTAGACTTAAGAAAAAATGAATTTGGCTGTCCTTCTTGACTAGTCTAAGCAATTATACCCTTTTCCTTTATCTCAAAAAAAAAAAAAAACAACCTACAAAAGCCTATTAACTCAATATGGATAATAGGGCTCATTTTTTAATGGAAATACAAAGGTTTGAGCTTGCCACTCTTAATACTCAATGAATGTTTAAAACTTAAGACTATTTTCACTTAATACAAAATGATTTTATTAGAAATAATTGAAGTAATTACTCCCAGATTGCTCTATGCTTCCCACTGCTTGAGATTTCTAACTTTTTCTTTTGAGCTTTCAATGTTTCAAATGCAAAGTGCTTTGAGACTTTTGTAAAAAGATGCTTTTAAAAATACATACTGTCAAAGTGTTACCAGTTTCTGTAAAATTCAGTTACATCAGACAGTGTACATATTAAAATGTTGAATGACTCATCTTAGATTCCCTATGTTGCTTGTATGACCTACACTACAGTCATAAATGGTTTTAGAGAACAAGAGATTATCACTACTTTTAGTAAGATGGCTTTGGGTGAATAAGTGAATTAAATTCTGGTTTTTTTTTATTTAAAATCTCAAAAAAAAAATGGTCTCAACCACTGCTGCACAGATGTTACCTAGAATTCTTGAAACATAAAACAAGAATAGGAAATTAGGGGCCTCTGGGTGGCTCAGTGAGTTAAGCATCAGCCTTTTGGCTCAGGTCATGATCCCAGGGTTTCTTATATTTGTCTATATGTATGAATCACAGGAGCTATATGTGGCAGTCTCCTACTTGCCCTAAATACCCAGTAATTGAAGGCAATCTGCTACAAAACTACTTGAGAGAGGTGCTGTACCACAGGAAGCAGCTGGCTGCTGGGTGCTTCTGGCCCCTGCACAATGTAGGAGCTAGCCCACGAAGAAGCTCACAGTGCTACAGGAGCAACGTTCTGGAGAAGACCACACATGCTTCAGTAGCCCAGAACCAGCAACCATTTTCCTCCTGTGATTTCTCTCCAGTACTATTTACTGACAAAGTTTCAGTGACAGCCAGCAAAACGAAAATACTTAAAGGGTCCATATACATTTCACAGAGCAGACAACAGGAATGAATTTGGAGTGGAGAGCTAATAAATTGGAAACTTTCATATCCATCACTGTATATTAGATATGTGAAAGCAAATAGCCTACCTTTAATTTTAATTCACTGGGTTATGACAAAACACAGCTACAAACAGAAAACTACACACCACCAGGAAATATGGACTTTGAACTGGATATAATAGCTTGATGAGATTTTGGGTCGTTTTTCTTGTTACTGTTGTTCTACATGTGGGAAAAACAATGTACATAGATATTCAAGTGCAAAAGGGATGGACCGTCATAGTGATTGCCAACTGTCCCCCATATCCATCCTCCCTTTCTTCCAGAACACAATGATTCTTAGCTGGGCACACAACTGCCCAGAATAGAGTTTATTTTCCAACCTCCGTAGAAATCATGCATTGCTAATAGCAGCTCATTCGTCAGACTCAGTTCTGACAATTGAGCTGAAGAAAGAAGTATATAACAGCTTTCAAGAATCCCCTTTAAGGAATAGTGCACATGATCCCTTTTCCCTCTTCTTTTTGGTTCCATCCACCATCATTCTTCTTGGGTTGTAGGTCTCTTCGTCTTGGACTAGAGAGCAAGGCTCTGTACAGTGGAGTATGAAGGTAGGTGCCTTAGTCTCTGACATTTGTGGCATACCATGCTGGCCCCAGAGTATTTATCTTTTTGTGTGCATGAGAAAAGTTACATTTCTACATTGCCCAAGCCACTGTTACTTGGAACTTAAACATAATATATTCTGTCTTTGCATAATACCATCACTCCTAATTATCTACAGATAAACTACCGTGTTAGAACTCTGATTTCTCCCCATTTTTCATAATGCCCCTTTGATAAACTAGATCATAAATAATAACCTTTATGGCAGGAAGTAGTTAATAAATTGAAAGACAAATCAGAATCTATATCTATATCTATCTATCTACCTATGCGAAGCATATTACAAGTCTAAATAAAGGATTTGGGGACTTGGGGCTATTGTGGATTATCCAGGCCAGACATATTCTATTTGTTATCACTGATAGTAGAAAGTTGGCTATAAAGTATATTTCTATATGAAAAGCCAAATATTTCTTAGATGATATATATTTTTATAAAATTTATGTGATTGTGTTTGATTCATTTCCTTGTGCCAGATATGGAGAAGTTAGAATAGATGTGAGACTGAATTAGTTTTTCTGATTCCCCTTTCCTGTCTCATTAACATGAGAACATTGCCATCTCAAAATAATACAAAAACACAAACAGCTACAACAGAGAGATAGGTAAAAATTTCTCTGTCTAATCCTTCCTAAATTAATATAAATAGATAAAAAGAGAGAAATGATTGTCTCTGAGTTTAACCATGTACTTTGCTTTGGTTGGTGGGACAGTGGCAAATGTGATACAAGCAGATTTGAACAATGCTTGCACATTTGGGCTTGTCCCCTCTTAGTGTACTTGGAACCTTGACATGTGAACAAGTTCAAGCTAGCCTGCTGGAGAATAAGAGACATGTCAGCAGCCACCCCCACACCCTCAGACTAACTTCTAACCAACTGCAAGCACATGGGTGAGATCAGCCAAATAAGATCAGTCAAGTTCAGCTCAGATTAGAACTTTCCAGCAGAATTCTGATTAAATAAATGAATGTTGTGAAACCATTAAGTTTGGAGTAGTTTATTATACTGATAGGTAATGATATAATTTTCTAAAGTCTTCTTTGGTTCTGAAATATGATTCTTCAATTTCATGTTATAAAATTGCAAAGGAGAGTCATTGAAGACAGAGAATCTGTCCAAGTATTTTTATTTGGACAAACCTCTGAGCCTCAGTTTCCTACCCTCATATACATAGGTTGGCTTTCCTCCTGGTTGGCCAGGGACAGTCTTAGTTTCCCCTTGTTGACTTAATGTAATTCTTAATAGCATGTTCTCTCTCAAAAATATTTCAGTTGAGTCAATAAATTACATGGTGATCTTAAAATTTACTTCCGACATTTGGAGTAAGGAAAAATGAAATTAAAAATAATGGTGATTATTAAAATTGGTTTTTGATAAGCAATCCATAGCTTTATTGGGCACAATATATGCAAAGCTCTACTGCAGGAGTTATGAAGATATAAAGATCAACAAAATATGGTCCATGACCTCAAATGTTTACAACCTACCATTGTTATGGGTGGAATTGTGTACCACAAAATTTATATGTTGAAGCCAGTGAAACGGTATTTAGAGATAGGTCTTTGGGAAATAATTGGGTTTAAATGCTTTCATGAGGTGGACCCCTAATGATGGGATTAGTACTTTTATAAGAAGAGATACGCGATAACTTGCTTTCTCTCTCCCTGCCATTTGAAGGCACAGTAAGAAGCTGGCCATTTACAAGCCAGGAATAAGGCTCTTACCAGAAACCAATCATGCTCACCCCCTTGATGTTTATTCAAAGCCTCCAGAACTGTGAGAAAATGAATTTCTGTTGTTTAAGACACTCAGTCTATGGTATTTTGTTATGGTAGCCTGAGCTAAGATGACCTTATAATTCCTCTAAAATACATAGATTTCAGAAAGTCAAACATCCAATAGGTATGAAATATCTTGTTTAGTGAACCTGTACATTTAAACTTATTTATGTATTGTGTAAATATAGTAGTTAAGAGGGAAGATTTTGAAGCCAAATTTCTTGTGGTCAACTTTACATGAACACTGTGACCTTCACAAGACACTTAGCCCTCTGTACCTCAGGGTTTTCATCTTGAGAATGGGATTATAGTAATAATACTTGATTCAACATATTTTTAGATAACTAATTTTGTGTATATAATCATATTTTATATATAGAAAACAATATTTAGCAATTAGTGCTATGTAAGAATGTGATATTATTACAGGCAAAATAGTAAAAGTGCCTTACTTTTTTTCTGTAATGACAACAACAAAATTCATGAATAAAAATGAGAATTATATATTTATATGCGGTATTACTTAAATATGAACTACCTTTGGACTACAGTAGAGTCAAACCTTGGAGCTTACACTCATTAAGTGAAATATCAGGTCCTGACACTATTTAAAAATCTCTCACTCTTCTGAGTCACTATAGTTGATTTCGTCTAAATTTAATGCAATTATATTTGTACCTGTGTTGCCAAAACAAAGCAGTATTTTATTCAAATGGTAAATGCTGTCATTAGTTGTTATTAAGTGATTAGAATAATATACATTAAGGTTAAAATGCTGCTAATGTTATGATTGTATTTAGTCTTTTGTTTTACAAACGAATTTAAATGATTTTGAGTTGACAAAAGTACTTATTTAGAATTGGAACCATTCTTATTGGTTAAATGAGTAAATCACTAGTTTAAGAGAAAATGTGTCAGTATAGCACATAATTGGGTATTTCAGACATGCCTTCTAAGTGTATTATACTCAGGGATATAGATACGTAGTATACTCAGGGATATAGATACTCTTTATTATATGTGACTTTAAGGAAAGGTATTATATGTTTGTGACATATCATAGAAAACTCCTCTTGCATTTAACTATTATTTCTAATTTTTAACTTTGTCTCCATAATGCATGTTCTTTAACAAGTCTTTTCTCAGATGTGGCCTTCCCACTAATGACCAATATGTTCTTTTCTTTTGCCAACTGCTATTGATTCCAGTGGGTCAGAGCAAATACGATTTGAACTGTGCTTTATGTTTAATGGCTCTGGTATTTCTGAGCCAATATAGGCATTGTTTCAGATAACTCTATTTGCTGAAATTACCTGACAAATCCTGGAAGGATCACAACTACCAAAAATGATTCCTTTCACTTGATTATTCCACTGACTTTAAGAATATTAATTTTATTTTGGCTGTACACGTAAAGACCAAATCAGCATACATAAATATGATACAATTATTCTTAGTTTGGGATGTACAAAATTAACAACACAAACAAAAGAGAAAGTGTATAGGATTTGAATAAAAGCTCTTTAATTATAAAGAAAGAGCAAAAAGAAACAAAAAAATGACATACTTTCATCCAGGTATGATGCAGAATGAGAGAGAACTAGTACTAAAACTTCAAAAGTTACATTGTCCCCCCATAAGAGTGACTATTTTTAGGGCTGTCTTTATATGAGTCTTAAAGTAAAGCACAGAAACTAAAAAAAAAATGAAGTTTCCTCAAAATTTGCACTTGATAGAAATGTCAACGAAGCTATAATTTTAGTCCAAACTAGGCATATATACCTAGCTAAAGGTACTCTTTCAAATGCATACCCTTTTTATTTGTATTTTGGTGACCTTATTTTAGCTTTTCTTTGAAATTTTCTAACCCACAGAGGATAAAAATTGAAAAAACTACAAATGCAAAGTGAATTATTTTTTCTGTGCCTCCTACCTTAAATTTGGCCACAATAACTTGTATGTGAAAGTAGGAAAGATTATTTGATGGTCACAAATTGCTTGTTGAATAGCAATTTCTGGCAAATTTTTGCTTGAGCACCTAACAAGTAGAGGATAAGAGCTGTGCCTTAGGAATTGTGAGTAATATGAAGGTTGAAGGTTTTAGTAAACAGTAAGCACCGTGCATGTCAGCAATAAATATGGTCACCAAAAGTCTAATAGTGTTTTAGGCTATTCGAAGAGAACCAGCAAAATAATAATTCCTTTCTACTTTGTTCTAGACAATTATGATCAGGTACAGATGTCACACTTAACATAATATACACCAATAGCAGTGACCAGAGGAGAGAGATAGAGATGGTAAAAAAAAAAAAAAAAAAAAAAAAAATCAAAACAATACGCAGTTGAAAGACCTATAGTTTCCAGAAAGACTTGGAGAAGGAAAGACTCAACAGAAGCAATGTAGGGGTCAGATGGGGATCATGCAAACACTTGAAGAGAAGTGGCCACCCCATTTTGTCAGAGAGAGATTTTGTTTAATAATAAGAACTTTCTAATAGATCAGACTCTCCAAAGAAAGAATAGACCACCTCAAAAGTACTCTGTTCCCATTCACTGAAGTATTGATTCAGGCCACACAGATATTTAACCGAAATGCTGTAGACTCGGTAATAAGAGTAAATGAGCTATATAATGTTTAATGTTCCTTCCAAGCCTAAGAGGCCTTGATTCCAGGATGCTCAAATATACAATTAGCTAAGAGAAAGTAAAAACTATTTGTTTTTATAATGAGGAGTGTGAGTACCCATGAAAAAGAATCCATTTAACATATAACTCTAAAAATTTCAGTATCATAAATTTTGTAGGCAAATTTTTTCCAGAATGAAAGAGGTCTAAAAGGTAGGTATAAATTTACCTGACTAAAAATATCCTTGTTTTCCTATTTGAGGTTTATTTACAAAGGAACTAAAAGATTTAAAGTTGAAATAAGAAAAAGTAAGAGCAAACAAAATTTAATGTGGGCATGAGGTAGTATTTCCAAGAAATATAAAGATTTTGTTTTCAGTGTGCAGGTCATGTACAAGAAAAAAAAAATATATGTTTTTTTGGGGGGTTTTTTTGTAAGGGAAAGCAGAACACTCATAGAAGAATGCTATGTTCTCAGTCTTTTAAAACATCCTATATCTATATGTGCCTAGGATCTCATGAACTGCTTCTGTTCCCATAGTTCCCCTACTCAAACTGCCTAGCCTCAGCATATTTTCAAACATACCTTCTTCAGTATGTAGCTATTGTTAGCCCTGGTCTCCTGAACTAAGGATGGATTTAATCTCCGAGCTGCAGCCTCTCAGACTACACTGTCTCTAACTTTCACTCACTATTCTTTTATGGCAACACATTTTAGATTCCAAAGAGATGGGAATTGTGACCCTTCTTATCTATATAGTCCAGAAGGAGAATACAATTGCTGCAATGCAATTTTAAAATATTCCAAAAAGATATAATTCAATAAAAATTTATTTCCAGTCTTACTTCTCATAGATGTCCATATTACACTGAAGAAAATCAATTTTGAATAATTTTGGTAGCTTTGTGAAAGCTTCTTAGAAATTGTCCAAAAATAGTTCAAACTCACTGGACCTTAAGGGCCATCCTCATAGTGTTCATAAGATGCATACAAAAATCCCATTCCCCTGGATAAGAGTAGAAGACATGCCTTAGAACATTTACTGAATATTAAGTTTTTTCTGCTAAGAATTCATCCTTTTTCACATTTAATAATCATCAAACACCATTTCACTCAAGTGCTCAAATATGCCACTGGATCTATAAATAGACTCAATATTTGTTTTGTTGGATCAACACATGTGAATGGAAACCAGAAAAGCATTAATATCAATAGGGGCAGCTTAAGTAATTAACATTTCATCATATTCAGAAATGGCCCAGAAATATGGAATCATTGAATATTGTCCTTTCTGAGACTGCAGAGCTTACCATGTATAATCTGAGATCCAAGGTAAGAGTCATTTCTACAGCATTTCTGACCAAGGGTGGTCCCAGCTAAGGTTGAGTGACTTTCTCCAATGTGCCATGGATACATTTATTTGCCTACCTTAGGAAGTATATTCTGACGTAAGCTCACGCTGACATACTCATAGGTTGCAACTCTACTCACAACTATAAAGTTTGATGGAGACAACAGTAAGCTTCTTTTATAGATGAGGGATACTGTGAGTAATAGCTATCAACATTTCCAGGTTGAAATCATCTCTTTTATTCTTTCTGATGCATAACCCCACAGTTTCCATCAAACACTTGACAAAGAACTTGTGTATTTAAAAAGAAAACTTTTTTTGAGGAAAAGTTTTCCATGATTATGTCAGGAGCAACTTACAGATAGAGGTGTTTAGGAATATTTCTTCAATAGTATTGTTGGAATTAGGAATATTTCTTCAACAATATAAACCATTGGCAAATCAGATGTGTCAGAAAATGCTTACATAAAATAACAAAGACTGCTAAAACCATGGCTGAAACAAATGGAATTTAAGAGAATATAGTCAAAGAAAGAATTAGTGAACACATAGTTCTTTATTATATTCTTATATTCATTAGATGCCCAGAAAGGAATGTCCTTGAAATACATTAGTTTAACTCCCTAAAGAAATACCCTCAGTTAATTACTTCTATGTGATATGCTTTTCATTTTAAGTGAGATGTAAGGATTTACCATTTGAAGTGTTTTTATTTATCTTCTACAGGTAACATGTGTAATTGTCTAGTAAAGTGTCAGCTACATAGTAATGCTTGATAACAGTAAATAAAATGAGGAAGGATTGAACTGCCATCATAGTGTTGGCTAATAATTCATTCCAGGTGAACTAAACAACTAAATCCTCCAAATTTTTATAGGAATTTCATTCAGTCAGGCATTCACATCTTCTGCATATATAATTAATCATTTATATTTAAATTCATAGTTCTCTCTGTTTCTATTTTAAATTTTATACCATTTGTTTTGGCAAAGTATTCCAGCCTCCTGGAATAATTTTAAATCATAATCCTGAATTACTGAATTTACTATACTTCCTAGTGTATAAGAGGTTCCCATCCTTTCATTCAGACATTGCTGACAATAGTGACTTGTGCAGGGCCAAGGACAAAATGCTATGATACTCAATGGATACCTTTTCAAGGGCAAAGATTTGTTCTTTAGGGAGAATGACAGCACAGTGATTTAATTCTATTCATGCTTAGAGCAAATGTGGCCATTCAGCATAATTTCTTAATTATGATAAAAATGAAAATGTAAAGGAAATTATTTCAGACCAAAGTAAAAGCATATAGAATGAAGATATTGTGTAATCTACTTTATGTCCATGAGAGATTTGGATCTTTTAAATTAATCACATTTAATTCTTTGAGCATCTCACCTACATCATTTAAAGTCATAATTAGCACTAAATAGCAAGAGAGGATCACTAACTTAGAGGTCATGGAATGAAGCCAGAGTATTGACATTGGAGTCTACTAATATTATTTGCTTCATCAAACTCCACAAACTTGATGGGTGCAAAGGATGGACATTCAGGCAGTAGCTGTATGATGAAATGAAGTGGAGTCAATGTGCAGTAGAAACATTTAAAACACACAGGCAGATTGGAATATGGCAAGTACAAGTGAAATGGTACGTTTTGAGCAAAATGGTGAAACTACAAGGGCAGAGAAAGAATGGCAATCTGCAAAGGTGTCTGCAAAAGACTAGTGACTCCAGTTATAAACCAATATGCAGCCTCAATGTTAAGGAAGAAAGCACAGCCTTTTGAGTCATGGTCACAGACAGCAACTGTCTGTGCTTTTATCTTCAAAGAAGGGGAAGAGATCATGAAAACACAAGATTAACATTTCTACTTGTAATATTTGAAAATATGTAATTATGACCATTATTAAAAACACAACAAAAGAGCATTTTTTTGTGTCTATGTCTGGTGGTGTCTAGAATACCTCGTCCTTATATATCATCAATATGGGGTAGATTGGGTAACAGTTCAAATTATTTTTCATATTGAATATGTTTTAATTATGAAAGGTAGAGGGAAACTATCATTGTTTAGAGACATTATTAAAATTTAAATGTTAATGTTTTAAGCATAACCTTATGCTAGGGGAAAAATGCTCTATTTGCTATTTGTTTCCAATATGCAAATACAAAATTTACATAACTGTACCCTAATATTTTGCTTATAAAAAGTTGAATTAGTATAAGAAAAGTCTTTTATATCTCCATTGCATATTTGTATTCAGTAATACCATTTGCCCTTTCAACTCATTTCTGGACATAATAAATATATTGCCACCTACTGGTGACTCCATCTGTAAATGTGTGTCCTGTGAAACGTTTGAGAAAATAAATATTGTAAACATTACTTTACATTGTGCAGTGTTTAAGTGTAAACATTATTTTTACAACTCATATACATTGACATGTAAAATCACATTCATATTTTAATATTAGTCCTGTGAATTTTTTCTTTAAATGAAATGTTACTTTATGTATTTTAATTCTACTTTATATATTTGAAATATTACTTTATATAAATGGCTTATATTTATTGAGATGATTTAGGCATCATTTGGAAAGTACAATCTTCTGTTATCTATGTCTGCTGAGTAAAAATGATAGCAGTTTTAAAGGTTTAGTGGAACTTGAGTGTATGCAGTCATTTGTTGATGAGATAAAACCCTGGCCTTGTTCAAACATTTTCTTTCTACTTTTTGGAAAATGTGTATTTTTATTTATAATAAAATAAATCTAAAGTTAAATATTTATTTTTATTGAATCAAGTGTACTCAGTTTTCTTTGTGAAAGACAACCCCCTCCAACGCTACCTAAAATTATTTGTTTTTATGACTTCCTTCAGTTGGTATTTAGACTTCAACTGGCAAAAGAAAACAGTAATTTCAATAATGGATTACTTTCCTTGAGTAATGAACATGTCATGTGTACTTTTAGTTCTATGAATTTCCTCTAAAGCCAGGACTCCAAAGAGATGTTATTCTGGCCTAAAAACAGCATGCATAGACTGAGCATCATATATAGGGTTCCCTGAACCTTCTCTTCGAATGTCTGCTACTCTCCTGTGCCTTGTGGAAAACACATCTTTGCTGTGACAAAGCCTCCCTTCCAAAGAAAAATCCTGGACATAATCTCTCAAAGGGAGGAAACTTCCTTTTTTTTTTTTTTACTTCTCCAGATGATTTCACGGTACCACATATTTTTACGGGTCATTGATTTTTGGTGTCCCCTGATTGCCTTGTCTTTACCCATTTCCTACTCTGGAATATACCCTTCAAGGTAGTGATATATTGATCCACTTCCCTCTTTCTCCTTTCCATGCATGTCCCTGTGAGCTGGTGGTGACAAGGGGAGGGTATAAAGATGATGAAGAGGCAGTTTCTACCCTCAAAAAGCTTACCATTTAATGGCCAGGACTGCCTTTTTTGAGATTAAGAGAATCAATAGCAAAAGGCTAGAAAAACTGATCGAATGAATATATTTTTCCTGTAACTGACAAGAGTTAATTAATGCTGTGAGAGCTAACAATTTCTTCCAAAAACAAGGCTCAAATGTGTGGTTGTTCTATTTTCCAAATTTCACATTTGCTCACAACTCGTTACTGAAGAATAAAGCCGCTATGGCCTCTCTATAACGGGTGTTTGGATTGCAATCTTTAAATCTAATAGCCATCTCACATGATAAAGAAATCAGAAGAGTCAGAGAGCAGATGAAGACTATATTTGAAGGGGGCAGAGGCTCTTCAAGTGCTTCTGAAATCACCCCTGTAAGCACCTCATGTCAGCCAGACAGTCTATAGCTAGAAATAATATTAACAATGTACAATGCTGTTCCTGAATATTAGATCTAGATTCGCATTAATGCAAAATACATATGTAGAAATGCTATTATTTCAACTGCAAATTAATTTATAAGAGTGGTTCAGAATGTTAAATACCTTTACAGAAGAAAAGTATTTTTTTCCACTCTGTGCAGGAGTATTTTATATCTGTAGTCAAGTTGTTGTTGCCGAGATACCTTGGCTTCCTGGTGATTTATAAAAAGCAGGAAAAATCTGTGAGCATTATTGGTATTGTGTGCATGCTGTCTCCAGTTATGTGCCCCGACTGTTCGGGTCAATGTTCCCAAGATTCAGCCATGGTAGGCTAATGTTTCTCTAGCCACAATTATGTAAGGGTAATAATTACAATAAATGAAGTGCTATGTAAGAATGGATAACTTTACTAAGTTATAAACATGAACATCCACCAAATACGTAGGGAAATACCTTGTATAAAGTTATGGAAAATATGTATTATAATGAAAATGTAAGTATTCACTTAGGCAACATTTATTTATCATCTATGATTTGTCCTATTTTAGGTTTTTAGTAAAAATAGGAAATGGTTCCCCTCCTTAAAGGACTGAGTCCCAAAAGCATGACAGACATACACAAATACACACTGTAGTAAGGGTGGAGTAGCATATTCTGCCTACTGGATCATTATTTCTCAGGCTCCTTTGTTCGCTCCTCATCCTCTGATTTCTTAGAATGGGTGTTCCTTGGCATTCTTTCCTCCGCTTCTGACTATGCATTACCCCAGAGCAATTTCTTCCCTACGATTGGCTTCAATTAGCCCCCGTTGCTGGTAAGTCCTAGATATTTCTTTTCAGTCTAGATAGTTCCT
>NC_138369.1:109555752-109570342 GCF_054177405.1 Leptonychotes weddellii | reverse complement strand
GAAGGGAAGGGAAGGGAAGGGAAGGGAGGAGGAGGGGAGGGGAAAGGAGGGAAGGAAGGGGAGGGAGGAGGAGGAGGAGGGGAGGGGGAAGGAAGTGGGGAGGAGAGGGGAGAGGAGAGGGAGGAGGGGAGGGGAAGGGGAAAAAAAGACATCATTATGATGCTCTGTGGCCTGGCCAGAAACCTAGGCACTACTCAGATTCTCTTCTTTGTCTTTTTCTCACTGTCTAGTCTGTGTGCCCCCTTTGCATGTCCCTATGATACACCTTGAAGTCTTGCATCTGAATATGCTCCTTTCCCATTGCCTCAGTGCAGGGTTTCATTCATCCACCTACCCATACCTTCATTTAGCAAATATCTCTGAAGCAGCGTCTCCATTTCAGGCCTTCATCTTCTTGTTGCAATAATCTCCTGTTTTGTGCCCCTAAAATCATTTTAGTAAAACAGAAATTTTATCATTTCACCCAGAGTAATGATTCCCAAATGCAAATCTGATCCTATAATTTCTCCACTGAAATATCTCCCTTGGCTTTTCATGGCCCTGAGACTTGGTTTTCACATTTTAGGGGTGAGAGAAAGAGGTGTCAGGAACTTGTTAAAATAATAATCATCTTTCAGCATCTAATCTTATTGTAGAATTGATGTAAAGCAGACAGAAAATGTCAAACCTGCTTCCCTTTCTCCACACCATATCAGAGCCCCATCTCTGAATGGCTTTGAATGGCCAGATAACAGCAATAATTGATTCCTCCTTTGTTCCTTTCCTTCCCAACTAACTGAGAAAAAACTAAAGAACATGTTTTCTCATATATGGTATATATAAATAAGGGGTGTTTTTTAATGTTTGCTGAGGGACAATGAGGAGTCTGGTGATAGCCTATGTTAGATACCAAACTTCTTACCACAAAAAGCAAAGGTAGCTAAATTAGCAGAATATCCCCACCATCCTACCTTCACGAGATTCTCTCTACCACCCAAATGGCATCCCTCCCCTTCTTACTGATGTGAGCAGTTGAAACGGTATGAAAAGAGGAAAATGGAAATGCCATGGAATACTGTAATATGATAATGGTATCCTTCCAACGTGTTTGTGAAAGCCTCTCTCTCTGTCAGATTTAGCCCTCTGACAACATGGCATAAGGAATATAATCTGGCCAAGAATACCTTCTAAGAGACTTCAAGCCAAATGCTTAATTGCCCCAAGAGATTAGAGGCCATGGAGGTATGGATTCTAGAGCATGTTAACATAAAACCTTTCTTAAAATAGGAGTTCAATATGCCAGACAGATAAATTTGGAGTCACTCCTGTTGAAGCTGGGTCGATCATTGGAACTCTGCTTTCTCCGCTGCCTGTCCCTGCCCTCAATACAATGCCTTTTGCCCTCCACCTACTGGTTTCATCTTGAGGAGCCTGATTTTAAACCCACTAGCCTATGAGATAAAGTCTGTACCCTTTAATACAGCATACTAAGCCTTCCAGAGTCCTGTTCCTAGTATTTTTATCCTGATCTCTTACTTGGCACCACCCTCCCAGCCACTAAATTGCCCCTGCCTCCACTCCCCTCCCCAAGCCCCCTGCTCCACACACTCTGCACCTGCCCACTGGTTATGTACCAAATTACTTCAAGAAAATGGCCCTTGCTGGCGCGGTTCCTTTTGTATTCCCCACCCAGTCCTGTTTCCAACTACCCATCACATCTCACTTTTTAGAGATAGCTTAGGGATCATCATCCATCAAAAGTGTTTGCTGGCCCCTCAGAATTGACCACTTCCCCGTATCTTATCCCACTGCACACTGTATGCACTTCTGAAGCAATGTCTATAAAATTGTATTACATTCTGCTTATTATTAATTGGTTTCTTTCAAATATGGTGAATTTTAAAAATACATAAAATGCAAAGAGAATAACAAGCATTTATATTCCTTCCATCCACAATTAACCACTTAAAAATTTATTGATTTGATTTGATTATTACCATATATATTATTTTATTATTATTTTATTTTTTATTAAAAATTTATTAATCTTTTTGGTTTTTGTATTTTTAAAGAAAATCACTTTTGTTTAAAATGAATTATGCGTGAGGCACCTGGGTGACTCAGTCAGTTAAGCGTCAGACTCTTGCTTTCAGCTCAGGTCATGATCTGAGGGTCGCTGGGCATGGAGCCTGCTTGAGGTTCTCTCTCTCCCTCTCCCTTTGCCCCTCCCCCGTCTATAAATAAATAAAATTATGCTTATTGTAAATAATTCAAATAGTGCTGAAAATCAGGAAAATGAATATTAAGAAAACTCAGAACTTGATCACTCAGAAATATACTTCATAATTATTATTCATGTCATCATACAAAGCATATGTACAGATAGGATGAGGAAGCCAGTTTGGCTGAGATTTTATCAAAAGGAACCATACTGTAGATAAGAGTTATGTGCTAATTTTAGCAAGAAAAAAGAAACTAAAGAACATCTGAAGGAACTATTTAACCAAGCAAATTGGTCTTCACAGTAACGATATTATTATTTAAAAGACTTCCAAGTTTGCAAAGTAAGTTTACAAAAAGCATTCAGATGCTGGACTCAGACTGGTTTTCTTTCCCAAAACACATTAAGTTTCAGACAGTATTCATTAACTTCCTGCTATGGAACATGAAAACTCTAATGCCTTTATAATTCTATCTTTTCCTTCTACCTTCTTATTCATTAATTATATTATTAATTTTATATTGTCCAGGTTTTAACATGTACATAATATTTTTAAAAACTTTTATTCTGGTATAATTTTATTTATTTTTTTTAAAGATTTTATTTATTTTTCAACAGAGAGAGAGGGAACACAAGCAGGGGGAGTGGGAGAGGGAGAAGCAGGCTTCCCGTAGAGCAGGGAGCCCGATGCGGGGCTCAATCCCAGGACCCTGGGATCATGACCCCAGCCGAAAGCAGACACTTAACAACTGAGCCACCCAGGCACCCAATTCTGGTATAATTTTAAATATACAGAAAAGAAGCAAAAGCAGTACAAGGAATTCTCATTTACCTTATACCTAGATTCCTCAAATATTACATTTCACCACACTTGTGTTATCATTTTATGTGTCTAGATTTTTTTCCTGAAATGTTTGAGAGAAAGTCGGACATAATCTCTCTTTATCTCTAAATTCTTCAGTGTGCATTTCCTAAAAGTAGGGACATTCTCTTATATAAATGCAATGCAATTATCAAAATCAAGAAATTAACATGGTTAAAGTAGTATTATCTAATGTCCAGACTTGGTTCAGACATTACCAATTATCCCACTAATGTCCTTTTTCTGATCCAGGATCAATCCAGGATCATTTATTGCCTTTAGTTGTTATGTCGTTTTACTCTCCTTTAATCTTTAACAGACTCAATCTTTGTCTTTCATGATCCTAACCTTTTTGAAGCTCACAAGCCATTTATTCTTCAGCCTGTCCTATAGTGGTTCTGTGTGTTGATGGGTTACACACAAGATTTTCCAAAGCTTTGCCTTCCTGGTTCAGGAATGGCTGGAATTCCCTAAGTTCTTTCACCTATAAAATAACACTTTGGCTGTTTGGGGGCTTGGGGGAATTATATTTTCTTCCTCTTAGACCAGTGGTTCTCAATCCTGGCTGCACATTGGTATCACCTAGGTAGCTTTCAGGGATGGGAAGTCATCTTTGTAGCCTGACAGGAGTGGGGGATAGAACTCAGTTGAGGTAGATTGGTACTTGGTTGGAATACCTGGGCTTCAAATACTGTACTACAGCTCACTTTGTCTATTCGTGCCAGAGGGTGCTCTGTCCTTTGGAGTATTCCTCCAAGTGAGTGTGTAGTGCAGAGTCTTTATTTTCCTCAGAAGCATCCAGCCCAGCCTAGTGTCTCAATTCTGCTTGTTTCTTCCCAAATGCTGTTTTTATTACCCTCCAGTAACAATAATAAAAGGATATGGACAGTGAAAATAATAAAAGGATATGGACACACATTTGCTTCTCCCAACTCTGGGGGTATCCATAATTCAGTACTTTGTTGGTCTACCTATATTGCTCAGAGCCTTAGTAAGTCTTTCTGTTCCATTCCAGAATCATATTTCTTTTCATGAGTGCCAATTTTATTGCATGAGTTTATGCTCATTTCCTTATTTGGTTACTGTCAATTATTTTATTGTTGCAGTTTACACTTTCCCATATTGCAAGGTGTTGGAAAAGTGGAGATTCTGCGATGCAATTTCAACCTATCATCTTAAGGTAGAACAGCACTTATTTATACGTATGTCTTTTTCTAATGGACTATAAGTCCCAGAAAGGAAGGTCTGTTTTAGTTGACTTAGGGCATGGCAGATTGCCTGGTACATGATAAGCATTCAATGAATGTGTTTTGAGTGATCTTTAAAAAATATAATAAGAAGACAAATAGGGGAGCATCAAGATGTTATTCATTTCATCGAAACTTGGACTTTTCATTCAAAGTGCTATTATTATGTGTTTGAACATCAAGTACACAGTACATAATTGTACATATTATCTAATTATTTCTGACTTCATCTCAACATATACTGAATATCAGTAAAATCTTACTCTTTCCAAATCTCCCTTCCAATTGTTTATAGCTCAGACCAATGGATACAAAGTAAGATTCAACAGACTCACTAATTTACCAAACATCCTTTTTCTCCCACTTTTTTGATAATTATAGGCACATCCTTTTATTCTGACCAGAAAGATCCCTTAAAATTCACAATAACATTACCACTTCCTAAAACAAATCAAAACACCTTTATACCTAAAGATTATGTAAAAACAGCCAACTCCTTTATTTTTGTAAAAATTTCTTTCCTGGCAATGTAAAAAACAGGTGTTCTTCTCCCTCTGTACCCCAGTGTCCCTAAGTGAAGCATTATATTTATGCACAAATGGATGAACAGACTTAACTGATGAATTAATTTACAATTCAAAAAACTTTTTTAATATTACTTACAATAACACTATTCAACAGGTGAAAATGAAGGATGGAAAAAAATAGAATGGAGTGAAATAAAATACAAAAAACAGGTTAGGATTTGTGGAAAGCTAAATAATGGCCTGGCAAATATGCCCACATTCTAGCGCCCCGAGCCTGTGGATAATGCTACCTTACCTGGCAGATTCTGCAGATGTGATGAAGCTAAAGAGTTTGAGAATATTCTGGATTATTCTGGTGTGCCCAATATAATCACAAGGGTCCTTTAAGAGGGAGGCAAGAGGTTCAAAGTAAAAGAAGACAGTGTAATCAAGGTCTAGCTTGGAGGGATGCAGCCATGAGTCAAGGAATGCCAGGAGTTTCTAGAAGCTAGAAGAAGCAAAGAATGGATTCCCCTCCTGTCAGTAGAACCAGTAGAACCAGTCCTATCAACACCTTGACTTCAGTCTAGTGAGACTGATTTTGGACTTGGGACCTCTGGAACTGTAAGATAATAAATTTGTGTTGTTGCCACAAAGTTTGTGGTAATTTGTTAAAGCAGTAGGAAAGTAATGCAGGATGGTTAAGGCATTCCATAAGGGCCTATAAAATATCTTAGAAATAAGGAAAGGCTGTATGATAAAGTCAAAAGTAGAATGCTTTCTTTGTTGCTTTCTTAAAATATGTGATGAAACTATTGCTCATCATCATACAGCAAGGTTTCCGTAGTGTCCAACTTTTAGAATTGTTTCATATTTCTTTTTAAAGTTCTATATGTTGACACACATGAGTGTGAAATTCTCCATAGCCCTCTGCAACATGAATTAATTTTGTTGTTGTTGTTTTCCTTCAATAACACCTCTGACGTAATTACATCTTATTGGCTTTATAAAATAAAGCTCCCTGACTGTGAAAGGAGAGATGTTATTCGAAATGCTAGTCTCTGTGATCAAGATATCTGCTACATCAAGGAAAAGCCACCAAGTCCCAGAGAGTTTTCACACCTGAAAATTAAACCAATTTGTTTTGCAAATCTGTGTTATGTAAATTACAAAATCAATCACTAAATAGAGATGTCTTAACAAATGATTTTCTAAAAGGATTAAAGATTCTCGGGCGCCTGGGTGGCTTAGTTGGTTAAACGACTGCCTTCGGCTCAGGTCATGATCCTGGAGTCCCGGGATCGAGTCCCACATCGGGCTTCCTGCTCAGCAGGGAGTCTGCTTCTCCCTCTGACCCTCCTCCCTCTCATGCTCTCTGTCTCTCATTCTCTCTCTCTCAAATAAATAAAATCTTTAAATAAATAAATAAATAAATAAAAGGATTAAAGATTCTCTACAGAGGTCAGTTCCTCAAATGTCCCCCCAATACAAATGCATACGTTTAACAGTCTATGGTGAGACTGGTTATTTAACTAACACCATTCTATAGGATATATCTTGAAATATTAGATTGACATCGGAGAATGTTCTAGACAATAACATAATATAATTTCCCTCTTTCTTAAAAGAGTATAAAGTTCATGTTTCTAGAATTTCCTGAGTGCATGTCATGGTTAAGTGCATGGGCTCTGAAGCCAGACTGCCTGGATTGAATTCCAGCTCTGCCGCTTGTGACCTGAGGTTAATTACATAATCTCTTTCTATTTCATCAGGACAGTGGGAAAATAGTAATACCCACTTCATTTGATTGTTTTGAGGGTTAAATAAGTTAAAGCATGTAAAATACTTATTGATAGAATGAGACCATGTGTTGGGGCAGCTGGGAGGCTCAGTCGGTTAAGGGTTAAGCATCCACCTTCCTCTCAGGTCAAGATCCCAGGGTCCTGGGATTGAGCCCCACCCCCCTGCTCAGCAGGAGAGTCTGCTTCTCCCTCCCCCCACCCTTTTGCTCTCTCTTCTCTCAAATAAATAAATAAAATCTTTAAAAAACAAAAAAAGATGCCCGGCTAGCTCAGTCGGTAGAGCATGAGACTCTTAAAAAACAAAAAAAGAATGAGGCCTTGTGGCAGTAAGCCCTCAGCTATTATTATTAAAGTCAGGAATATAAAATAACTGTCAATCGATCTTATATATACAGATGTAGCTACATTATGTAATCAGCAAATATTTATTAGGGTCCACCATATTCTAGGCAGTAAAATGTCAGCATCATTTATTATAAAATGAATCTCTTTCAGCCAAACTTTTAGCAGCTATCTGAGAACAGAAATTTTAGCACTCAGAAAGGACTTTTTTTTTTCTTTTTTACATACCTTTTTTTTCTTTTAGCCATCAAAGGAAAGTTAGCCAAAAAGTCAACTCTTCGGCCACAGTCACCTGCAAAGGATACAGCATGTTCAACAAGAACATCACATTCAAATGCAGGCAAATGATCCGCCTCCCAGAGAAAACCTGGACCATTGTAGCGGGTATTTATTTGCAACTGGGTTGTAAGGAGAAGTCTGGAAGTTGAAACAAAACTTGTAATTGTTTATTGTCTTCATATCAACCTAAATTTGATTACATCACCCCGGGTGGGTTTCATTATCAGTCATTCTGAGACATTTACCCCTATCTTGGTCATGACAGGGTGCCAGGGTCTTATACTCAAAGCCCTCCATACTCTACTCCACACTATTTGCTATGAATTACTCATGGTCCAAGCCAGAATAGTCCACTGATGTCCTCTGGCTCCGCTGCTTCCTTGACATGCTTGGCATACAGGAACTTCTACCTAAAAACCCTCATCTAGGGTTGCCATCCTATAGGCATCCTGTCTATATAGGTATATCCATTCCTTTCTGAATTTTACACACACACACACACACCCATCCTACTGCAATCAGGTGGGAACAATAGAACAATGCAAGAATGAGAAGATGACTGGGACGGAGACTTCTGTCTCCTAACAGAAACTGTCTTCTCTTCCTTTCAGTGCTAAAACTCTCCATATTTAGCTAACATGCACACACCTAACTGGACAATACATGTCCTAGCTTCTTCAGAGTTGAGTGTGACTGTGTTACATTTTGACCAATGGGAAGTGAGATAGAAGTTATTAAAACTAATAAAACTTGATCAAGATTGTCAAAAGATTTAAAAAAAAGATGTAAATTACCAATATTATAAATGAAAAGGGAAATCATTACTTACTCCCAGCACATTAAAGGGACTTAACAAATAATTTCATTCATATAATCACTTAGATAAAATAGATCAATTCCTTGAAAACCCAAAACTCTAATGTCACCCAAGATGAAATAGATAACACAAAATGTCCTATAACTGTTAAAACAATTGAATTAACAATTAAAAGACTTCCAAAAAAGAAATCTCTAAACCCAGCTAGTTTCACGGGTGAATCTGTGTTCTGATTGTGGTGGTGGTTTTGCAAATCTATACATATGTTGAAATTCACAAAGCTATAGATGTTTAAAATTCATAGAAATGAATATAGTAGCTCACATATAAGTTAAAAATTTATTTCTCTCATTTCTCTGTAGGGCATGTAAGCATCTTGTCTCCATGTTATCCAGGGACCAGATTTTCTCTTATTTGTTGCTCTGTGAATCCCTAGGATTTTGGAATGTATGATCACTTCCTGCTGGTAAGGCTTTGGAAACTAAAGATTAGTAGTGAAGGTCAGTTTGGCTATGGGTGAAGAGGTAGAGAAATGGAAAATATATTTCAGCTGGGGAAATATTGAGCCAGGATACAGAAGTAAGACTGGGGCTACCAAAAAAAGTAAATTTCGGAGAAATTAATATAAAGATATAGCATATGCAAATTTTCATAATAAGAAAATCAGTTTCTCTTCATGGATTCTAAAACTGACTTTTTACTATTTACTTACATAGCAAAAGGTTCATAATCAGAATCCCAAGTGTGGACATATATACAATTATCTATTAGCTTTTATAATTTGCAGTTTCTATATATTTAGAAAAGTTTTAAAACAAGATAATTGGCCTTAAATAAAATCTGGGTATAATATTTTTTTTTATCTTTGATGCCTCTGACCTCCTTTTTTCAAACTATTGTTCTCCCCTTCCACCTCCAAAGTTTATCCTGTGTCTCATTTCTTCTCTCACCTTATAGTTAGCTAATTGCTACACATCAGTAGACTACATTTTAAGATTTTGTTTCTCCTAGGAATATTTGCATTTCAGTAAGTTTCTCTTGTAGGTTAAATCCTCAAGACCCAAAGGAATAAATCTCTAATGATGGAAATGACAGGTCAAGGGGTAAAGCATTCAGGGACCTGGTTTAGCCGCGCAAGCCCTCCAAGCAAGCATGTCTACATGCTTTTTCAGGGAAATCCTTTTATTCATCTCACGTGGGAAGGAGGTAAAGGAGACAAATAAGGAAATACCCAAAGCCGATACTAGTTACATAAGCTGTTTCTTGATATTCTTCCTAAAAGTTATTACTCAAGCAGTTTTACTTTCCTATAAGGAGGGGAAAAGGTGAAACAATTTGCATATAATTTGTATTGCTTCATTAACTATAACTGCAACGGTTTGAATTGTAAACTAAGTGTGAACATTGTGAAGGAGTATTTAAAGTATAAAAGGGTACATCCACATGTTTCTATCTATATTTATCATAATAACTCTCATATAATCAACAAATTCTGTTTAATGTAAATACATTATATAATTTTCCTATATAGCGATTGGATGATTAAATTTAATTATGGGGGCACCTAGGTGGCTCAGATGGTTAAGCGTCTGCCTTCGGCTCAGGTCATGATTCCAGGGTCCTGGGATCAAGCCCCACATCGGGCTCCTTGCTCAGCGGGAAGCCTGCTTCTCCCTCTCCTTCTACTGCTCCCCCTGCTTGTGCTCTCTCGCTCTCTCTGTCAAGTAAATAAATAAAATCTTTAAAATAAATAAATAAATTTAATTATGGCCTTTTTACTGAAAAAATTATAGTACCTTGTAAAACTAGAACCAAATTAGACATATATATCTGCTAGAGTATATTACATATTTGAAAATCACGTGTTCGTGACATTTTAAATTCCACGTAATAAATGAGTCTGTATATATTTTTATATATATATTTTTATATATAACCTCCATAAAATGTAAAAGACTATACAAATACACTGCAGTGCTTTTATTACAATTAACATATGTATCATGATTTTAATTTACGGAGTTAATAAAGGGATAAAAATTCACAAAGTAAAATTTTGGAAAACAATTTAACCTTACAGCAAATTTTAGGTTTTCCTCTATCAAAACAAGGTCATGGGCCTATCTACAAAATATTGACCTGCTTACCTACACTGACATGAACCAACCTCTCCACTTTTAATCACTGAATCATTCATATCAGTAATCCTCACACTAGTGATTTCATTTTGTTCTCATCCCTATCCCCATGTCCTACCCCCTCAGGACTTCTTTCACTGAGTTACATTTGGAGTGGTATCTTTAGCTGATACTTGTGTTAGGTAAAATCTAGAGCACTAGAAGGAACGCCCTGAGGCAGAGTCCCAAGTCCTTGAAGGGCAATGATTGAGACCTGAGCTGGAGGCAAGGACAATAATAAATAAGCTACACATTAAAAGCCCAGGGGTACAACATCCTGACCTTGTGGCTTCGAAGACCTTGAGGCTGACAGATAAAGAGCCTCAGGTGTGAAGCCTGCTCTCCCCTCTTCCACTTCTGGCCCATGGTAACCCCTAGACTCAATATAATGCATTCACTTTGCAATTACAGCTCCCTGCCCCTCTCCCCATCACACCCCCACGGAGAAAGGCTGCCATGACAGTTGGGTGTAAACCTTGTAGGGTCAAAATTTTCCTCTCCTAACCCGTGGGGGTGAGTTTCCCAAATGATTGAAAGCCGTCTCCATTAGAGACCATCCCACTGTACGTCACAGCTCCTCCCAGCCCAGAGAGTCTCCCAAATATCCAATTCTAAAACACCCTAGGGGCCAGTTCCACCTTGTGGAACCTGCCTGCTCTCCCACCTTGATTATACTTTTTGCTTTGATAAGCTGCTTAGTGCTTGCTACTTTCCTTCTGGCTGTCTTTATTAGAGCCTGGATCCTCATGTATATCTTTTCATGGGGAATCTAAGAACCAAGACCTCCATTCACACAACACAGCAAATTCTCCCCTGGTAACACTTTTAAACTAGGGACTTTGCCCTTTCTTTTGATCACACAGTGGAAAGAAGAGGCATTATGTTTGCTTGGGATTTATCCTCACCCATGATTCTGGATTTTTTTTGTATGAGCACATTCATTTAAAGGGAAAAGTGTGGGTTAGGCACACTGACTCATGTGAGCTTCTCAGGCAGGGGCATACTATGGTACACCATCAAACTGAGATTCTTTAAATATTCATTGACATTTATTTAGAGATAAGACAGCACCAGAGCAAAGGATGGAGAAGAAAGAGCTCCTTCTTAGTGCTTAGCCTCTCCTGTATTTTCCTAAAAAATTTAGCTTTGGTGAAAAATTCTCACACCATCATTTAGCAAATTAAAACCTTTCTGGTTAACTAGATTCATCTTCCTCAGAGGCAGTTTATTATCTACTATAATTCAAGCACACAGTTTGGCTCTCACCTTCAGCACCAAGCAGCTCATCAAAATATTTTCATAGGTTTGCATTCTCCCTGTACCAGACCAGTTCCAATAAACAGAATTTTGTCCATTTCATAAGATTTCCATCAGAGTTGTTTCCATTCTTGTAACACCTCTGGAAGTTGCTCAAGAACATTTAATAGTATCCATTCATATCGGTACCTCCTCTGCCTTCTCTGTTAACTTCTCTGTGTTGCGTTGTTTGTGGGATACAGCCTCAAATCATCGCATTCCACATATATGTATATGAAACATACATTGTAATACACAAAATATCAATTTAATCTATGAAATATAATTTACTGTTTAACATCTCTCATTCAGGTCTGTGATTTAGGAGACACAAAATAAACGTAAAACCTGGTTATTGCCTTCAATATATAGTCCACCATATGTGCTCTTCCAAAAGTTAATTATATTGGGGAAATTTATTCTTTGAAAGTAACAGTGGATGTGCTTTAAATCTACCATGTTCTAGAATATGTTTTGAACTTCTGGGTCTCAGAGGAACTATGAGTTTTGTCCCTAGCTATTCATAGGAGAGTGAGAGGATTGGGGCAATGAAATGGACTGCATAGATGAAAAAGGACTGTCCCTCTTCAATATATTTACATTAGGGGGAAATATTTTTTTTATTAGTCCCTCTTCAATATATTTAGATAAGGAGGAAAAACAAAATAAAACAAACATTTGAAATAGCACAAAGGCCCTCAGCTTATTAGTTTTTTAGAAGCTTGTTTTTGTAGATGCCATGGCATTCTGTTTGGAATACAGCCCCAAACCCCTATATTCCATTATAATTAACTGGGCTGCATGTGACTATTCTACTGATGGGCTGATTTTGAGATGGAAATTTTGGAGGAATCACATCAAATGCCAGAGAATGCACACACATTTAGTATAAAAGAATTGTAATTAAACTTCAGTCATCCTCTCCTACAGAGAACATTGAATTAGAGTCAAAATTGGTTTCTATTATGTTTAAGTCTATCAGAGGCACGGGGGAAAATCATTAAGACACTAGAGCAAAATGAAATCTGTGGGCAAATGTTCTATTTATTATAAAGTGTACGTGAATTCGAAGCTTTCCAGAGGGTGGGTGCTGAGGGCAACCTCCTGGAGGGATGCAAATGTAGTCTCTAGTGATTCTCACCAACATAACCCTGCCACAGAGTAGAGATTCTGGGATATTTGGATAAGAAATTCCTCCATGGAGGGCACAGCTACCGTAGAAGAACCTATGAAAAATCAAGAAAAATGTGGAATCTCTTTGGATTTAAACTTAAGTTTGCTCTGCCTTTGTCCCTTTTTCCCCACTTAGATTCAGATTAAGTCATCAAAGTCACCCATATCTTTCCAAAAACTCCTTCCTTCTTATCCTCTCTGAAGCAGAATTTCTTGGGGTAAGAGGAAGAAAGCACCTCTCTAATGCTGATTTGGGAAGAATGAGCCAATCTTCCTATCACTATGATTCATTATTGTCCAACACCATGAGCAGAGCAAAAGGATATTTGATGAAAAATGCCAAATTAAGAGTCCAAAAGTTCAACTGAGCACAAGCAGGATAAATGCAAAGAAAATCATAACAACAGACACATCGTAATTAAATTGCTCAAACTTTTTCCTCTTCTCTGTCCTATGCACTTATAGATGAAACTATCTATAAAAGGCTTTTGTTGTCATAATTGTCATTTCGTTACTAAGTAAATACAACTTAGATGGCATCCAAGACGGACCCACCCAGTCTTAATCATTCTGTAAACCACACTTTTTCAATATGAAAGCAAAATGTGCAGGCAATCTCTAACTTGCCATTCAGTTGTATTTTAAAACACATTTTTAGGTGACTATCTGAATGCATTTGTCAGATTCACAGTGATTTCCATGGTGATATATTCTCAGGTTAAC
Organism: Leptonychotes weddellii; assembly: GCF_054177405.1. NCBI lineage: Eukaryota > Metazoa > Chordata > Mammalia > Carnivora > Phocidae > Leptonychotes > Leptonychotes weddellii. The sequence continues at coordinate 109,556,918 of NC_138369.1, read as the reverse complement.
CAGAGAAATACATTTAACTCATAATATACAAGAATTATAGAGCAAATTATATGACATACAGGTAATAAGAATTCTCTAGAAACTATAGTTACTGATTTTTCAAGAAATGCCTGGAACACGCCCCATGTTCGCTGTAGTGGGATAGGAAGTTTTCCTTCCAACTCCACCCCTACTTCTCTGGCTTTTAGAACAGAAACTCTATCAGCTTCAAGCCAGTGCAGGAATTCTGAGAGATGGAGCTGAGGAAAAGTTGGTACTGAAGCCCATTGGTGTTACAATGTCTTGGAAACCTTTCAGTTGCCATTTGGCACACATAGTCTTTGTTTTTTCTTGTCAGCCATAAAGATGGCTTAGCCTGTAAGACATCTGATAACATTACCTTTGGATTCTGACTCAAGTCCACTTAGACTACCACACGGTTTTGCATCTTTCCTCCTATTTGACTTATCCTAAAATAGATTCAAAAGGACTTTCCAAGGTGTTTTGTTTCCTTTGAGTTTTGTCTACTTAAATCAATTTTTATTGCAACTTACAATGCAGAAACAAACAAAATTTCCTATTATGAGCCTCTCAGATTTTTTCTTTTCATGTAGACTCTATTGTCTTTACACAGTGTTACAGCAGCTTGCTATGAGTGCTGGGCAAATTTTTTTTTTAATTTTATTTATTTATTTGACAGAGAGAGGCACAACGAGAGAGGGAACACAAGCAGGAGAAGTGGGAGAAGGAAAAGCAGGCTTCCCGCTGAGCAGGGAACCCGATGCGGGGCTCGATCCCAGGACCCTGAGATCATGACCTGAGCCGAAGGCAGAAGCTTAATGACTGAGCCACCCAGGTGCCCCAATATTTTTGATTAATGATAATTTAATTACCAATGTTCTTACATAATTTTGAAAAATGAAATACAATAAATTTAAGGTTCATCTTCTAATAAATGTCTTTTCCTTACATTCTGATGTGTTTTTGTAAGGTGGGAAAGAATATGATGGGATTACATATATATAAATTGGGTACTGAACAGTATCTATAGTCTTTTTTTTTTTTTTTTTGACAGAGAGAGACACAGCGAGAGAGGGAACATAAGCAGGGGGAGTGGGAGAGGGAGAAACAGGCTTCCCGCTGAGCAGGGAGCCCCATGTGGCGCTGGATCCCAGGACCCTGGGATC
>NC_138369.1:109516626-109555652 GCF_054177405.1 Leptonychotes weddellii | reverse complement strand
AGCAGGGGGAGTGGGAGAGGGAGAAACAGGCTTCCCGCTGAGCAGGGAGCCCCATGTGGCGCTGGATCCCAGGACCCTGGGATCATGACCTGAGCCGAAGGCAGACTTAACGACTGAGCCACCCAGGTGCCCCCAGTATCTATATTCTATCTTACCAGTGCAAACATGGGTCATATGACCTCAGTGACAATGTGTAAAAATGTTAAAGAACACCTCTGTAGAAAATATGGAATCTTGGGGCGCCTGGGTAGCTCAGTTGTTAAGCGTCTGCCTTCAGCTCAGGCCATGGTCCCAGGGTCCTGGGATCAAGCCCCGCATCCGGCTCCCTGCACTGCGGGAAGCTCCACTCCCACTCCCCCTGCTTGTGTTCTCTCTCTCGCTGTGTCTCTCTGTCAAATAAATAAAATCTTTAAAAAAAAAAAAAAAGAAAATATGGAATCTTTATAGACAGAAAGAACTAAGAAAACCATCTTTTGGGTTTAGTAGAAATACCAGGTCTCTTGCTTTCTTGGGCATTTGACAAGACATCTTGAGGTAAAGTCTGAGGTAATACATTAAGTGGCATGTGCCAGGGCTCAGCATTGAGGTAAGAATGGAGGAGAAATGGAAAAACATGTTTTCTTCTTTCACCACTTCACTCTGAAATCCTGCCTCCTTACAGTTTGTCTTAGATGGTATCAGAAGCAAGAGGAGAATTTAGATCCATCCATTTCCCCAAACTAGTTAAGAGTGAAGTTGGTTCATCAAGTAAATTTAGAAAGGGAGAAAGAACACAAAGAGTAGAAACATGAAGTGAAGTTCAAGGATTTTCCTATGTTCCCACAAATATGGGAGGGATATAAAATTTAGAGCCTACCTTTTTATCATGTCCCATATTCAGAGTTGATGGAAGCATAGTACAAAGCACAGATCAGCCAGCTTTTTCTAGAAAGAGTCACATAGTAAATATTGTAAGGTTTACAGGTCACATGGCCTGTCACAACTACCCAACTCTGCTATTGTAGCAAGAAAGCAGCCTCAGACGTTATGTAAATGGATGGGTATGACTGTGTTCTAATAAAACTTTATTTACAAAAGCAGGCTGTAGGCATGATTTGACTTGAGGGCCATACTTTGCTGATGCCTGCTACAGTGGATAAAACACTGGATTTAGTTTAGCTGTTAACTAACGTAATCTATAACCTCCTGCGTAAGTTTGCTTAATCCTCTTCAAGGTCTCTTTTTCCTCAGCTTCCTCATATGTAAAATGGGCATTAAACTAGCTCCATAATAATGTATGTATGCCTGTTATACATATATGCATTTATAGCATACATATGATAAACTTATATTGTATTTATCAGGGTCAATATTGTAATAGACAAACCTTGATGCTTAGCAGCATAAAAAAATGAAAGTTTATTTCTCACTCCCATGAAATCCAAAACTGATGCTCCTTGTGGGTGGTTCTCTGGGGCAGCCCTCCTACAAGCTGTGATTCAGGAACGCATCTCCATTGTTCGGCTCCACCACTCAAAGACACATCAGTGTCATGCAGCAGCAGTTCTAAGGGAAGAGAACACTGGAGATCAAATGTCCCACACTTACCTATCTCAGCCTGGAGGTGCACACATTCCGTTGGTCACGGGGATACAAGGGAAAGTTCCAGAAAAATAAAGTCCTCTAGTGGGCAGCCATTGTCCAGCCAACAACTGCACACTATGGCAGCGATGAACAAATCGTTAGTAGTCAGACAGCAATATCTGGCACAATTACAAACACAAAATATTAAAAAAAAAATGTGTCGGGGGGGGTGTCCTACAAAAATATTTGTTATGCGCATTTGCAGATGTATTCCCAGAACAATTAAGTCAGGCCCCTCTGAAAACTGGATAAAAATGAATAAATATATTTATTTTATTAATGAAGTAACAGACACATCAAAAGTTTGAGCAATTGCTTAAATTTTCTGTAGTAAATCAGTAGTAGAATTCAGGTTCAGGGCTTTGGGCTCAAGCCATGGATTCAATTTTCTTTGTTTTTTGGTTTTTTTTTATGAACTCACATGTATAATGAATTCAAATTTCCACAAGCAGCTGGTGCTTCACACCTACAAACGTATAACAATAACGGTTTTCTCCCAAAGTCCAAAGGCAATTCTAGTCAGGCAAAGAAAGTTTCAGAGTCTGGAGATAAGCCAAAGCAAAAGAATTAAGCATAGTTAAGCAGATTTTCAAACATAGAAAGCAGTTGAATTTCTTCTTAGGGATTCATAATTATAAAGAGATCATTAGAAGAAGATTTAAAACAGTATTGCTGCCTTGCCTTTGATGCTGCGAAACCATATATCTTTGATGCTTATGCTGCCCCTTATGCTCAGTCACTACAGTTAGTTTTAAGCACTATTACAAACGAAGGGAAGCTGTTCATTCCTTTATTCTTTCTGAATACTGAACACAGCACACACTCCGTTCTCAACAAAGTCATTATTTAGTGAGATTATCATCAAGGAAACCTACCAAACAAATAAAACAACTCTTTGAAGAGGATTATTTCACTCAATATATATGCAGTGTTTCCATGTGCCAAAAACGGTTTGGAGGGTGCCTGGGTGGCTCAGTCGGTTAAGCGGCTGCCTTCGGCTCAGGTCATGATCCTGGAGTCCCGGGATCGAGTCCTGCATCGGGCTCCCTGCTCGGCAGGGAGCCTGCTTCTGCCTCTGACCCTCCCCCCTCTCATGTGCTCTCTCTCTCATTCTCTCTCTCGCAAATAAATAAAATCTTAAAAAAAAAAAAAACGGTTTGGGGACAGCATATACCATGGCAACTAGATCCAATAACCATAAGTCCTGCCCTCACAGCGCCTGGAGTCCAGCAGCGAAGTGGAATCCGAACAAGGCAACTAGATCCAATAACCATAAGCCCTGCCCTCACAGCGCCTGGAGTCCAGCAGGGAAGCGGAATCCGAACAAGGCAACTAGATCCAATAACCATAAGCCCTGCCCTCACAGCGCCTGGAGTCCAGCAGGGAAGCGGAATCTGAACAAGGCAACTAGATCCAATAACCATAAGCCCTGCCCTCACAGCGCCTGGAGTCCAGTAGGGAAGTGGAATCCGAACAAGGAGAGAGATACAGGTGTAATCCAAAATAGTAAGCGTGAGAAGGAAACAGGCAGAGAATACTACATAAAGGGAATATCAACTTATAAAGGGTATACAGGAACAGTTTGGAAGACATTCAACTTGAGACTTAAGGAAAAGAAAGAACCACCCAAGTGAAGCCCCAGGAGAAGAGAATTCCAGGGGAGAAAAAAAAAGAAGAAAAGGAAAAAAACTCACAAAAAATAGCAAGTGAGAAAGATCTAAAGCAGGAAAAACCTGGCTTGTATGAAAACAGATGAAGCCAGAGTGACTCCATTTGGTGAACTAAAGGAGAGAGGTGCCACAAGAGATCAGCAGGAGTGGAATCACAGAAGGTCTTCAGGTTGAGGCGAACACTTGGAATTTTATTCTAACCTGCATGGGGGGAATCATAACCATGGAAGGTTTTAAAGGAGAGCCAAGATCTTTTTCTTTCTTTTTTTTTAAGATTTATTTACTCATCCTAGAGAGAGAGAAAGACAGAAAGAGAGAGAGGGAGAGAGCGCCCGGGTGCACAAGCACCTGTGGGGGGAAGGGCAGAAGGAGAGGGAAAGAGAGACCTCAGCCCCTCAGCCGACTTCCCTCTCAAAGGGCCTTCAGCCCCCACAGGGGGTTCCATCTAAGGACCCTGAGATCAGAATCCCAGCTCAAACCAAGAGTACAACATGCCTAACTGACTGCACCACCCAGGTGCCCCAAGCAGAACCAAGATCTTCAGCTGATTTCCTAAGACAGCGTTCTGGCTGTTGAGTAGAGAACGTATTAGGGTCTGGGCAGAAGGAGAGGAGGAGGTAAAAATAGAGGCCCAAGAGCAGAAATTAATGAAACAAAAATCAGAATGAACTTTAATTTTGTTCTCTCTATTTAAAATGGGCAAATCTTAATTTTTTCCTGATATGGGACTAAATAGCTATTTAAATACAAACCAATTAGTTTGGTCTGAAAGTTGAAGAAAAGTTTTATACAAATTATAGTATACATAAAACTTTGAGAGTGTTGCTCTAGCTCTGTAAGGGTATTTTTACACACACATATATATATGCTATAAGCTTTTGGTATCTTATATCCCTATGTACACACACATTTCACATATATGCATATAAAACATGCATGCACAATTTAAAACAGTATGCAATGTATTTGAAGATATTTCTTTTTTTTTAAGATTTTATGTATTTATTTATTTGAGAAAGAGAGAATGAGAGAGAGAGCATAAGAGGGGGGAGGGTCAGAGGGAGAAGCAGACTCCCCACTGAGCAGGAAACCCCATGTGGGACCTGATCCTGGGAATCCAGGATCAGGACCTGAGCGGAAGGCAGTCGCTTAACCAAATGAGCCACCCACGTGCCCCAAAGATATTTCTTTAGAATGGTTTTCCCAAAGTTGGTGAACAGGAACTATATTGGTGGTAGAGACATGGCTTTAGATAATATTGGAGATGTCATTTGATAATAGGACATAGTAAAAATAATATTCATTTAAATAGCAAGAACATCATTTCCTTTCCTTTCAACCTACCAATGTCAAAGAGGAAGCCTCAGTTTAAGGTTACGCTTTATTTAACATCTCTCTAATGTGAATTAATCTTTATTTTTCCATTTAAAAAGTCAGATCTCAAGCTCCCACACTTTAGCAGCGATACCTAGGTAGAATTTAATTATTTTCCCTTGCTTCTGCTGAATTTGTGGTTATAGTAAGCTATGTATGAAAAGATATATTGCCTTTACATATTACTAAGAGGATAAAGTTTTTAGTATTTAAATAAAATGTATTTAAATAAAAATGTAAATTAATTTTAAGAAAAAAAAAGTAAAGATATAGTGGTTTCCAAGATTTTGCAAAAATTATAAAGGTAGTTTATAAATGACTGAAGTTTGGGAAACACTGTTTTAGAATAAAGTTTGTTTCAAAGATTAGGAATGGCTCTAAAAGTAATAAAAATTATGAAATTATCTACAAAAAAAGACTAGAAAAAGTTTCCAGAACATTGCTGACATCTCAGCAGGTCTTATATTGTTAAGAAGCCCAGTGAGGATCAAATTAAAGTGGCAATTGTCCAAAAGCCCTTCAAGTCAATATCTAGCCTTCTCTTTCATATAAGAGTTATTAAAATGATGAAGAAGATGATAATCTTATTCATTCTTCTATGACCTTTGTGGAAAGAATAAGGAATAAATAAGCAACACACATATAGGATTTACAAATGGGCAACTGCTTTGCAGATCCTTTTTACAATCACGAAAAAAACAATTTCAAAAATGCCAACCAAATATAATAGCCTCATGAAGGTATGGATGATTAAATCTTTATATGATATCAGATATTTGATTGACTTGGAAATAAAAAGTAAATACATTTCCTTAAGGTGTTTCAAAATCTTCAAGATTACGATACAAGAACTCTGATTTGGATTCTTCTGCAAGATCTTGCTATTTATTAAACACAGTTATCCCAGAAGAAAATGTAATTTTATGTGAAACAAAACATGTCAAACTTTGTATTGCATAAAATAAATATTTATTTTGGTCCTCTATTATCCTTACTGAGACATTATTCTCCTTAAAATACAGCAGAATCAGATCATCTCCTAGGAGCCCATCTAGCTCTGTTATTCAATCACTTTATTAGTCCATTCATTCATTCATTCATTCATTTTTTCAGCAAACATTTATTAAGTGCTTATTTTATACCCATCATAGTGCTTCATGTTGGAAATAAATGGCCAATAAAACATGTCCTTGCCCTGAAAGCATTTAGAGTCTAATAGAGGGAGAGAACCTTGTAAACTGCTATGATGAAGAATCAGTAACTTTATAAAATGGTTCTTAATATGCTTTCTCTCCATTTGGAGCATGCTCTCCAATGATTGCCCCAAATACAGTTACAGAAGACTATGGGTGGGGAAGGTCCTTTCAAGACTAGACCAGGGGCACATGGCTTAAATGATGTAGTGACTAAATAATGTGAAAGAATTTCTAATACATAATTTCTAAGAATGTTGGATTTAATGCAACAAACATCTTTTAAATTTATAACTGTGCAAACAAGAAAGAAATGTAATTTGAAGAGTCAAAAAACTGGTGGTTGGGGGAGATTATGGGGCTGAAAACTAGAATGATAAACTATATTAGTTGATTTCACTAACTGAGAAGCCTCACAGTGACAGGAAACATGACATAGAGTTCACACAAGTTGGGTTATTGAAACTAAAACCTTCACATAAAGCTTAATCCTCAAAGGCCATACCCTGAAGAAGAGTGAGCTAAAAATAAAAATAAATAAAAATCCATCTGTCAACAAATGTATCCAAAAAAGAAAGGAAAAATACTTCTCTATCTTTATCTAGGATCTGCGTAAGGTGAAAACTATTGTTTGCTCTTGCATAGGTCTGAATTTAACTGCTTATGTGATCCAGATAACTTCATAACATAAAGAAGTTCCATGTTGGTAGAAATCAATTTCACCTGGAAAAAAGCAAAAACAAAAACATGTTTTCTTTTTAAGACACATCTTAGAACAAGCCTCAGAGGATTCTCATGGATGTCTCACAAATGTGAACTTACCTTTAAAATTACATAATTGGAGTGGAGGGGGGTGGGAGGGATGGGGTGGCTGAGTGATAGACATTGGGAAGGGTATGTGTTATGGTGTGCTCTGTGTATCATGTAAGACTGATGAATCACAGACCTGTACCCCTGAAACAAATAATACATTATATGTTATAATAAAAAAATAATAATAAATAAATAAAATTATATAACTTATGAAGAAATAAGCCACTTTGAGTAAGAATCCACAGAATTGAAAAATAGCTGAAATAGGCCCCTAAGGATATCAGATCATAGAATTTTCAGATTTAAAATATACTATAGGTTTGTTTAAAATGCATTATTTAAAATGTTATGAAAAGATTATAAAAGAGCATGATACCATAAAAATAATACATAGCAGATTTGAAGGAAACAAAACAGAAATTTCAGAAATGAAAAATATTACATTGAACATAAAAACTCAATGAGCAGGTTAAACAGAAGAACAGACAGAGGTGAATAGAGAAATAGCAAGTTGGCAGATAGCTAAAGAGGCCAACCCGAATGTAGTAGAAAAAATAAAGAGATGGAAAATATGAACAAAAGTAAGAGATCTAGAAAATAGAATAACAAGTCTCAACATTCATCTAAATGATATTAAAGAAAAAGAATAAGAAGATGGGTAAAAGGCAAAATTAGAAGAAACCATGAGATAGAATTTTTCAGAATGATAAAGTTATGAATCGTCTATTCATAAAATATATTATTAATGTCAAAAAAATACAAACCTAGACATATAATTATAAACTTTTAGGATACCAAGGAGAAAGAGAAGATCTTAGTGTTGTAGTTAAAAAACAGATAACATATAAAGGAATGACAGGTAGATCAAAAACCAAAAAGAATAGAAGACAGCTGAATGGCATCTTGAAAGTGTTGAGTGAACATAATTATCAACCTAGAATTTTATATCTGATGAAATTGTCTTTGCAAACAATTGTAAAATAAAGACATTTCCAGGTAGAAAAAAAAATCTTGGAAAAATTTAGATGCCACAGACCTTTGATAATATCTAAACAATATACTGCAGAAAGAAGGAAACTGAATCAAGGGTTAATTACAAAAATAAATTGATAAATGTGAATAAACATACAAAAAAATGGACTGAATGAACCAAAAATAATAACAGTAATTATTTTAAGTGTTATGAACAAAGATAGAACTAAAAAATGGCACCAGTTACATGTAAGACAGGAGGAGAAATCAGAAATGAAGTATTGTAAAATCTCTGCATGGTTTTAGAAGTAGAGATTAACTGGTTAACTGAGTAACTGTGAGTTTGTTAAGTATCACTTAAAATCTTAAGGATAGTCACTAAAGGACTATAAAGAAAGTATATAAATGTGAAATCCTGTACAGGGAAGGAAATGGAATAAAAACAAGACAAACATGATATATCAAAAGATAGACAAGAAAGTAAAACAACTCAGAAAAAGAAGGATAAACAGAAAACCCACAATATGTCAGGATTGACAGTACATGGCAGAAACTGCAAGAACATATTTTTTAAAATAGCCTACAAAATGTACATGTAAAACTTAAGGGCAAATAGGCTGCAATTAAAAGGTTGAAAATTATATACAAGGAAATTCCTAGTCAAAAGTAAGCTTTTTGTGAAAAAAAAAAAGTAAGCTTTTGTGTAAGCTAGTGTGGCTTTATAGATGTTAAACAGATTCTGAGATCAAAAGAATTTTTATGAATATAGAGATTTACTTCATAATTTAAAAAATGCATCTTGCCAGGGATCTCTTAGAATTCTAAATATGTGTGCAATTTATTTCTCAAAACTATTACAACAAAATGACAGAATTTTACAGAAGACAAATCCACAAACATGTATGAAAGTTTGATACACTTCTGGAAACTGAGAGCTCAAGCAAAAAAAAATAAAGAGAAAGAGAGAGAGATTTGAACAATCTACATGCCTGATGTATTAGTCTGCTCAGGTTACCATAACAAAATACCACAGTCTGAGTAGCTTAAAAAAAGACATTTATTTCTCACAGACTGGCAGATCCAAGATCAAGGTGCCAGCAGGTATTCTTCCTTCTGAGACCCTTTCTCGTGTCTTGTAGTTGGCCACCATCTCACTGTGTGCTCACATGACCTCTTCTTTGTGCACAGGTGGAGAGAGAGAAGTCTCTTCCTTTTCTCATAAGGCCAGTAGTTCTATGGGATTAGGCCCCCCTTATGAACTCATATAACCTTAATTACCTCCTAAGGGCCCTATCTCCAAATATAGTCACATTGGGGGTTAAAGCTTCAACATAGGAATTTTGGAAGGACAAAACTTAGTCTACAGCACTTGATATATAGAACCTTGAATTCAGCAATTAGAGAATACACAAGAACATAGAAAACAGTTATAAAAAAATATCCAATGCATTAGTCCATTAAACAAGGCTCAATAAATTTAATAAATTGGTATTATTCATACCACATTCTCCAATCAAAGTGCAATTAAATTAAAAATCAATAATAAAAAGAAAATAAATATTTCTATACTTTTTTGACATTAAAGAACAAATTTTTAAATTACTCATAGGTCAAAATATTAATTACAAAGGAAATTAGGAAAACTTTGAACTTGAACGAGAATGAAAACATAGGTGTTCTGTGCATGATGATACAGATATATTCTCTGAAACTTTGATTTCTGCAAAATCACCCACTAAAAATAACAGTGTATCAGAAGAAAGATAGATCTAGGAATAAAACACCTAAAATTTATGCATTTTGTAAAATAACAACCCTAATAAAATAATAAATTACATAGCTAAAAAGATAGGTTTAGCCTTAAATAAATACTATAGTAAACATGAAAACTTATTTTTTAAAATAGGCAAACATAAGAAGATAAAAGGAAGCATTGAGTTAAATTATAGCAAAGGGGAAATGCACAAAGATGAGGAAAAATCACACAATAAGTAATTCCAAGAGGAAGAATTTGACTAAAGTAAGCCCAGAGGAGGAACATGAAGTGAAGAGGTAGCATGTACAGTACTATGTTCACCCACAGCTGATAACATTCAGCAGTATTGGTGTACTTCCTATTTTAGTGTACTTTCTGTTTTACTGCTATTACTTTTGGTGAGATAAAATATTAGCATGTTGACATTTTAAAAATGTATAATCAAACCAATGTGTGCATTATGCTGTCATCATTCACTTATTTACAAATCGCACATGAACTAATTCTTTTTTTTAAGATCTATTTATTTGAGAGAGAGAGAGTGAGAGAGAGAGAGAGAGAGGTTGTGGGAGCAAGGAGAGGGGCAGAGGGAGAGGGAGAGAGAGAATCTTCAAGCAGACTTCCTGCTGGGCCCAGAGCCCAACTCTGGGCTCATTCCCAGGACCCTGAGATCATGACCTGAGCCGAAATCAGGAGTCCACCCCTTAATCGACTGAGCTACCCAGGCACAATATGAACTAATTCTTATTATAGAAACCCTTGTTGAAGCAGAAGAGTCTTATGCAAAACTTCACTCTTAGAGGGGAATTAATAGCCTTAGCTATTTTTATTAGAAAACATGCTGAAATTTAGTCAGTATCTATACAAGCGGGGTCCAATCAGGAGAAAGAAATTAGAGGAAGTTTTATACCATTTTGATTTAAAGAATTATTAATTATGATAGGAGAGTTACTGTAAAGATAGAGAACCCTAAAGGCGAACAATACTATTCCAAAGGGAGAGTGTCCAAGGAAAGACAAATTTGAAAGAGTAGTTCAAATCTTGTTAAAGGAGGTATGGTTGTAGCCAATTAGATAACAAAGAAGTTTGCCAGATTGCTGATCCAGAGCTGGTCCCCACTTGCCAGAAAAGCAGGAACACCCCTTTGGAGCACAGACAATTTGAGCAGGTGGCAGATTGAGTTCGGATATCACTGCAGATTTGAGAGATAGAGTGTTGTGCTCACATTAGGAGGGATATAGGAAATAGACCTCTAAGACATAAGCAAGCTGGGCTGACAGGTAGGCAATGGGAGATTGGTGGAGAGTGGGAAGGGTACAGGCAGGAAGTGGGGACTGCTTATGTTGCTACTGGAACCAGGAGCTGGATAAGCCTTCCTCTGTAGGAACTTAGTGCTCTTCTTGCATGCAGCTTGACCTGGGTCAGCTGCTGGGGATGAAGGCTGAGTAGCAGTTCCACTAAATGGCAAGTCATTGAGGCCCCCAGGGCAGTGCCAGTAGACTGAGGCGAGGGTACAGGGAACAGGGGTCTTAGCTGAGGCACCATGCTGTCATGGTGTCCAGTCCAAGCTGTGTTGTTGCTGCCCAAGTTAAGAGCTACAGAAAGTGCACAGCAGCAAAATGTTGGAGGAAGTTGATCCCTATAAGCACCTAGCTACTAGGGATTCTGGGCAGACCAAGCAGTTGGGAAAAACAAACAAACAAACAAAACAAAAACAAAACACATCCTCCAGGAATCTGGTGAGCAAGCCATTTTGGAAACAGAAATGCCCCTTAAGATTTTTCTGGCAGGCAAGGGAGAAATATTTATAAAGCCAAGCTCCTTTTTAAAAAAAAACATGAATTTGGAGTTGAGAGGCAATAAATGAATGACCATCATATCATTCATCTTGCAAAACTAAAAAAAAAGGAAATAAATCCAAAGAACATAGAAGAAAGAAAATAATGAAGAAAGAAGGCAAATTTAAAGAAATAAAAAATTCAATGAAAGAATCAATAAACCAAAAGAAGAGACTCTTGAAAAGACAAGTTAAAGAGACAAAACTGTCAGGATTGATCAAGAAAAAAATTTGTGAAGGCTCATAAAAAAGTTAGGATTAATAAGGAATGTGTAGGTATAATTATAGCAGAGGCATACAAATAAAATAACACTATAACTAAATTTAAGCCAATAAATTTGAAAACTTAGGGGGAAAAAACCCTATCATCTAGGAAGATATAACTTACCAAAACTAACTTAAGAAAAAGAAAAAAATTCTAAAAACACTGATGATCATTAAAGAAATTGAATCAGTAGATATAAATCTACCTTCCAACCCACACAAACACAAAAAAAAATATATCAAAAGGGCAAAGACAAGTAATTCTATTGACATGTCTACCAAACTCACAAAAAAAAGAAAGGAAAGAAAACCACTCAAGTAATTTTATAAAATTAATATAAGTTTGAGTCAAAATCAGAAAAGAACAGTAGAAACAATTATAAGCCAATTTCACTGTTGACATAAAGTGAGGCTAGAACAAAATGGTTTGATTTCAGCTTAAAGACTGCCAAGAATGATGACCAAAATCTAATACATGGTGACCTTCATTTCAGTTTCTTGTTGAACCAGTAAACAAGTGAAACACAGAGTATTTGAGCCAAAGACACAAGTGAGAAAGTATATACAGCTTTCCAGTTCTTTTTTTTTTGTAAAGATTTTATTTATTTATTTGAGAGAGACAATGAGATAGAGAGAGTATGAGAGGGGATAGGGTCAGAGGGAGAAGCAGACTCCCTGCCGAGCAGGGATCCCGATGCGGGACTCGATCCCAGGACTCCAGGATCATGACCTGAGCCGAAGGCAGTCGCTTAACCAACTGAACCACCCAGGCGCCCCAGCTTTCCAGTTCTTGGCTAGTTTCTTAGCAAGGTTCTTCCTAAGTTTTGTTTTCAATGAAGAGAGGGCAGGAAGAGAAACCCACCATATCATAGGAGCCCAAGTCATTATCTCCCTTCCATTTATGCATTTAAAAAATGAGAGTGGTCATATCATCATTCAAGAGTCTACCTACTTACTATAATAAGCAGTTCTTTTTTACACAATGGTGACACAATTTTGTGTCATTAGTGCATTGTGTTTTTATTGAAATATTGGGTCCAAAAAAGGCTTGACCATAGCCTATTATAAATATGCACAAAACTCCTAAAAATATATATCTGCATATTGAAATCTGCAATGTATTTAAAAAATAAATCATGGCCAGGATGAGTATATCTTAAAAGTGTTAGGGATGATGCAACATCAAAAGCTTTCATAATGCAATACAATACATTAATAAAGGACAAAGAGTATATTTTTTGTCCATGCAAAAACAACCAACTTCAATTTAAGATTTTTTAAAAACCTTATCAAACCAGAAATAGAAGAGAATTTCCTTAACCTGAGTAAAATAAATGTGCAAACACTGTGGTTTGGTTAATCTAATACAAAATTCTGACCCCTTTTCCAATGCTGTCTTTCATTATATAAGCTGGAAAGCTTAACACTCACTTTCCCAGTCTGCCTTGAAAGAGTTTTGGCCTACGTAGCTGAACTTACAGAAAGCATTTTGAGAGCATGAGGAAAAGGTCTACATATAGGTTTATTTTTACATGAGAAAAGATAACTTCTATGTGTTTGAGATGCTAGATTCTTGTCACATTTTCTGTCATCTTACAAATGAACACATTCATGAGAGATCCAGATTATCTGACAAAAACCTATAATGATTTCCATAATTAATGTTGAAATTCTAGAAACATTGCCTTTAAAAATTAAAATTAAGACAAAGATGCCTGCCATTACTGCTTCTATTTAGTGGCATACTGACTGTTCTTGTCAGTCCAGGATGACAAGAATAAGAGCTAAGATCTATGAGATTTTGGAGAAAAAAAAATAAAACTGTAATTATCACAGAAAAATATTGATGGGATATGCAGACAAATTATTACAATTAATGAGGGGTGTTAAGCCAGAATACTGGATAGAAGATTAATACACAAAACTCAGTTGAATTTCTATAATCCAGCAACAGTAAAATGCAATTTTTAGAAGTAACAGTAACTCTCAGTAATCTAGGAATAGAGGGGAACTTCCTAAACTTGATAAAGTATACCTGCAAAAAACATACAGCTAACATCATACCAAATGGTGAGAAATTTGAAATTTTCCCATTAAAATCAGGAATAAAGCAAGTATGTCTCCTCTCACAATACTTTTGAACATTATAATGAATAACCTAGCTAATGCAATAAGATAAGAGAGAGAAACAAAAGGTATACAGATAGAAAAGGGATAAATAAACCTGTCTTGATAGATGACATGACTGTCTATGTAGAGAACCCAAAAGAATCAACAGAGAAACTACTGGAATTAATGAGTGATTACAGCAAGGCTGTAAGATACAAGGTCAATTTACAAAAGTCAATCACTTGCCTACATACCAGCAATGAACAAGTGGAATCTGAAATTTAAAACATGATACCATGCACATTATCACCCCCCAAAATGAAATACTTAGGTATAAAGCTAACAAAATCTGTATATATGAGGAAAACTATAAAACCATGAAGACATTAAAGAAGAACTAGATAAGCAGAGAGATATTGCATGTTCATAGATAAGAAGACTCAATATTGTAAAGATGTTGGTTGTCCTCAACTTGATCTGCTGAGTCAAAGCAATCTGAATCAAATCCCATTGGTTATTTTGTGGATATTGACAAACTGAGTTTGAAGTTTATGTGGAAAGGCAAAGACCCATAATAGCCAACACAATATTGTAGGAGAAGAATGATGTTGGAGGACTGACATTACCTGACTTCAGCACTTACTATAAAGCTATAGTAATCAGGACAGTGTGGTATTGGTAATCAATCAATCAATCAATCATTGAAACAGAATAGAGAGCTGAGAAAAAGATCCACATAAATATAGTTAATTGATCTTTGACAAAGGATCAAAAGTAATATAATGGAGCAAAGAGTCTTTTCAACAAATGTTGCTGGAGCAATTGGACATTCACATGCAAAAAAAAAAAAAAAGAATCTAGACCCAGATCTTACATCCTTCATAAAAAATAAACTCATGGATCATAAACATGGATCAGACCTAAATGGAAAACAAAAAGCTATAAAACTTTTAGATGATAGCATAGAGAAAAACTTGGTGACACTGGGCATGATGATGACTTTGTAGATACAACACCAAAGTCATGATCCATGAAGGAAGTAATAGATAAGCGGGACTTTATTAAAATAAAAAACTTCTGCTGTGCAAAAGACAACATCAGGAGAATGGGAAGACAAGCCACAGACTGGGAAAATAATATTTGCAAAAGACACATCTTTTTTTTTCTTTTATTCTTATGTTAATCCCCATACATTACATCATTAGTTTTAGATGTAGTGTTCCATGATTCATTGTTTGTGCATAACACCCAGTGCTCCATGCAGAATGTGCCCTCCTCAATACCCACCAACAGGCTAACCCATCCTCCCACCCCCCTCCCCTCTAGAACCCTCAGTTTGTTTTTCAGAGTCCATCGTCTCTCATGGTTCGTCTACCCCTCCGATTTCCCCTGCTTCATTCTTCCCCTCCTGCTACCTTCTTCTTCTTCTTCTTTTTTTTTTCTTACCATGTATTGCATTATTTGTTTCAGAGGTACAGATCTGAGATTCAACAGGCAAAAGATACATCTTCTAAAGGTCTGTTATCCAAAATATACAAATAACTCTTAAACTCAACAATAAGAAAACAAATGACCTGATTTAAAAATGGGCCAAAGATGTGAAAAGACATCTCACCAGATAAAATATACACATGGAAAATAATCACAAGAAAAAAATCCTTCAGATCATATGTCATCAGAGAAGTACAAATGATAACAACAAGATACCACTAGACATCTATTAGAATGGACAACAACTGCAAGAGTGACACTAAATACTCGTGAGTTTGTGAAGCAACAAGAACTCACATTCATTGCTGGTTGTTGGTAGGAATGCAAAATGGTATCGCCTCTTTGGAAGACAATTTGACATTTTTTTACAAAACTAAACATACTCATACCATATAATCCAGCAATCTTACTCCTTGCTATTTATCAAAAGGAGTTAAAAATGTATGTCCACACAAAAACCTGCACATGGATGTTGCTAGCAACTTTATTTATAATTGCCAAACTTGAAAGCAACCAAGATGCCCTTCATTCAGTAGGTGAATGGATAAATAAATTGTGATGCATCCAGACAATTAAAAGAAAATAAGCTATCAAGCCATGAAGACATGCATAAAATAAATTGCATATTACTAAATGAAAGAGGCCGATCTAAAAAGGCTATATACTGTATGATTCCAAATATTTGACATTCTGGAAAAGGCAAAACTACGAAGACAGTAAAAGGATCAGTAGTTGCCAGGGGTTTATGGGGGAGGGAGGGATAAACAGGTGGAACATAAAGGATCTTTAGGACAGTAAAACTACTCTGTCTGACACAGGGTAGATACATGGTGGATACATACCCACAGAATGTTCAACACCAAGAGCGAATCCTAACGTAAACTATGGACTTTGAGTGACAAGGATATATCATTGTAGGTTCATCAATTGTAGCTCAAGTACTATTCTGGTGGGGGATGTTGATAATGGGGGAGGCTGTGCATAGTGGGGGCAGAAGGTAGATGGGAAATCTCAGTACCTTCTACTAAATTTTGCTGTGAACCTAAAACTGCTCAAAAAATAGTTTATTTTTTAAAAATAAAATAGTAAGCCTTGTGTTTTCAACCATGATGGAATAACAGGACTTAATTTGGACTTAACATCCTACAGGAAACAACTAGAAAACTGGAAAAAATACAGCCAAAACCTGTTCTTAGATACTGGAAAATACACAGGGTAAAACTGTAATCTCTGGAAAAAAAAGGTAAATGAGAGAAAGGAACCCCACAAGCACAATGTCTCTCCTCCTGCAGAAACAATATGGATTATGTGGATTATATGGAATGAAGAAAATCGCAGTCATGACAGGTATCACTCAGTGAAGAGAAAAATATTTCAGTTCAGTGAATCTAAGGCAACCAGAAATTGCAAGGCAGAATTCCAGAGAGAGGGAAACTAGTCAACAAACAAACAAAAACAATTCCAGGAATCTGTATAAAAATCCCTTTGAGCCAATGACTGAACACTAAATTGTACATGCGTACAATAAAACTCCATGAGGTGGGGTAATAATGGCCAGGGTGCTATAAGCTGTGGAATTCCCAGAGCTCACACGGGAAAGAAAATCATTCCTTGATGATCACCAGGACAGTCAGTGGAGATAATTTATTCCTGGAGTAAAGGCCAGTCTATATCTACTCTATCAAATTTCAAAAAAAACAGCCTAAAAAGGATCAAGTTGATACATAATAATTAAACTGTCTTCTAGAAAAATCACAATAATCTTTAAAGGAGAATTATAAAATCTGAACACTCAGCAACATAAAATCATAATGTCCAGCAACCAATCAAAACAAAACAAAACTAGAAAGTCTATGATGCAGGAAACTGTGACCCATGAGCAAAACAATCAGTTGCATGAATTATCAGAAACTAAGATCAAGTTATCATTAACTTGATAATGGACATCTATAAAATTCCACAACTAACATCTACTTCAGGTTGCAAATGGAATACTTCCCTCAAGCTCAGAAACAAGACCACTTTATTCAACCATGAATAAAAAGGCATGCATTTTGGAAGGAAAGAGATGAATTTGTCTTTATTTTCAGAATTTTTACAAACTGCTGGTAGAAGAGCAAATTGGTATAAGAGAGTTTGGAGGTCAATTTGCCAATATTTTACAGTTTGAAAAGCACATGGTTTCTAAATCAGCAATTTTTCCACTGTGGTAAAACATGACCTAGAAAAGGTCACACATGCACAAGAAGATAAATACAAAAATATTCATGGTAGCTTTGCTGGCAATAGCAAACACTTGGAAACTATCAACATGAGAGTAGAAAATACTTGCAGTGAAATCATACAATACTACATTATACAGCAGTGAAAATGAATGAACAAGAGTCACATTCTTAGCATATGGGAAAAATAATCAAAAACATAATGTTGAGTAAAAAAAAGTAAATTGCAGAATGTATGCAGAATATGATGTCAAAATATGCAAAGTGATATTACATATTAAACAATATACCCTAAGTTAGTAAAAGTATGAAAACATATAGGTTAGATGACACTTTAGGATAGTAGTTCTTTCTAGGCTTGATCTCATGCAATGAAATCATGGAGCCAAATAAAAGGGCTTCATCTTTATTTGTAATGCTTTCCTTGGTAAGCTGCATGGTAGATACAATGGAGAAAAGTGTATTATTTTTATATTTTTTGGAAGTGTGAAGTACATCATAATAGAGATGAGTAAGCAAAATAAATAAAACACCATGAAACTCTCCAGTTGGATAAGGAAAAACTGTATTGAACGTTATGGCCTAAAGTGATTATGCTGGCTTAGTTAGAGATTAGAATGATAGATCTTAGAAGAATCAATAAAAAATCTTTCAAGAATAAATAGGGGAAAATGTTGTTCACTATTCATGAATCTTCGGTTGTCCTTATTAACCTGCCAGAAGCTCTTCTCTGAAAAAAATAACTAAATAGCTTATCAAAGGGAGTATTTTTCTCTAGGTTTCTATATCATATTGATTAAAATAATATCCTAAAATATTTTTCTTTATCCATTATAAAACTAAATTTATAGCCAAAGCAACACTTGTTCCATGTGTAAGACCAACCTGGTTTATAGCAACATGCATATTTCCAAAATGCGTATCTCATTATCAGACAAAAAGATATGTGTGTTAGGATATTGATTATTCTCTCTCCAAAGTTGTGAAATAGGAAAGTGTTGAAACTGGAATATAGACTGTAAGGTACCCTATGGAGCAAGCATGTATTCACTCCCTTAATTTCACTTTTGGGACTTCTGAAATAAAGAAGACTCTGCTGCAGTAATGAGATAATATATCCAAAAGAAATGCAGACTATAGCCAATAGAATTGCCTATTTCCGTATCATGTTCTTGTTGTTATTGTTCAATATATATTTACTCATATTCTATTATTATTATTATTGTTTTCATCATGAGAGGTAAACTGTTTTATTCCCATCACCTACCTCACCCAATGCCACACCCACCTTGCCTCTGGTAACCATCAGTTTGTTCTTTATAGTTAAGAGTCTGTTTTGTGGTTTGCCTCTCTCCCTCTCCTTTTTTTCCTTTGCTCATTTGTTTTGTTTCTTAAATTCCACATATGAATGACATCATATGGTATTTATCTTTCTCTGACTTATTTCACTTAGCATTATAGTCTCTAGCTCTATCCATGTCGTTGCAAATGGCAAGATTTCATTCTTTTCTGTGGCTGAGTAATATTCCATTCCATATCACCTCTTCATTTTTTAAAAATATTTTATTTATTTATTTGAGAGAGAGAGAGTATAAGCATGGGGAGCGGCAGAGGGAGAGGGAAAAGCAGGCTACCCTCTGAGCAGGGAGCCTGATGTGGGGCTTAATCCCAGGACCCTGGGACCATGACTTGTGCCAAAGTCAAATGCTTAACTGACTGAGCCAGCAAGGTACCCCGGTACCACCTCTTCTTTATCCATTCATCTATTGATAGACACTTGGACTGTTTCTATAATTTGGCTGTTATAAATAATGCTGCAATAAACATAAGGGCCCATGTATCCTTTAGATTTAGTGTTTTTGTATTTTTTGAGTAAATACCCAGTAGTGCAATTACTGGATTGTAGGGTAGTTCTATTTTTAATTTTTTGAGGAACCTCCATACTGTTTTCCACAGTGGCTGAACCAGTTTGCATTCCCACCAACAGTGCAAAAGGGTTCCTTTTTTCCACATCCTCAGCAACACTTGTTTTTGTGTTGTTGATTTTAGCCATTCTGACAGGTGCGAGGTGATACCTCATTGTAGTTCTGATTCGCATTTCCCTGGTGCCCAGTGATGTTGATTATCTTTTCATATGTCTTTTGGGCATCTGGATGTCTTCTTTGGAGAAATATCTGTTCATGTTTTCTGCCCGTTTTTAATTGGATTATTTGTTTTGGGAAAGTTGAGTTGTAGCAGTTCTTTATATATAATTTTGGATGCTAACCCTTTATCAGATAAGTCATTTGCAAATATCTTCGCCCATTCTATAAGTTGCCTTTTAGTTTTGTTGCTTCCTGCACTGTGCAGAAACTTTTTATTTTGATGTAGTTCCAATAGTTTATCTTTGTTTTTATTTCCCTTGCCTCAGGAGGCATACCTAGAAAAATGTTGCTATGTGAAGCAACGTTCTGGCCAATGTCAGAGAGATTACTGCCCACTCTCTCTTCAAGGATTTTTATGTTTTCAGGTCTCACATTTAGGTCTTTGATCCATTTTGAGTATATTTTTGTGTATGGTGAAAGAAAGTGGTCCAGTTTCCTTCTTTTACATGTAGCTGTCCAGTTTTCCCAACACCATTTGTTGAAGAGACTTTGTCATGTTTTAAGAATACCCGTTCTTTGTGTTTGGAGAGAAAGTTAGTTTGACAAGAAATATGCGATTAAGCTTTAGAAGGTAAATTTTAGCTATATTAAAGTGGTGATCTAATACAAAATTCCTATCCTCTAGTTTCACACATACACATCATATAGTTGTAATTATAAAGCAATATATCTGATAATAAAGTCACACATAAAAAAAATTGTGTGTATGTGTGTATATAAGAAGGTAGAAAAGAGAAGATATATAAACTGTCTACTGCGATCCAAACTGCAGAACTGTATATGACAAGATGACTTCAGAGTTTCCATTTCCTAAAACTGCTTAGATGATACATGATCTAAAAACAACCTAAACAATTAACTCCTACTCATTCCTCAAAATGAAGCTTAGGTAAAACCTTCCTTGGAAAGCTCTTCCTGGCACCTCCTTCTTCCCAGACGCTGAGTTAGGCACCTCTTCCAGCAGCTTCACTGTCCCCAGGCACGCCTTTATTAGGCCAGTACCCCAGGGCTCCCAACAGTCCTGGTGCGTCTGTCTCCCTGGTGGAGTGTGAGCACCTGGGATCTGATTATCGCAGGGCCCTCAACTTAGCCTCATGTCTGGCACTTAGTATTTACTCAAACAGATATTTGTTACTCTAACCTCTTTGTGGTATATACTCTAGACCTGCATTCCTATGAATAGACATAGAATTAATATGTTACCTGGAAAGACAAAATGTTTCAAACAAAAAACATGTTCATTTCCCAGCAACGTGTTACCAATTTATGTTGCCATTTTCTTTTCTTTTGCTTCTCTAGCAGAGGAACCCCTATGGCTAACCAGAGAGCAACCAACATTCCTCTAATAGAAAGAGTAGTTGGGGCGCCTGGGTGGTTCAGTCGGTTAAGCAGCTGCCTTCAGCTCAGGTCATGATCCTGGGGTCCTGGGATTGAGCCCCACGTCCAGCTCCCTGCTCAGCAGAGAGCCTGCTTCTCCCTCTCTCTCTGCCTGCCACTCTGCCTACTTGTGCTCTCTCTCTATCTCTCTGTCAAATAAATAAATAAAATCTTAAAAAAAAAAAGAAAGAGTAGTTACTTTTCTACATTCCAGAACATTGCATTTAAAATATACCTTAAATGAAATTGGTGAAAGACGTTTACCTTGATGCATATCTTAACAGAGAAAGTTCTTGATTCAACATGCATTAAAATTTTATCTTGGATAATATTTGATATAACTTTCACAATACACCTGGCTTCTTGTTGCAGTAGGTACAGATACATGCAAGAACTCTGCATCTCGAAAAATGCAATAAGGGATACATTGAATTATGTATTGTATGAAAAAGAAGTGACAGATGGTATTATAGAGCACGCTGAAACACTGGTATTTATACAATAAGCATTAAATACATTTCTCTAGATAAATGAGGTTATTTGCAGGTATGACGCACCTAACCCTCAAATAATGGTTTATTTTAGGTTTGAGTGCATCACACAGCTTATTTTAGAGGCTGCATCTGTCAGAATGAAACTGATGTGATACAGAAATTCAAAAGACATCAGAAAGTACTCCAAGTAAACCCAGAAATGTGGGAATACAAAAAGAACATAAAACTAAAGTGTAGATTTCTGTGGTGGTAGAAGAAGAATAAAAAATAAAAAAAATTAAAAAAAACGAACTTCAAAGAGACCTAAGGAAAAAGGATTTAAAGTCAGAATGTAAGTTACTTAAAAAGCATTCCTTGGATAAAGAACTCCACCCAAGTACAAGATGTCTAAATGACAGCTGAGAATTTACAGTAATCCACAGAATCAATTTAATTTACTTTAAATATTAGAGAGGAACACAAATCTTTTGAGGATGCAAATGATTGAGTCTACATACAAAATGCAAAATCACTTTTTGTTTTGTATTTTGAAAACTCAACCTTTAAAAAAGCTAAGGGAAATGAATGAAATTTGTTCATTATAACTTGTGTTATTCCATTTATTTCATTTCCCTGCTTTCAATTTTTCTTTTCATAGAGCAACTGAATTCTTATTTCTTCAAAATACTGGTTTTTCAGCACCTAGCTGTGAAAAGGATTACCTCCAACTTAGACCAAATACCAACTTTCTTCTTGAAACCATGAAATTTTTATTTGAGAATTCATGTAGACAGGAAAAAATAATATATTATAAATATATTTGATCATACTGTTTAAGATTTCTGCATTTTAGAAACAGTTCTCATCAACATAAGGCTCATTTAAGAGCCAGCCTGGTGCTTCCCTGGACCTCTGTGCAGCTGTGCATTGGACCCCATTTCCAGGCTGAACTACAGAGTAGGATACTCTCTACCATTCATAAATCACTTACTGGTCCAGTAAAATTTACCCACTCCTTTAAAAAAATAAAACACTAAATTGAAAGGAAAATACTTATTTTTCATTTGTGAAAATTTTTGATATTACAGATTTACAAATACAACTATTTCCTTTTAAATATTAATTTAAGCTCTATAAAATATGTTTTAAAATGTATAATTATGACAAATATCTTCAGAACAAAATAATTATATAAAAATCAAAAGCATGTTGCCAAAGAACAGAAAGCTTTTATGTATTCTCTCTGCTTATCCTATTTAAATACATGCTAAATGCTACTTCTGAATGCCAGGAACAACAAATATAACATAGAAAAGACATGGGGAAATAATAAACATACAATAAAATCTATGTATATTGACTTAAAAAAAGATTATTAATGCACTGACCAAGTTTCCTCATTTTAACATGTTCCTATTCTTGCCCATAATTTTTCACATAAATAGCTGAAAACACGAATTAGGTACATGGAGTTATTTTCCACTTCTGATGTGTACTATCTACTTCTTTGAATAAAAATGAAGCATTAATTCCACTGAGCTAAAATCTATATCACAAGAATCTTTTTTTTTTTTCTGTTCACAACCATTGTTTTGTTTTGTTTTAAAGGAAGGAAAAGGCAAAGTATGTGTAAACAGTGTATGGTCCAACTGATGTGTTGTAAACCTACTAGAAGCATTGATATGGGACCAATTACACATATATCAAATTGATAATCATAAAGCAGCTAATGATGAAGTATGAAGGGTAGAATAATTTTGGAGGACTCCTTCAATAGAAATATAAACTGAGGCAGATGTAAGTGGCAGGAAAATTACAAACCACAAAACATCTATCTCTAAATTTTCAAGGGATATACACACATTACATATTGCCCTAAAACATAATTGATCTGGGCTCCCCAGCATTTTCAAAAATTGGATATTTGGGGGGCGCCTGGGTGGTTTAGTCGGTTGAGCTTGTCTAACCCTTGGTTTCTGCTCAGGTCATGATCTCAGGATTGTGAGATCAAGCCCCAAGTCGGTCTTGTGCTCAGCACGAAGTCTGCTTGAGATTCTCTCTCCCCCTCTCTTTCTGCCCCGCCCCCTGCTCTCTCTCTCTCACTTTCTAAGATAAATAAATGAATCTTTTTTTAAAATTGGATATTTTGTATAAGAGTCCATAATTCTGATTGTTCTTGAATAATCAGAATAGTGATTACACTGGGCCCAAATTCCCAATGGCAGTGGTTTTCAACGTGTTGTCTGGACCAGCAGTATCAGCATCACCTGTGAACCTGTTAGAAATGAAGGTTCTCTGAGCCCATGCCAGATCTCTGAATCAGAAATGCGAAGGATGGGGCAGAACAACCTGTATTTTAGCAAGCCCTCTAGATTATTTGGATTTATGATGAAGTTTGACAACCACTGATCTATGACAATAAAAGACAGGGTTTTGCTTTGTGATGTTTTGTTTTTTAATGACAAAAAAGTGTTGTTTTATGCAATCTTTTTGTTTTTTTCTGCATTTAGTGAGATGTTCATAGGGTTCATCTTCCTTAATCTGTGAACAGTGTGAACCATTTTGTTTTCTACTATTAAACTATTCTTTTATATCTACTTGGTTATTTTTGGATAGTTGGATAGTTTTCTAGTTTGGTTCGCTAATAATATTTTATTTGAATATTTCCTCTATGTTATTAAGTGACTTATCTGATAAATTTTCTTCCTTACCTAGTTTTGTTATCAAGCCAATAAATAAAGATTTCCATTTCTTCTTTTTCCTAGAATAGTTTGTAAAAGATAAAGATTATCAATTTGTTGGAAGTTTTATATAACCTTCTTATGAAGAAAAATTGGGCTTTGTAATTTTTTGCATATACAGTCAATCTCCATTGTGAGTGAATGCTGTATCTTTGAAACTGGCTAATCATCAAAATTTATTTTTAACCCTAAAATGAATATTCAGTGTTTTTATAGTCATTCTCAGGCATGCACAGAACTTTAAAAAATTTTGGTCACGCAATGCGAATGTTCCTACCTAAAGTCAAACAAGGTGACACTCTGCTCTCTTGTTCCCGAGCTCATATTGTACACAAGCGTCTTTTTTTGTGGTCTATTCAGTACCATGTTTTTCACATTTTTGTACTTTTAGTTGATGATTGTGCTGTTTAAAATGGCCCCCAAATGTAATGTTGAAATGCTGCCTTGGTGTTCCTAAGTGAAAGAAGGCTGTGATGTACCTGACAAAGAGAGTATGTGGGTTAGATCAACTTTGTTCAGGCATGTTATAACATTCTTGGCTGTGAAGGTTCAATGTTAATCAACAATATATATTATATTATAAATGGCATCTTTAAGAGAACCACACATAAAATAAGACCGTTGGTGAAAAAGTTTTGACCAGAGGCTTGCAGGAATCTAACCTCGTATTTTTCTCTAGGAGTAATGGTTCATATTTCCCCATTCAGTGTTCACAGTGACTTTACAGAATAAACACATCTACTGTGAATAATGAGAATTGACCATTTTAACTACCAATTCAATTTCTTTAATGGCTATAGATCTAGGAGCTTTTATCTTTCTTTTTTAAGTCAATTTTACTAAAAATCATTCATTTCAAAAATTTGTTTTGCTACTGTAAAGATTTTTTTAAATCTGTGATTATGTCTTTTCCCCTAATATTGTTCAATTTTGCTGTTTTCTTTCCTTGACTGATTTTATCAGATTGTTTGCCTATTTTATTTTAAACCTTTTTGGTTTGGTTTTGTAGAATCTCCATTTTCTTGTATTTTATTCTTTTCTTTCACCTCTTTCCTTCTATCTGTTTTGATCTTTATGATTTTTCATTTTCTAAGCTTGTGAGTTTAATATTATATTCCTTGATTTGTCTTTTTTAACATATGAATTTAAGTGTAGAAGTGTTTGTGTTCTTTCTTTTACAAACTTTTACTTTCCTTGTCATTCAATTATAATTATTTCATAATTCACATTACAATTTCTTTTTTGAATATGAATTTCTTAGAAAAGGTGTTTTTTTTGTTTGTTCTAAATTCTAAAAATATAGGAATTGCAGGGTTTTTCTTCCAATTTCTAAATTCATTGCTTTGAGATTATAAAGTAAGGAATGCATAATTATGATTTTGCAGATACTTATTTTGGGTTCTATTGTTTGCTCAGTTTTCGTAAATGTTCCAGTGTCCTGGAAATGAGTGAGCATTTTCTATGGATGCAAGTTCATTATATATCATCAAATTAGCTTTTTAATTATGCTGTTTGAATTCCTAATGTTCTCAATAATTGGTTTTGTCGGCTTGATCATTCATTGTCAGAGAGAAATGTGTCAAAATCAACCATTAAGATTATGAATCTGTCCATTTATCTTCTTTTGTCCATTAAATACATATTTTTTCAATTAATTTAATTCTGTGTTTACAATCATTGTGTTGCTTTTGTAAATGGAATATTTCTTTAATTATATTTTCTAACTAGTTCTAATTTTAGTTCTATAATTGAACTTTATTGATATATGTATATTAAATTTATACACAGCCATCTATTAAATATTTACTTGTCATAGTGTTTCAACTGATTCTTTTAGGTTTTCTAAATAAGCAGTCACTTTTCCCTGATAGCAATGATCCTTTTTACATTCTATTTTTATACCTCCTGCTTTGTTCTCTTGTCTAATTGCATTGGCTACTACCGCCATAACAATGTTAAATAATAAAGATGACTGCAGATATCCTTATCTTGTTCCTGCCTTTAGTGCTAAAGCATGGTGCCAGCTTTTGTGGTTAACACATTATATCACAACTATGAAAATGTCATGTATTCTAATTTTAAAGTATTACAGAAATGTGTGTCACTATTTTATCACACTGTGAAGATGTTTATTCATATATTACTATATTTTAGAAGTATGCACTGATTCTTATTTTAGATATTAATTGTTATCTAATACCTTTCAGAATCTATGGAGATAACCACATTACTTTTCTCTTTTGATATATTAATTTTAAAGATTTAATGGAGTATCCTTTTAACACTACCTAAAAGACTGGGGGCTGTGGAGGGTGGGTGGATGTGTACTGTTTGCTTTCTGAAAGTTCCTTTGTTTTTACCATAGCAACTAGTCTGTTTGAGTTATGGAATTTTACTTGGATTAGTTTTGTAATTTTTATGAATAATCCATATACATGTTAAAAGGTAGTGTTTTCAGGGTACAGATTTTTACATATACCTTGTTATTATGTTATTTAGTTTGTATGTAGACAGTAACGTAAAATAAAGCATCTCATTACTAATGTGTTTCTATTTTGCTTTGTATTTCTAGCAGTTTTTTTAACTGTTTTATTTTCCTTCTTAAAATGTTTTTTGGAGTTATTTTTCCCAGAGACTATTTCACTCATAGCATGGAATGAATGTGACTATTGCAACTGTAGTATTCATGGAAATAAGACAAATTTCCTTTCAAAACCTCTGAATTCCTGACAAATGCAAAATCAAGATGCAGACTATACAGAAACCATTGTTTTATAATTGTTCAATAATGAATTTTTTAAAAGGCCTATAACGAATGTATTGGATTATTCTTAAAGGAAAGAAGAATTTCAAAGGCCAAGAAATAAAGAAGATACTATTTTGTTAGCCTTATGTCCTAGAAATACAGATAATTCCTTCAGTGAATTGTTCATTCTTCATATTCACCCTAGTTCTCTTCACTGACCATCCCAGAAACAGGATTAGATTCAGTCAACAATAGTGTTTGACTGTGTAAAAGGACCTTAGTTGATTAATATTTAACTGGAATACTTAGCCAAGTAATTATGAGTCCATCTGAATCGAACAGAATTAGACAGAACGGCAAAAAAATATTCATTGGTAATAATTTGTATTCAATATTGAACATAGGGGTGCCTGGGTGGCTCAGTTGGTTAAGCGTCTGCCTTTGGCTCAGGTCATGATCCCAGGGTCCTGGGATCGAGCCCCTTGTCAGGTTCTCTGCATCAAGCTCTCTCTCACTCTCCCATTATGTTCTCCCTCTTTTTCTTCTCTCAACTAAATAAATAAATTAAATCTTTAAACAATAATTAATAAAAATATCGAACATAAATAAATTGGATTAATTTCCTAGATGGCTATACATATATTTATACTCAGCATGGCCCAGAAATTATGTCAGTTGGCATCATCGCTAGGCTTCTTATAATCACATCATCCATGTTCTGTGCTCTTATTTCTTTACAGTAAGGCTTTATATTTGATGTTAAATCCTCCCTGACTTTTGAGAATGAGAAGTCACTACCCTCTGTCAGCTTCCTGCTACCTCCCTATAATGGCCATGTTGTATGGGACCTTCCTCATCCTATCCAGGTAACTATTACCTGTCTTTTTCTCAATGCCATGGTCTTCCCATAAATCAGCAAGCAAAAGGAACATGTGTGACAAAAATTTTGTCTTCCCTAAAGCCCAACTATACCAAATTGCTGTTGCATTTAATTGTCACTCTATGAAAAAATGAAACCCAGAATCTCTTGTCTGTCTCCCTGAGCTATGCCATCAAGCTGCCTGTCAACCTATTTTCAGTCAGGAATTTACAGTATATCTTGTGAAGATTTCTTTACATAAATATTTTCTTTTCTAATTTTGTGCCATATTTTTCTCCTTATTTCTTTTTTTAAACTCTGTTTCTCAAACTGAAAAACCCATTCTAGCTTGGCACATTAAAAACAATTCAACAGATGTTGCACCCATCACTGTATGTTTTCTGTTTCTACACAAGAATAGAAAGTTGGCTAAGAAAGTGAGTCTCTGTTGATCTTCACTTAATCCCAGCACCATCAATGCCTTCCTCAGAGTGCACCTTCTTGCTCATCAGCCTCACAGTAAGCCAGCTGTTGTGAAGATACTATATTATTTAATTCCATGTCATTTTTATATACATCCCTTATCTGGTCAAACTGTACAATCACTGTTCTGTTTCTTTTTCAGTTTAACTGTCTAAAAATATTGTCACTGGCTTTTTAAACTTTTTTTGTCTTCTATATTCTGTAGTATTTTCCTCTAGTGTCTTTCCTGGTCATCTGACTTTTCTGAAAGAGAAAACACAGTATCTGAAGAGAAATAATTCCTGATTAAGATTTACCCACATCAAACTTTTGTAAAAACTTGATAATAGTATTTATAATACACAATACTTAGAATTTATATATTATAATAAAAGCTTGTTTCAATTTAAGAGTAAAAACAAAGAGTAATGAAACATCTACATAAATAAAAATTTAATTTTGCAGATGTTTCATCGGTTCAAGTCACTAAACATCCACATGATTACATTAATTATTTTACATCATTCAACACATATTTATTCAGTTTCCACTCCATCTTACACTTCTGTTAGGCACTTGAGGAACACAGAAAAACTGTAAGACTCCTGCTCTTCAAGTGTGTAGCTTCTAGTCAGTGAGACATAAATGAATATACTGTAAACAACTGGAGAATAACATTTATCTTTGAACATCCCCTATATAAGAAAGATTTTCATTACAAAGAAGCAAAAACTGTAATTCAATTGCCCTAAGGGTCCATCATCTACCAGTTTTAAGGCTAATGTGTCCTTCAATATAAACCTTGAAATGTAGGGTAAAATGCCATTCTTCTTTGCCATTTTAGTACAATATTTCCACATAATCAATGCTCTATAAAAATTGAATGAATGAAAAACTGATTGAATGAATATTGTTCTGATTTACATATCCTTATTCTACTAATCTTCCATAAGAATTTATATAACTGCTATTTACAAAAACTGTTTTAAATATACTAGTTTTACTTTCATCTTTGTTTTGAACCATTCAATTAAGAACAGCAAAATAGCTCCCTAATTTAAGTATTTCGTACAATTAGATGCATCATAATCAAAAGTTAGCCTTGTCTTATAGCCAATTCAGTGGTTTCAATTAAATAAAACTATTCTTAAACTAGTCCTGAAAGTTCAATAGCAATTATTCTCAGATAGAAATATAAGGAAATAGATCCCTTGATTTTCTTATGTGTAAGCATATCGAAACTGTAACTCTGGAGAATTCATCTATCCTAGCCAAAGTTAAGAATGTTGGGAGAAAAAAAAGCACGTTCTTTAAACTTTCAAACTATGAAATATAATTGATTTGTATCATTAATAGAGATTCCGTCATTTGTCTGCCTTAAACCATTTAAGAGTTTATGATGCTGGTGATGGTTATAAAAACATAAAACAGAGTGTTTTTCAGCAAAATATAAATAAACCTTGAAGAGTAGACAAGATTTTGGGTATGTTCTGGCTAAAGGCAAAGCTGGAAGGGGCTTTGTGAGGAAGAATTGCTGAGTTTCAGGACTCTTTAGAAATGAAACTTAAATACACAATCTGGATTCTAATGAAACAAGTTATAGTATCTTATTGTCATAATGCCTAGCTGGAACTATTGGGCAGGGAGACTCACATATTTTTTTTTCACTCAAAAAAATGATTTATAATTGAATCCTAATAATATGTAAAACAGGACCTAACATATTTCCAGGCCATGACTGAATGACCAGCTTCAGGGATGATGATCCCTACCTTGTCAGGCATTGGACTTCTTGGATGATTTCCAAGAGCCTGTGGTAGTTTAGTAGCTCTTCCTTTCATTAGAGTCATATTTGCATAGCTTGAAAACATGTTAATTTGAAAATAGCACTTAGTTTTTCAGTGGATGAATGGTCTGACTCAGTCAGAAGTGTGAAGTGCCTTCATACTTAGAAATTTTGTTCCCTGTTACATTTTGTATTCTAAACTCAGAAAATAGCCTTCAAATGTCTTTAGCTAAGATGCCTCCACAAACACCTGTCTACATTGTTGAAAAGCCCACCTAGTGTGTCCCAGGACCACACGTTGGCCAGTGTCTCTGGAACAAAGGTGTCAAAATGGCGAGTTGATACTGGAGAATGACAAATTCAGAGATGCAGCAGGGAATCAGGCTTGTAAGCTATTGAAAGGACCATTGTTTTTGTTCTGAGTATAGGGAAGCCATTGTAAGGTTTTCAAAAGGGGAATGACCTGGTATGACTTACTTTTTAAAGGGTCTCTCTGGCTGCTACATGCAGAACCAGCTCATTAAAATATCTGTTAATGGACACCAGTACAAATTAAATCCAAAATTCTCCACCAAGCCGTCATTCTCCTCTATCTTTTCACATCACTAATTACAAGACTGGAAGGACACATATAGCAAACTCAACCCACGTGGGTAATTGATGGCCATGCATTAAAGGAACTATTCACAAAAATGTGGGCAAGATTAGTGAAGCTAACAGTCATTGGTGAAATCACCCAGAGTTAGAAATAACAGGGAGCTAGGACACCTTTTTGGCACAGTGGGTTAAGCATCTGACTCTTGGTTTCAGCTCAGGCCCTGATCTCAGGGTCATGAGATTGAGCCCCACATCGGACTCCGTGCTCAGCATGGAGTCCTCTTGAAACTCTCTCTCCCTCTCCTTCTGCCCTTATCCACTGCTTTCTCTCTCTCTCTCAAATAAATAAATATATCTTTGAAAGAAAAAAAGAATAGCAGGGAGCTCTTACCACCCCTAGCTCAGAAGGGGAAAGGTGAATGGTGGCTACCAGAACCCAAAGTAATTTCTGTAGCTGTATGAGAGGATACCTACAAAAGCCACATCTCTAAGCAGAAATACAGATAATCTGCAGCCACCTGCAGCAAAACTCTTGTTTTGAGAATGAACATTTGTTCCAAAGTAATTAATATATTAGGGAACAATTTGAGCATTACTGAATTTAACGTTTGCTTATGCACAACTTCATAAGAAATACCGAGCAAACAGAGAAAACTGCATGGCTGAACTGTGCGGAGTAGGAAAACACAAAATGTACACATGCACACACCTCAAATATCTACTAGCTACTTCCGTTCACTGTGTGTTATGAGGTTCATCCATCCACATCTGCTGTTACAGCTTTCCTTCCAATTTCAGATAATCCTCCTTCCACCACTTTATGATAACTCACATTCTACAACTTTTCCAATGCCCCTTTTACAAGCAAACTTCAGGTCCTTTTAATATTGTAAAATGCCATACCTATTGCAGTATGTGTGTGTGTGTTTTAATCATTTAACATGTGTAAAACTGTGCTATAGTTTTTATTAGATTCCCATCTCTCTCTCTCTCTCTGTCTCTCTCTCTCTCTGGGTGTGTGTGTGTGTGTGTGTGTGACTGACAAAGATTTTGAGTGCTCTGCCCCTGATCCCATTTTTCCCCAAAGCCTTATAGTTTTAATTGCATGATTTTGCACAGTGTGGTGATTTTTAGGACCTCAAATGTTCTGTTATAGCAAAATGATTGTAAATACCCAGATCTCACTCACTTCCCTCCTTCTGGTTTCAACCAATTCCTCTTACTAACCAAACCAAACAGGAAACCAGAGGGGGGAAAAAAACCGCACTGATGTATTCTGAAAAGGTCAGCCTCCAGAGGCACGGTGCCAGGTGGAGAAGGGCGGAGAGTGGATCTGAAAAGGCAAACAGAAAGTGTACAGCACAGAAACCTTCTTTAGTTTAAAAAATCCTCTCTTTTGATTTCTAGTACCTTGCTCAAAATGTGGTCTAGGGGTCAGCAACTTAAGCATCTTCTGGGAGCATGTTAGAAAGGCAGAGTACCAAGCTTCTCCACAGACCTACAGACCTACCGAATCAAAGTCTGCATTTTAACAAAATCTCTCAGGTGATTTGTATGCACATTAAAGTTTCAGAAACACTGTCCTCAAATCTTATGTTGGCTCTTCTCCTATCAACCTACCTCATTGACCACCACCTTGCTGTTTCTTTTTCTAGCATCTCTTCCTCTTCCAACTCTATAAAACTTTCAAAGTTATGATAGACAACAGCTGGCCCATAACATGAAGAAATTTCTGTGATGTAGTGAACTTAGGCTTCAATCAGATCCTTTCCATCCCTATAGCTGGCTCCAAGAATACTGCAGAAATTGAAATAACATCTGTCCCCAAGAAAGCAGATCAAGACCCACTAAAGTCAAGCTTAACTAATTCATGCTGACTCAAATACCAGATATCGCCTATCAGCTTGCAAGAAAAATAACATGAGACTCCTAGGTTAATGAAAATTATGAATTGACAGTTGTCAATAGATACAGATTCTTTAAACTTTTTAAAATAGCAAAGTCTAAGAAATGTAGTTGGCTGTGAATTCTTCATTGATTAAATTCAGTAAATAACTTTATGATTTATTTTCAACATCTGCTGACTGAAAGCAATGTAATCTTTACTTTCCCTCTCCTCCATCAGCTTTCCCAGAAGATTCTCCTCTCACCTATCTTCAAGTCCTTAGAATTATGTTTGACTTATTTCCTTTTCTTGATCTCATTCTTAGAAGCCAAATAATCACTGAAATCTAACAATGGTTCTCTCTCAGTACCTCTTCTATATTTATCATCCTTTCCATTCCTAATTTTCTGGTTTACATCCTATCACCATTTATTTTGGGATACATGAATAACCTAAGTGGCCTTCCTAAATGCATTATTTTCTTACAGTAGCTAGTTGTACCTAAATCTCCATGAGAACCTCACTGCTTCCAGAGTAAAATTTATGCCTGCCCTAATATTTATGATTTCTGATAATTTGTTCCCAAACTAACATTCTAACTTTATGTTGGAAACTGCATGGTGTTTTTTACATCTCCATCACCAACCATAGATGAGGTCACAAGTCTCTGTAAGCACATCTATGTAGGAGCACTTTGGAGAACTCCCCAACATTGGTCTATTGTGTGCCCACCTAAACTTGTTCCTTTCATCCTGCTCTCCAAAACGCAGTCACATTCCTTCAGACATGGTTTTCTGGGCTTTGATTTTCATTTGTTTTTGTCCTTGGTGTTGTTTTTTTGGGTACCTCTTGATTCCATGCTTCAAAGTCATGGATCATCCCTGTCCTTCCTTCAGGGCTCAACCCTCAGCTCAAGACAGTGTACCTGGACACTTTTATTTCTGAAAAAAGAGACCTAGAAGCCCTATTTCTAGTCCTTTCTGCTTCTCTACTCCCCTAACCAAATTAGTTTCCCGAATAGATCTTGTCCCATTTTACCCTCCATGAACAGAATATACTCTTCTTTCTTCTGTGAATCCACAAATTGTATCCACCTCGCAAGGACCTTCCACTTTCTCCATAAAGGACTGAATTCCACACCCCTTCAACCACACCAGTTACCTCTCCTCCCTTTACTATCAGCTACTTTTTAATTTTTTATATTAGTCTTTATTTTCACTTAAGACTCCTATGGCTTTACAACATCAAGTGAACTTTCCCTGAATTGCTTAACTCATGTTTATGCCTTACCTCCCTAACAAGGCCAGAGACAAAGTACAATTTTCCTTTTATGCCTTACAAGTTTTGCATGTGTTCAATTATATTTGTAGATTGAAGCCATAGCATTTTCTCTTGTTTGTCTAACGAAGAAGAGTTTTTTTCTTAATGGAAAAGATAGAGCCAGAGCTGAGACACTGTGAAGGTACATGCAAATACTACAGATACTACCCACATGCTGACAGATTAACAATGCTTTTAAAAGTTGCCATTAAGGATCCAGTTCAAGTCTACTTTTCATTAAATTTTAATCCCATAGCAATTTCCTCTTCCGGTGTCCATTCTCAGTTACATTGTTTCCATTATGCTTTTTTACTTCAACGATTAGAGAACAGGTTAAAACAAACCCGTAAGTAGGGGTGCCTGGGTGGCTCAGTTGGTTAAGTGACTGCATTCGACTCAGGTCATGATCTCAGGATCCTGGGATCGAGCCCCGCATCCGGCTCCCTGCTCGGCGGGAGGCCTGCTTCTCCCTCTCCCACTCCCCCTGCTTGTGTTCCCTCTCTCGCTGTCTCTCTGTCAAATAAGTAAATAAGATCTTTAAAAAACAAACAAACAAACCCATAATTACACTGACACTGAAAACTTATTAATGCTGCTTTTCAGTGTAAAGCTATCTTAAATATTTTCAATGTGTCCACTCCTCATCTACTTTACCTAATTGTCCATAACTTTATTCCACTAAAGCTATTATTCAAATGTACATGAAGATATATGTGTGCTTTATATACATGTGTATTTAATTTTATATGCCTGGGTAAAATAGAAAACTAGGTACTTTTGGTAAATTGCAGTAAGCTTTAATGTAAGAAATATTTTAAAAGATTTTCCAATATTTAGAATATTTAAGTTTAAAACTTAAACTTGGAATGGGCCTCTAACATTAATAAAGTTTGTAACAAACAAAATATGATTGAGTTTTATTTAAGTAAGAAAATCTTATGTAATGTTTACTATAGGGCAGTCACTAGTCTAACTTTACAATATTAACTCATTTAATCCTTATAACAATGCCATGAACTAGATATTATTATCATACCCACTTTACAGATGGGAAATTAGGCATAGCTAATTATTGGCAAAGACAGGCTTCACACCCAGGCTTTTGGCTCATCTGGGCTCTTAACCATCATGCACAGCTGCTTCTCTCGTGAAAAAGCAAAATAATGTTATGGGATATATTTTGTGTGTGTATAAGTTTGAAATATTCCTCTGTCTATATCCAAAGCCATTTCTCTACATACAGAGAAACATGTATTAGACTATGTAAACTTGATGCTCATTAGAGCTACATACAACGTTCATCAACCTAGTGAATCATGTTTGTCCTGATAGACTTCTCATCAGTCCTTTCAGTGAATTTTTATTTCAATTTTAAAGTTGTTCTATCAGTAGTCTCTTCTCTATGAATCTGGGCACATTTTAATAATGGTTCATTCTTTAAATTTAATGTTTTATGTGTATTAAAGTGAGACAGATGCATAATTATAAAAATCAAATATTTCTATAAATATTTTAATTAATGACAGCCCCCCTACCCCAACCCTTTTCATCCTATTTCTATCTCCCAGAGACAACCAATTTCAATTCTTTTTAACTTTTTCCTCCAGCGTTTGCCTCATTTTTAAGAAACCTAATTAAACTATTATTTCTTTCTGCTTGTTTGCTTTTGGTATTATCTATTGACTCTTGTGCTAGATGAGGAGTCTTTGTGGTTGTGGGCAGACTTGGGGAGTGGCAGGCTTCATTCTAAGGTAGTGGTGTAAACTCAGACATCCAGTGGGGGATCACGATAATTAGCATCTACAGTATCGTCTCTTTTCTATTTTGCTTATCCAAAGAAAATCTCCTAATATTTTGTGGGTGGGGAAAGTAAGGAATGGGATGAGCATATAAGCATGGATGGCCACAGGGGAATGGCACTTGGACAGTTGCATTTTTTACTAAATAGATTTTTATTGAATTCTTTCATTTTTTGTACAATACCAAAATACTCATCTGGCCTAATGTCAAAAACCCAGACTCCCTCTTTTCTAACCCATCTAGATCATAAATCTCCAGACTACTGCCAATGTTGAAGGAAGTATGGTCACCTAGTTATGTTGAAAACCTAAGTGTCTTTGGAAAAGAAAGAAAGTTCCATCACATTTGGAATAAAATCTAAACTTCTCTTTATCAAGGTGGTTTTCTAATCACCCAATCTATAATAGTACATCTGAATTTATCAAAGATCTTATCCCTTCCTCCCTTCCTCCCTCCCTCCCTCCCTCCCTCCCTTTCTTCCCTCTCTCCTTTACTGTTGGAATATAAACTTGCTATGGTCTTATAAAGCAGTCCAGTACCTATAATAATATTTGATACATAGTTGCCACTCAATAAAAACATTTTGAATACATGCTGGTAGAAAGAAAACTCACAAACTGAACTCAAACTTTCTTTACCAAGGCTTTGCAGATAATCTTCATCCCTAGCTGGGGGAATCAGTACATTTAATGGGTGATAGTAGGGTCTTTAGAACCAAGGTTTCTAGCTACAACCCAGACTCATGACTTACTGCCATGTGAGTCCCTTATCTATAACATAAGGATGATAGCAATAATACTAGCCTCACAGAGCTGTGGGAGGATTAAATGGCCTCCATTCAGAATGCATTCCTCAAATGTTAGCACCCTGCCTTATCCCTCTTGGCTAGGAAAAACTTAATTTCGACTTCCTCCTCCTGTGTATGTTGAAGTGGGCATGTTCTCAATCTTTTCTCTCTCTGCAGGAGGTTCGTGGCTTCACCTGCTCAGTTCTGGATCCCCTCCAGCCCTCTAAGGGAAGTTTCTGCTGTTGCCACGTTTGTTTTTTGGATTTCAGCATTGCAGAACTGGCAGAAAAGGTCAAGACATAGAAAAGTTATAACTGTGCTGGTAGACTGTAGAGAGAAATACAGGAGGAGTAAAAGAGCAGCCATGCTCTGCAATGGGCTACGGTGCTAATGGAGGAAGATGAGGACAGACTGGCTCCAGAGGAATTAGGTTGGGAGGGGAAGTGTGTATTTAAGGGCACAGAAGGAAAGACATGGAAGGGAGAAGAAAGTCATGAAGAACAAAAGAGTCCTCTAAGCTAATATGGAAAATAGCTGATGTTTATTAGGTGGGTAAGATAAAGTAGTTCAACAAATCTCATTTATTCCTCATAATAGGAATAGTAGGAGGGAAGTACCATATAGGTATAGGGTTTTAGAGAATAAGAAGCAACCTGGAATTTCCATAAGCTTTTCTGTGAAATATGACTCCTTCTTTATATTCTTCTACAG
The DNA here is from genome assembly GCF_054177405.1 of Leptonychotes weddellii. Lineage (NCBI taxonomy): Eukaryota > Metazoa > Chordata > Mammalia > Carnivora > Phocidae > Leptonychotes > Leptonychotes weddellii. The sequence goes on along the minus strand of NC_138369.1, from coordinate 109,518,640 downwards.
AAACAAAGAAACAATAAAATTTTTGTTTAGACTATACATCTCTGAAAGAGAGATAACTCTGAGATTGACTCATACAGGTCACAACTTCAAAAAATGACACATGTAGTCAATTTTACATCAGTTTCTCATTCCTTGGTATTAGCTATGGATAGAACAGACCTTCCCTTTGCTATTCGATACTGGAAACTCCTTTACTCTGTAGGAGTGAAGGGCCTAATTTTAAAAAGCTCGAAAGACAAAAACACCCAGAAGATTGTCTCAAGTAAATTCTAAGAATTAAGCCACAGTCATTCTCTGTGGTAGGTATAAAGATTAAAGTATACAAAAAGAAAAGTTGATGTTTTTCTTCCCAGTAACTTGGAAATGTAATTATTAAACATAAATGAGTTACTGGGGCGCCTGGGTGGCTCAGTTGGTTAAGCGACTGCCTTCAGCTCAGGTCATGATCTTGGAGTCCCTGGATCGAGTCCCGCATCAGGCTCCCTGCTTGTCAGGGAGTCTGCTTCTCCCTCTGACCCTTCCCCCTCTCATGTGCTTTCTCTCTCTCTCATTCTCTCTCTCTCAAATAAATAAATAAAATCTTTAAAAACAACAAAAAACCAACAAAAAAAACATAAATGAAAGACCCCACATTTTAAAAGAAAAAGAAACCACACAATTCAAATTCAAATTTTATTTCAAATTATAATTTTTTAAGATCTATACAATTGGCGTTCAATTAATTTCCCTCTTATTGTATTTTCCTTGATCCTGAGGAAGTCAAAACTTCATTGATAATAATGATATTTCTTTTAGGAATCCTGTGGCTGGATAATAGCATTGGTAAGTAGGTTTGCAATTCCACAAATGGATTTATACTCACTTCAGAGAGTCAGAGAGCACACTCTAAAATATTCTGTATACTTGTCTAGTGAGGAGTTCCTTTGTGCTTTAGCTACCGACAGGTAGTCCTGTTCACAAGCTTCATTTTTTTGCTTTTCTTTAATTGAAGAAGTAAAAAGCTTTAGGAATTTTAAGGGCACAGCTATCCTTCAGGCCCATATGTTATCTTACTAGGTTTGGCTTTTAAGTGTGTTTAATTTTCATTTTCATTGCAAAGGCAAACTTCTATCTCCTTGGATCTTTAAAATCATGTGTCTGCATTATTTTAATTCATATAAGCATAAAATAGCTCCTTTTATTGTGCCAATTTCAGATTATTGAGTATTTTTCTACAAGTTGCCTTTTCAAAACAATAACAAAAACAAAAGCATAGATTTGCATAACACTCAGTTGCAAATCAATTTCATATCCCTTGTCTCATTTTTTCCTTTCAAAGCTTTATGAGGTATGGAGGCTGGTATTATTTCCCATACTTTATAGATAATGAAACTGAGGTATGGAGAGTTTAATACACTTGCCCTAGGGCATATAGCTAATAAATGGTGAGGCAGAACTACCACCCAGGTCTTCTCTTTTCTGATCCACAAAATAATAAATCACGTGTGTTTTTTCAAGCCTTTATTTCTATTCTAACCAGGCTCTTATATTAGATTGGACCAAATGTTTATCTCCTATTATTATGACTAACAGGATATTCTAATGGTGAGCCAAACTTTGGAGATAAGAGTTGCCTTGATTTTCTTGTTTGTAAAAGGGAGCTAATGACAGAATCTAACTCACTGCATTGTTGTGAGAATAAAATGAGCTAACACAAGGAAGGGGTTAAGCAAACTTCTTGAAAGCCTGGCTCTTTTGTACTGACTGTGCAAAGCTGGGCCAGTTTCCTCCCCTTCCTAAATTTGTAAAACGAGAACAGCCTAGGTCACAGGTTCTTTTTTTTTTTTTTTTTTAAGATTTTATTTATTTGCGAGAGAGACAATGAGAGACAGAGAGCATGAGAGGGAGGAGGGTCAGAGGGAGAAGCAGACTCCCTGCCGAGCAGGGAGCCCGATGCGGGACTCGATCCCGGGACTCCAGGATCATGACCTGAGCCGAAGGCAGTCGCTTAACCAACTGAGCCACCCAGGCGCCC